>NC_132792.1:114989677-115294677 GCF_048418805.1 Vulpes vulpes
GAAGGAAGCTGGCAGGCACCAGTTCCCTCCCATGCCCCCAGCAGAAATGCACAGCCACCTGCAGGAACCAACCTGTGGCTGACACACTAAGAACTTGTGAATACTGCTCCCCCCCTCCCCCAGACAGACCTGCCTCAGCCCCAGCACTGCGGGGGGGGCCCCTTTTGGCCGGAGCCCATGCAGGGCAGGGCTGCAGGCCTGACCAAGTGCGGGCAGCCCCAACAGGGACCAGCACCACTCCAGAGTGACCCCTGCCCCAGGGAGAGGGGAAGATGACTACAGGCGCCAGTCAGGCTGCAGCCCGGCCGTGGGCTGAGGGAAGACACTGTGTCTGACTGTGGGCCCTGCCCCACAACCCAGCTTCTCTGGAGACAACACAGGGAGAGAAGCCTGCAGCTCACTGCTACTGCAGCTCTGGCAAACACCTGGCCTGACTTGACTCAAATCCGAGGCATCCACAGACTGGCCCACTATTAATACTGAGACCAAATCCTGCCCACAAGAGGAAAGAAAACCACTGTAGACGACCGGACTGTAGGAAAAAGCAGCTCAGTCACACAGCTGAATGTACGCAACACACATAGAAGACACCCCTGCAGCGCCAGGTTCTGGTGAACAGGGGATATGGGACTGCAGGGCACCAAAGAACCTCTTCTTCCTAAGCCCATGACTTTCCAGTGCAGGAGACATAGCCAACTTTCCTAACAGGGAGAAACAGATACAGAGACTTAGACAAAATAAGGAGACAGAGGAAAATGTCCCAAATGAAAGAACTGGACAAAATCACAGCAAGAGATCTAAGTGAAATGGAGATAAATAATGCGCCTGATAGTACATTTAAAGAAATGATCATAAAGATAACTCACTGGACTCGAGGAAAGAATGGAGGACATCACTGAGACCCTTAATGATAAAAAAAAGAACCAATCAGATATGAGAACACAAGAAACGAAATTAAAAATAGACCAAATGGAATACATAGACTAGAAGAAGCAGAAGAATGAATCTGTGACCCAGAGGACAGAGTAAAGGAAATCAGTCAAGATAAGCAGGTAAAAGGGGGAAAAATACACAAAATGAGAATAGATTTAGGGAACTCAGCAACAACATGAAGCATAATAACATCCATATTATCAGGATCCAGAGGTAGAATAGAAAGAAAGGAGGGCCAAAATTTGTTTGAAGAAATAATAGCTGAAAAATTCCCAAATCTTGAGAAGGAAACAGAAATCCAGATCTAGAAGGCACAGAGAGCCCCCAACAAAATCAAACCAAGGAGGTTCCTACCAAAACACATAGTAGTTAAAATGGCAAAAAAGTTGTGATAATGAGAGAATTTTAAAAGCAGCAAGAGAAAAGAAAACACTTACATACAAGGGAAATCTCATAAGGCTACAGCTGATTTTTCAACAAAAACTTTGCAGGCCAGAAGAGCATGGTGCATTCAAGTATTGAAAGGGGGAAAAATCTGCAACCTTCTATCCACCAATGCTATCATTCAGAATAGAAGGGTAGATAAAGAGCTTCCCAGACAAGCAAAAGTTAAAGAGATTCATGACCACTACACCAGCCCTACAAAAAATATTAAAGGAGCCTCTGTGAGTGAAAAGGGAAGATGATAAGTAGGAATTAAGAAAAATAGTAAGCACAAAAGCAGTAAAAATAAGTATATCTGTAAAAATCAGTCCAAGGACTCACAGAATAAAAGGATGTAAAGTATGACACCATATACCTAAAATATGGGAGCTAGTGGAGTAAAGAACACATTTAAACTTAAGTAACTGTCAATACAGACTGCTATATGCAGAAGATGTTGTATACAAACTGAGTGATTATCACAAGTCAAAACCTGGTAATAGATATGCAAAAATTAAGGAGAAAGGAATCCTAAAAATTTCACTAAGGAAAGCCAGCTAATCATGAGAGAAGAGAGGAAGAAAAGAAAGGAACAGAGGAGAACTACAAAAGCAACCATAAAACAAGGAACAAAATGACAATAAATACATATTTATCAATAATGACTTTAAATGTAAATGGACTGTTCAATCAAAAGACATAGGGTGGCAGAATGGATTTAAAAAAAAAAAAAGACCCATCTATATGCTGCCTATAAAGGATTTACCTCAGATGGAAACACCTGGACAGATTGAAAGTGAAGGGATGGAGAAGTATTTGTCATGCAAATGGATGTGAAAAGAAAGCTAAGGTAGTAATACTTATATCAGATAAAATAAACTTTAAAACAAAGATGATAACAAGAGACAAAGAAGAATACTATATAATAATAAAGGGAACAATCCAACAAGAAGATATAACGATTGTTAATATTTATGCATCCAACATGGGAGCACCCAAATACCTAACCCACTTACTATGAATGGACAGATCATCCAAACAGAAAATCAATAAGGAAACAGTGGCATTGAATGACACATTGGACCAGATGGATTTTAACAGATATAGTCAGAACATTCCATCCTAAAACAGCAGAATACACATTCTTTTAAAGTACACATGGAACATTCTCCAGAATAGATCACCCATTATGCCACAAAACAAGTCTCAACAAGATTCAATCTCAAAAAGATTGAAGACATACCATGCATTTTTTCTGACCACAACACTATGAAGCTAGAAGTCAATCACAAGAAAAAATCTTGAAAGAGCACAGATACATAAAGATTAAATAACATACCATTAAACAAGACCAAGAAATCAAAGAGTAAATCCCACATTACCCCGATACCCAAACCAGATAAAGACACTACAAAAAAGAGAACTACAGACCAATATCTCTGATGAACATAGATGCAAAAGTCCTCAACAAAATATTAGCAAACCAAATCCAACAATACATTAAAAAAAAAAAAAACATTCACCACAATCAAGTGGGATTTATTCCTGGGATGCAAGTATGTTTCAATATTCAAAAATTGATCAACATGATACATCACATCAGCAAGAGAAAGGATAAAAAATATATGATCTTTTTAATAGATGCAGAAAAAGTGTTTGGCAAAGGACAACATCCATTCATGATAAAAACTCTTAACAAAATAGATTAAGGAAGAACATAACTCAACATAATAAAGGCCATGTATGAAAAACCCACATCATTCTCAGTGAAAAATTGAGAGCTTTCCCCCTAAGATCAGAAAAAGACCAGGATGTTTACTCTCACCACTTTCATTCAACGTGGTAGTGGAATTCCTAGTCACAACAGACCACAAAAAGAAGTAAAATGCATCCAAATTGGTAAGGAAGAAGTAAAACTTTCACTATTTGCAGGTAATATGATACTATATATGGAAAACCTTGAGGACTCCACCAAAAACCTGCTAGAAGATAAATGAATTTAGTAAGATCCCAGGATATAAAATCAATGTACAAAAAAAAAATAAAAAAAAATCAATGTACAGAAATCTGTTACATTTCTATACGCTAATAATGAAGCAAGTGAAAGAGAAATTAAGAAAGCAATCCCATTTACAATTGCACCAAAAATAATAAAATAACAAAAAATAAGCTTAACCAAGGAGGTGAAAGACTTAGACTCTGAAAACTATGAAACATTGATGGAAGAAATTGAAGATGATACAAACACATGGAAAGATATTCCATGCCCATGGATTGGAAGTACAAATATTGTTAAAATGTTTATACCACCCAAAGCAATATAGACATTTAATGTAATCAGCATCAAAATACCAAGAGCATTCTTCATAGAACTGGAACAAATTATATTAAAATTTGTATGGAACTACTAAAGACCTAGAATAGCAAACCAATCTTGAAAAAGAAAAACAAAGCCAGAGGTATCACAACTCCAGATTTCAAGTTATACTACAAAGCTGCAGTAATCAAAACAATATGATACTGACACAAAAACAGACACATAAATTAATGGAAAAGGATAGAAAGCCTAGAAACAAACCCACAATTATATGGTCAGTTAATCTTCAACAAAAGAGGCAAGAATATGCCCCGGAGAAAAGATAATCTCTTCAACAAAGGGTGTTGGGAAAACTGGTCAGCCACCTGCAAAAGAATGAAAGTGAACCACTTGCTTACACCATACACAAAAGTAAACTCAAAATGGATTAAAGACCTGAATATGAGACCTGAAACCATAACATTCCTAGAAGAGGGGATCCCTGGGTGGCTCAGCGGTTTAGCGCCTGCCTTTGGCCCAGGGCGCGATCCTGGAGTCCCGGGATCGAGTCCCATGTCGGGCTCCCAGCGTGGAGCCTGCTTCTCCCTCTGCCTGTGTCTCTGCCTCTCTCTCTCTCTATGTCTATCATGACTAAATAAATAAAGAAATATTTTTTTAAAATTCCTAGAAGAGAGCACAGGCAGGAATTTCTCTGACATTGACGTTTTTAGATATTTCCTGAGGCCAGGGAAATAAAAGCAAAAGTCAACTATTGAGACTACATCAAAATAAAAAAGCTTCTGCCCAGCAAAGAAACAAGCAATAAAACTAAAAGACAACAGACAGACAGGAGAAGATATTTGCAAATGGCATGTCTGATAAAAGGTCAGTATCCAAGATGGATAAGGAATTTATACAATTCAACACCCCCTCCCAAAATAAATAATACGTTTTAACAATATGGAGAGAAGACACAAACAGACATCTCTCCCAAAAGGACATCCAGATGGCCAGCAGACACATGAAAAGATGCTGAACATCACTCATCATCAGGGAAATGCAAATCAAAACAGCAATGAGGTATCACCTCACACCTGTCAGAAAGGCCACAATGAAAAACAAACAAAAAAAAACAAGTGTTGGTGAGGATGCTGGGGAAAAGGAACCCCCATGCACTGTTGGTGGGAATGCAAATTGGTGCAGCCATTGTGGAAAATAGTATGGAGGTTCCTCAAAAAATTTAAAAATAGAGCTACCCTATGATCCAGTAATTGCACTACTTGGTATTTACCCAAAGAATACAAAAACACTAATCTGAAAGGACATATGAACCCCTATGTTTGTTGCAGCATTATTTACAAGAGTGAATTATGGAAGCAGCCCAAGTGTCCATCAATAGATGAATGGATAAAGAAGATGAAGGCTATATACAATGGAATATTACTCAGCCATAAAAAGGAATGAAATCTTGCCATTTGCAACAAGATAGAGCTAGAGAGTGTAATGCTAAGTGAAATAAGTCAGAGAAAGTCAGTGAAATACCATATGGTTTCACTCATATATGGAATTTAAGAAACAAAACAAACAAAGGAAAGAAAAAGACACAATCCAAAAGCAGACTAACTGCAGAGCACAAGGTGAGGGTTGCCATAGAGGAGGTGGGTGGGAGGATGGGTGAAATGGGTAGAGGGGATTAAGAGTCCACTTATCATGATGAGCACTGAGCAATGTCTAGAATTGTTGAATTGTCGTATCGTACACCTGAAACTAATATAACACTGTATGTTAATTATATTCAAATTCAAATTAAAAACTTAACTTTTAGAAAAGGCTGCTCACGCTGGGAAGGAGCTGCTTGGTCTGCGTTCGTGAGCACCATTTTTAACCTGACACCGGTTCCTTCAGCTGACAGCATGAAGCTTAAGTACTTGGTCTTAGCTCTCTTCCTGTATTATTATTTGACTCAGTATGTTAAAATTAAGTATTTTTCAGTCTTTTCCGCCAGACTGAGCTCTTTGAGTGCAGGTTGTAGGTGTTCAGTGAAGATCTGTTGGACTAGAAACTGGACCTTATGAAACCCAAGGCCAGAACCTTCTCATGGTAGCAATAAAGACGGTAATGAAAAAAGTAGTATGGGATTTGGATTTGGGTAATAATCTCCACGGCAACGTTGCAAGGGGAGCTGGGTGCTTTCTTAGTCCCCTAGAATGTCATGATACAAGTGAAGTGCTTTTAAACTCATCCTCTGTGGCTACTGCAACCAGGCCCAGTGCTGGCCAGTCTCAAGTGTTCTGCATTAGGATGTTTATGAGCTCTGTCCTTTCCTCAAGGAGCCAGAGGAAGAGATAACCATGGAAGACAGTCCCACTATGGTTAAAATGGACCAGGGTGAAAATCAGATTTTACCAAGAAGAAGGTACCTCCCCAAGGCACTTGGCTACATCACCGGTGATATGAGAGAATTTGCCAGCTGGCTCAAAGGTATTTATGCTTCCATCCTTTGGAGAGGTGGGAGAAGTAGATTTGGGGGAAATGATTCTTTCATTATAGTCTCCTGCCTTCTATCTCCCCCTCTCCCCCTCTCCAGTTTTTAACTTTTTATCTTCTTTTTTTTTTTTTTTAGATTTTACTCTTTTTTTTCTTAAGATTTATTTATTTGAGAGAAGGAGAGAGCACATGAGTGGGAGGGAGAAGGCTGAAGAAAGAGAGAGACTCTCAAAGCAGACTCCCTGCTGAGCACGAAGCCTGATGCAGGGCTCAAACCCACGACTCTGAGAATAGGACCTGAGCCAAAGGGAAGAGTCAGATGCTTAACTGACTGAACCACTCAGGTGCCCCAAGATTTTATTTTTAAGTAATCTCAATACACGACATGGGGCTTGAATTTACAATCCCGAGATCAAGCTTCATGTGCTTCGCTGAGCCAGCCGGCACCCCTAACTTTGTATCATTTAGCATGCAAGCCTCTTCAAATATTTTTTTTTATGGAGATAGTGCTTAGGGCCAGGGCCCTACTCCTATTTAGAGGAAGACACCTGGCTCCATCCCATAGTTTCAGCCCTTAAAAGCTGAAGTTTTACTGTTGGTAATTTACTTCTTTAGCTTTAGAGTCTGTACCTCTGAGCATGGTAAATAAGTGCATTCAGTGCTTTCTGCAGTGGAGATTCTGGTAAGAGCAGGGTGGGCTGAGAATGAAGAAACTGGAGGCTTTCAGGGATCTGGGTACCATTAAGGGGGAAATGGCTCAGCGGGAAAAAGCTTCCAGGAATATCAAAAATTAGTTCCACCCTTAGCAGAGAGGATTTTGATGATTTTATTCAGAGTGGGCACCAGGCACGGAAAGGAGCACCTTGCCTTGTCACATCCTTGGCTCTGCCCATCTCATCTCTTCCAGACAAACCACAGGTGCTCCAGTTCGTTGATTGGGTTCTTCGGGGCATATCCCAAGTGGTGTTCGTCAGCAACCCCATCAGTGGAATCCTGATTCTGGTGGGACTGCTGGTCCAGAATCCCTGGTGGGCTCTCAATGGCTGTGTGGGAACAGTGGTGTCCACCCTGACGGCGCTGTTGCTTGCCCAGGACAGGTAGGTGCATCCGTCCAAGCCTGCTCTTCCTGCTTCTGAGAACACAGGAACCAGCCAGTGACTTTGGGCATCGGTGATAAAGCCCCACCCTTCCCAGAAAAACCTACCCTTTATTCCACAGGACCTGGTATTTGTGTTCAGTCAGAGGTCAGGGCATTACTTACATTTCTTATTGTTTCTCTTTAACCATTCCCTAGATCATTCTTCTGCAATGATTACTCAATTATTTATCATCAGCATTTTGTTTGTTTGGGCAAGAATGCATAGGAGTCCTTTTTATTTTTTTATTTTTTTAGATTTTATTTATTTATTTGAGAGAGAAAGAGAGCACAAGCAGGGGGAGGAGGCAGAGGGAGAAGGAGACTCCCCACTGAGCAGGTTGCCCAACTCAAGACTGAATCCCAGGACCCAGAGCCAAAGGCAGATGCTTAACCAACTGAGCCGCCCAGGAGCCCCATGTGTATGAGAACTTGAAAAGTCTTGGTGGTGTAAAAAAACCTCACCAATCCCATCCTATTTTGTTTCCATGCTCAGTTTAGTGAACCATTCTTTATAGATGGTGCAAATGTTAGCTCAGTTTCTGGAAAAGTGAATAATCAAATTCCCAGTTATGATTTAAGAAGCATTAGCGTGTCTTCTGAACTATGTGCTGGATTAAAAATAGCACCTACTTTATAAATTGATCTGTTGTTGAAGAAGTAAAACGCTGACTCCCACCACAGGGTTAGACAGCTCCTGACTTTTTGGTTTAATCAGGGAGGCTGCTGGTCTTCGAGGTGTCCAGAATCAACGCATGAGCACCAGTGGGTGGTCATTACACAACTCAGCTCCTGTGGCATTTAGAGCTCCGAGAACGTTCCGCTTTTCCATCAGGTCCAAGGAGCCTGATGTGTTGTTCGTAGATTAGGTTAAATCCAATTCCAGTACATGAGAGGAAACAGCCCACCCAGTTTGGAGATGTGGTCCAGCATCGTGCCATATCAAATATCCCTTCATTATTTTGTCCCAGCAAAAAATGACCCACTCTCCCTACCAGGTATTATTTAGAAGGCAAGCCATATTTACATGTGTTGGCTCTCAAGTCTCTTTTACCTTCCTCAGGCCTAAAGGCCTGCATTAAAAAAGCAATCCTGTTGTAAGTGAATATATCTCTTTCTGTTGTTTTTAAGCCATAGTGCTCCACAACTTGCAGACATTGCCATGAAAGCACAGGCAGTCTGCCTTAAAATCTGCAAGTCCCTTGTTGAGAAAGCGAGTCTTTGCCTCGCTGTCTGCTGTCCTCATGTGTATTCCCAAATTCTAGAAGAGAGTATCACTTACAGGGTTAAACCAGTAAACATTCCATCACTTCCTACATGTCCCAAAAGATTCGTTAAGGGAGACAAAGGACACTGGACAGAGAGCCCCACTGCTAATGCTCTCACCCAGATGAATGAGTGGTACCTTCTTGCTGTTGGGCTGGTGCCTTGTGCCCCAACTGAAGCTCTCATGCCACCTGCACCCCCTCTATAGCCTGGCCCTTGGTTCTGTCACCCCCCCAACCCCTGCAGACCCTGCACCTGATCTCACCCAGCTTCGCACCTCGTGGCCTCGCTGACTTCATCTTTGAAACTTCAGCCCTTCCTGGTGGAGATGTTGTCAACTAATAGGGCCTCAGGAAGCCCGGCTTGTCAGCCTTGGTGCTTATTCTGCAGAAGTTGTTTCATTTCTCACTTGGGGCTCCTAGTTCCCAGTTACAAACTGGGAACCATTTTGGCCGGGAGTAGAAATTCACCAACAGGACCACCTTCAGAAGTGAGGTTAAATGCTGAGAAGCGAAAAGGAACCCAAGAATGAATTCAGTGCTAGATATGCATGTAAGTGGAATAACTCTGCCCAGTAAAAGTACTTGTTTTCCTTTGCAATAACTTGGAAACGTGTATTTGGAGAGCACAAAGTGGAAGTGCAGGAAGATGAAAGTGGATCCTCAGTTGGAAGAGTCGTTTTTTTAAGGTCACAAACACTACAAAAGGGAGTTTGCAATTCAACAACCTTACACCTCTCACCAAGAATGTCAGACTTAGAACCCAGTTTCCTCTAAGAGCTCTATTCGGATCAAAGGCCCCTAAGACACAGAGGTAACAACTTCCTGAAGGAAAGGCTAAAGAAAGCAGAACAGGCCGCCTTGCTCATCTCCCTTTCTGCACCTGGATGCGAGAATCCTGTCTCACTGTGACACCTCTGTAGGGGGTTGTTCTAGAAGCACATTTGTATTTTACCTTTATCTAGCTATATTTCATTTTTCCATGATTTTATTAGTGTTTGGCTTTTATAGACTTGGAAATAAATTTCTAAGCATAACCTCATTTTCTAATGTGACCATGATCTGAAAATTGCAAGCACCATTTCTGGGCAAGTCCGGCCCCTGCCCACCCAGAATGCATCCCCGCTGTGCCTCTCGCCCACAGGTCAGCCATCGCTGCAGGACTCCACGGCTATAATGCCACCCTGCTGGGAATACTCATGGCTGTCTTTTCAGACAAGGGCAATTATTTCTGGTGGCTGTTATTACCTGTGTCTGCCATGTCCATGACTTGGTAAGTTGTGCCTGGTTTTCAAAATACCTCTAAAAAAAAAAATTCATAGTAGGGGGGAGGGAATGGGGAGTTACTGTTTATTTTTTTGGGGGGGGGGGGGAGTTACTGTTTAATGGGTACAGAGTTTCAGTTTTGCAAGATGAAAAATGTTCCACAAATGGACAGCAGTGGTGGTTATACAATAATGTGAATGAACTGAATGTGAGTGAACTGCAGGCCTTAGGTTGGTTAAAATGGTAAATTTTATGGTATCTGTGTATAGCAACGTTTAGAAAAATTATTATTTTTTTTTAACTTAGATTCGGGTTACATCTGTTAGAAACAGGAAGCACCCAAACACACTGATGCATGTGACCCTAAACACACACCTCGTCCCCCCTTCCTCTCAGATTCTGATGTAATTGGTCTGGGGTGTTACCTGGGCACTGGGAGTTTTAAGGCTCCTGGGGGTTTCTAAAGGACAACTAAATTTGAGAGTCAGGCCCTACATCCATGGTCCTCAAACCTGCACACTACCCCAGCAGGGCTTGGGTAAACACGACCTCTGCTCCCCGCCCCAGGGCTTCTGATTCTGTCCATCTGGGTGAAGCCTAAGAATTTGCATCTCTAACTAGTTCTCAGGTGATAGGGCTCATCCAGGGACTACACTTTTGAGAACCACCGTGTATGCCTGTATGAACTCTCCTTACCCACCTGCCCCTGCTACCTTCAAAAACATTTCTTCACTGAATTCGGTTCCTTTTTTTTTAACCCTAAATCCTTCAAACTAGCTAAATGCTCTTTTTGTTTGTTTGTTTTTTGGAAGCACACATTTCCTTCTTACGATGGCACATTTAGAATATAAATCACGAATATCCACCCAGATGAGAAGGGTAGCCCACTCTGCACAGTGTCTGCAGGGCCACCTGCCCTGGCTGCACCCACAGGGGTGTGGGAGAGAGCCTGCTGGGAGAGCCAAGCTGCCCAGGAAGTAATTTCTTACCAGTTCTGAAGAACAACCTCAAGGACAGGAGGTGGATCACCTCCAGGTGCTCACCACACCCCCTCCCATAATCTGGGGCTCTGACCTTCATGATGGGCCAACAAGTGAGAGTACAAAAGGGGCCCAGAGACCATCTAATCTAATCCAGTCCCCCAGGCTACAGACAAGGAAATGGAGGAGTAGCTCCTTGCCAAAGGTCACACAGTTCACAAACGGCTCTGGACTTAAAGCTGTTCCTCCCACCCCCACCCCCGCCCCGCCCTGAGTTTAAGATATTTTTCCTCCTGCCCACACCACCTTACATCCTCCCTTGGACAACTGTTTCTCTTTTTCAAAAATAATATGCTAAAGGCTCATGAAGATGATACAGAAATTCAAGATGGTGGCTGCCCCTGGTGGGGAGGACGGGGCACATGATCAAGTACGTTACATGGGGGAAGGGGGCTCCCACTGGGTGCAGAGTATTTTACTTTACGTCTAAAATACTAGAAAAATATTTCTAAAACCTAGATTTCCTAAATCACTGTGAGCGATCCCAGAGTGTAATTTTTCAAAAGCCAGATGAGCTACGAGTTGATTTTTGACTTTATGGAAAAATTCTTCTCTGACAGGATTTATTCCACGTGTGTTTGGTTTTTTTGTTTCAGTTCGGGGTTCTCTTTTTCTTGTCCTCCCATAAAAAGTTTGCTGAAACAGCATGTTAGTATTGTGCCCATGAAAGAAAGCCCCTCCAGGGTGTAGAGATTCAGTTTGTCAACTGCCTTGTCACGTGCATGTTCTTCCATTCTGTTCTGTGGTCGTTGTCATTAGCCCAATTTTCTCAAGCGCCTTGACCTCCTTGTTCTGCAAATGGGACCTCCCTGTCTTCACTCTGCCCTTCAACATGGCGTTGTCAATGTACCTCTCAGCGACGGGACACTACAACCTGTTCTTCCCAAGCAAATTGTTCAAACCCGTGACCGCGGTTCCCAATGTCACCTGGCATGACCTCAGTGCCCTGCAGGTAAGGTACTCTGTCCTCTCACATTCCTCCCTGACTCGAAGACACGCAGTGTCCCCTTGGTTAATTGTTCTTGGGCATCAGAGCCTTATGGAGACTCAGCTCTAGGATGGCTTTACTGCCTCCATCTTGCCCTCTCACCCATTCTACTCTAAGGCTGTGGGTTCTAAGGCTTTGTTTATTATTATTATTATTGAAATTTAGTTAACCTACAGTGTTACATTAGTTTCAGGTGTACAATGTAATGATTCAACACTTCTACCCATTGCTCATCGAGATACACGTACCCTCAATCCCCTTCCCCTACTTCCACTATTTCCCCATTCAGCTCCCTCTGGTGGCCACCAGTTTGTTCCCTGTATTTAAGAGTTTGTTATTTTGTCTTTTTTTTCCTTTGTTGTAAGGGTTGTTTTTTGGTTTTTTTTTGTTTGTTTGTTTGTTTTTAATGACTGCTCAAAGCTAACTTTCCCCCTTCTTTTCCTAAAATTCGGTCTAGAGTATAGCTCCACTGGAAATCAAAAGCTGTTTCAAAATTGTCCCTTCTTTGGGTGGATGTGATGGGGCCCAGCCCTTGAGGAAGGGCCTCTAGTGTGGAGTTAAGGCCTCCATGACCTGCCTCCTCCCATCAAAAGAACTGGCTGGTTACTGTTAGATCTCATGATAGAACCTCTCTATTCTGCTTTTTCTCTTGGTAGATCTCACAGAGTATGTACAGTGATTCATGGTGCTCAAGCATTGGTAGCCATCAGAATCATTGTTTTTAAATACGATACAGGCTTCATCTCAGACTCTCTGTATCATAATCTCTGAGGGGGGCACCTAAGAACCTGTGTTAACAAGCTCCCCAAATAATGGTAATGGGGGCCAGAGTTTGAGAACCACTACCACAGCATGTATTGTATCCATCTCCTTACCGATGTGCACAGAGAGAGTGCCATTTTAAAGACCTAGTTAACCCAGGTCCCGCTCTTCCTGGGGTGTTTATTTAATAACTCTGTTGAAGAGTTATTAAATAACTGTTTAAAACAAGAGAACACTTAAAGGCAGAGGAAAACAAACAAAACACACCTTTTTTGATGTGCAAAAGACTGGTTTTCTGCACTACTAGCTCATGAAACCCCTTTTTGCTGTCCTCTCTGCTGAGCCATCAAAATATGTGAGGGGCTCAGGCAGGCTTTTCTTTACCTTCTTGCCCAGAAAATAAATGGGAGCATTTGGAAATAACTCAGAAAGAAAGTCAAATGTTTGTTCAAACTACCAATGAAAAATAATATCATAAATAATGCTAATTGATTTATCTAAAACTGCCCTGTCCAATATAGTAGCTATTAGCCCCACATAGCTTATTTAATTTCAATGTGAAATTCATTATAATGATATAAAATTAAAAATCCAGGGATGCCTGGGTGGCTCAGTGGTTGGGTGCCTCCCTTTGGCCCCAGGGCACAATCCCCGGGCCTGGGATTGAGTCCCACTTCAGGCTCCCCGCATGGAGCCTGCTTCTCCCTCTGCCTCTCTGTTTCTCTCCTGAATAAATAAATAAAATCTTTAAAAAAATAAAATTAAATAAAAAATAAAATTAAAAATCCAGTTTCTTACTCTTACACTAGGCACATTTCAGGTGCTCAGTAGCCCCATAGGGAATATTCCCCCATTAGGAAAGTTATGTTGGACAGTGCTGATCTGTGGGAGTGGGGGGTCTTCCTCTTCTCATTCTGAACTACCACCCCAACATCAGCACATGTCTCTCCCATCTTGCTTGACTCCCCCATTTTCTGGCCACACGAGGGATAGTTCTGCAGTCGATTCTGAGTGAAAGCCTATGCAGTCTGTACCGTGTCAAGTTCCTTGCTGTAGAGAAAAGAGCAATGATCTTGTGTAGACATGAAGATCCAGTGTGAGCTGCAGAATTCAGGATCCACTTTAGGACAGAACCAAACTCACAGTGTGATCCTGTGCTCTGCACAAGGACGGAGGCAGGATTGGAAGCCAGTGTTAGTGCAGCCTAATGCATGAGGGAGAGGATAATTCTTTTTTTTTTTTTAAGACATTATTTATTTATTCATTCATGAGCGACACAGAGAGAGGCAGAGACACAGGCAGAGGGAAAATCAAGCTCCCTGCCGGGACCTGATACAAGACTCGATCTCAGGACCCTGGGATCACTCCCTGAGCCACTCAAACACTGAGCCACCCAGGGGCCCCAGGAAAGGATAGTTTTCGTGCCAAAGCAGGGCCCCCGTAGCAGAGTCACTGCCTCCCCATGGTCGCTCAAAAGGTGTACATGTAAGGGGAGGAGGGCGGGTGTTGGAGGGGAATGGGTGACGGGCACTGAGGTGGACACTTGACGGGATGAGCACTGGGTGTTTTTCTGTATGTTGGTAAATTGAACACCAATAAAAATTAATTTAAAAAAAAAAAAAAAGGTGTACATGTGACCTGGGGTGAGGAAGACGTCTTTCAGTAAATGAACTTGGTCAAGCTAACATGGCTAATTATGCCTAGCCTGGCCTTACCGGAAGTGCCCTTAGAAAGCATTACCAGGTGTTAGCTTAAATCAAACCCTCAGTTCTCCTGAAAACTGTCAGTCTGTGAACACATTAGCTGAATTCAGGCCTCACCAGCATTAGTGACATTTACATGTATCTTTGTGTTTTGAGGACTAATTGGCAGTTGTTGGTAACCAGAGTAAGCTAAGGATATACTGGTTGAAATGAATACATATTCTCTGTAACAGCAGAAGTATAAATAGGGTACTGACTCATGAACTTGCCAAAAATTGCTTGTTTAAAAAAAAAAAAAGATTTTATTTATTTGAGAGAGAGAGAGAGAGAGCACGAGCAAAAGAGAGCACGAGCATGGGGAAGGGCAGAGGGAGAAGCAGACTCCTCGTTGAGCCAGGAGCCTGACGTGGGGCTAGATCCCAGGACTCTGAGATCATGACCTGATCTGCTGAAGGCTGATGCTTAACCAACTCAGCCACCCAGGCGTCCGCAATAATTGCTTCTGAATTGTGGAAAAGATAACCCAACTCTGGGTCTTTGGCCTTAACAGCCCAATTGCGTGGGAGTAATAATACTTCTGTTGACCATGGTGGCGTTGATGCATTAGCCTGAGGCCTAATGGACAGGTAAGAACTGGAAGTGTAAACTGTGGTCCCTGCTGTCCTCACTGGGGGACACGGCAGGTGAGGTGGGGGCAGCAGTGGTTCCACCTGGGGCCTTATCAGCGACCGAGGCCAAGTGTCAGCGCCAGCAGCGGAGCCCCTGAGTTAGTGGCCATGCCAAGGAGGCATGC
The DNA here is from genome assembly GCF_048418805.1 of Vulpes vulpes. Taxonomy (NCBI): domain Eukaryota; kingdom Metazoa; phylum Chordata; class Mammalia; order Carnivora; family Canidae; genus Vulpes; species Vulpes vulpes. Next base: position 115,004,769 of record NC_132792.1, read on the forward strand.
ATGCTCAGCATCCGCTGGGGAAGGGCCTGTGTATCTCTTGGGATCAAGCAGAAGAATGAGATTTCTCTGTAACGAGACAGAGACTTAAAAATTTAGTAACACTGGTCTCGAAAGATGAGATGTGCTAACTCTGACGTTGCATTATACGTGACTGTGAGCGTCCTGTGGGTTTCTGTTCAGTTGTTTTAATGACCTCGTTTTCTGAATGGCTTTGCAGTTACTGAAATCCCTGCCTGTGGGTGTCGGGCAGATCTATGGCTGTGATAACCCGTGGACAGGGGGTATTTTCCTGTGCGCCCTCCTGCTCTCCTCCCCACTCATGTGCCTGCACGCCGCCATCGGATCACTGCTGGGGATAGCAGCGGGTAAGCTGAGGGCTCAGGCCCAAGTACCCAGCACCTCCTCCGCAGGCATCTTCCATGCTCTGGACCTTCCTGGAGGGCTCTACTTCCAGGGGACCAATGGGAGTTCATGGGTGCTCCCCCACTCCCCACCTCCTACCACAGCATCCTGCCTTTGGTGCACAGCGCTGACCCCACCTATCTTCATTAATAGGACTCAGTCTTTCAGAGCCGTTTGAGAACATCTACCTTGGGCTCTGGGGTTTCAACAGCTCTCTGGCCTGCATTGCAATTGGAGGAATGTTCGTGGCGCTCACCTGGCAAACTCACATTCTGGCTCTTGCCTGCGGTACGTATACTGTGCATTGGAAGGAGGGTCGCTCATAACTGTGGGATCAGTCCATACAATAAAAAGGGACTATGTGAGACACTGGGGCCAGGTTCCAGTGAGGGCCCCTCGCTGCCTGCAGGTGTGAACAGGGCAAGTGGCATCCCCTCCCTGGGAGGATTAAGCTCTGCTGTGCCCTCCTTATTGGTTGTCGTGAAGACAGGAGAACCTGCCGAGTCGTGTTAACTATTTTGCCATATGTACGTGTTGGGGGATAGAAACTTGACTCATCCTATGTTCTTCATACTAATCGTTTGACCCAAGAAACGAAAATGGAAATGACTCAAGCTAAATACAGAGCCATTTCTCCTGCTGAGTCAGGTAGGACTCCATGTGGCCCTTGGAGAATCACACGAATCCAGCTTTTCTCACACACTTCAGGGAGTGTCAGAATCAACTGGAAGGCTTGTTAAAACACAGATGGCTGCCCGCCCCATCTCCCAGCCCTCGATTCCTCCTTAGAGGTAGGAGAGGAGTTGGCATTTCTAACGAGGGCCAGATGGTGCTTGATGCTGTTGGTCTTGGGAACCACATTTTCCAAACCACTGTGTTCATCCCTTCTGACCCCTATGTTCTAGCCAGACTCAGCCTGTCAGAGCTAGAAGAGGTTCTAGAGGTCTCCAGTCCATGCCCCTCGTTTTACTGTTGGAGTTCTGAGGCTAGAGAGATAAAGTGATACCCGGTCAATTAGGGTAAATGCAAGCCAGAATCCACATTTGCTAAGAACCTCTGAATTCCACGCACTACACCACTCTGCTCCCCTGTGGCAGCCTCCAAGCCTTTAGGTAAAACCAAACCTCAAGTGATGTAGATTTAGAAAGCTAGTGGGTTTCTCATTCTGCCTATCACACCTACCTTCCTTTGGACAGGTCAGATTTTCCTCACTGGCGTAGCCTGACGGTTAGGGCTGTATACTGAGTTAGCTGAGAACCCAGCTCCTGAGGCCAGAACCCTAGCTCTGCCAACTTGAATTTCGAGAGATGCCACACTCACCCCCACAGAGGCCATACTGATTTCCCCTCCACAGACAATGGGGAGTGCGTGTTCCGTCCATGCTGGGCACTGTCCATCTCATCCGCGGATACGAAGTGTTGAGAGGGACCTCTGGCCCCTCTTGGAAAGCAAATCTCCCCTGCAAAATGTCACAGCAAGTTCTGGCTTGCCCATATCACCCTGCCCCCGGCCCAACGAAAGACTAACTATATCAGCTGGGGTAAATAAATAACACATTTATTACAGAGTTGCCCTTTCACAACTTCACTGTGGTATTATCAGGAAGAGGCCCCAGGAAAGGCTGAGGGAGCCTGGCAGGGCCGCCTTCCCTGCCTCCAAACCGGAAACTGCCCACCAGGGGAGTCCTAACTTTGTTATTTTGTCACTGCAAACTATAGACACATTTTGTCTTTATTTATTTATTTATTTATTTATTTATTTATTTATTTATTTATTTATTTATTTTTGTGGGGGAGGAGAATCTCAAGCAGGCTCTGCGTTCCGTGTGAGCCTCAGGTGGGGCTTGATCTCATGACCCTGAGACCATGACCTGAGCTGAAATCAAGAGGGGGGGTTGGGTGACTGAGCTATCCTGATATTTTGTCTCTCTTTAATGCTGGGGTTGTCATAGTAGGACTCACACCTGGTGTTCTGCTGGGATGGACACTGTCCACTCGGCACTCAGGGCCTTTCTGCCCCTCACTGCCCAGGGTGCAATCAGAGTCATCACCTACACACTGTGGTGTTGCAGACTTGTACCTCTCCCGTGAGGTTTTCCCAGTCCCGCTCAGCAAGCCTTAATTGATGCGCAGCTACTGTTAGTCTGATGCTCTTACTATGGAGAGAAAAGCAACTTGCAATTGGAGACAGCTTGGAAACAGCATAGCAGGAAGAGACCAGAGCTACTGCTGGACCTTTCAAGGGCAATCCTTGTGAAAGGGAGAGGAATGGGGCACCCGGGTGGCTAAGGGGGTGAGCGTCTGCCTTTGGCTCAGGTCGTGATCCTGGGGTCCTGGGATCGAGTCCTGCTTCGGGCTCTCCACAGGGAACCTGCATCTCCCTCTGCCCGTGTCTCTGCCTCCCTCTGTGTGTCTCTCATGAATGAATGAATAAATAAATAAACAAATAAAGAAAGAAAGAAAAAGAAAAAAGAAAAGGAGAGGAATGGTGATAAGGTCTCATGTGCTCAGGGGAGGTCTCGTAGAAGAGCAGGTACCCAAGACAGCAGGTGCTTACCCTAGGACTGGTGAATATTTGTTAAGGAAGGAAGGAAGGAAATGGGGAAAAAGGAATGAAATTATCAAATCAAACAAAGAAGCTCTTCCAACCCACGCCCCTGCACACTTCTGCTCAGAGCAGCATCGGGGTCCCCCCAACCGGGATGGGTCGGCAGCCAGTGTTGGTGGAAATACAGGATTGCATTTGAGGTTCACCACCTCCCTGGAAAGCGCATCTTCAAGCTGCCCTTTTACAAAGGACAATACTGAGTGCCAAAGTTCAGTGATTTGTTGTACAGTAAAATGACCAGAGCTGGGGTTTGAAGCCCAGGCTGTTTCTGAGACAAGCCTTTCCCACGAGCATGAGACAATTCAGATGTGAAAGAATTAGGTATGCTGTTGAACAAAAACACTGGGATAAAAAGACCAAAGATTGGCCAAGGAATGGAAGTCTGTGGTAAAGTAAATGAGCGTCACAGAGTCCCTCCTCCCCCTTCCCCACACCGCCCCCCTCTACCCCCCACCGAGGTGGCTCACGTGGCTTCTCAGGCTCAGGAGGTCTAGGTGGTGGGCTGGTCTCACGGGGCCAGCGCTGCCCCAGGGGCCTGTCTGGCCAGTGCAGCAAGATTATTCTGCAGCCTGTCTTTCTGAAACCCCAGCTTCCCTGGGCTGCCTTGAGCCCTCTCTTCAATTGATGATTAGCTACTTGAGATCTTTGTTTTTGTTGTTTTACCACCAACGGTCACACATAGACTCAAAGTACCGCTTTAAGATTTGTGCTCACTCAGAGTTAAGGAAAAGCATAACATACTAATTCATTGGCCTGTATGCCAACCTTAACAGTATTGGGAACGATGTTATTATGGGGCGAAATCCCAAGTTTGTGGTCAGTCCTGCTAATTGCTGAATTACTCTGTCTTTATTTTTTTTTTATACCATGTTTCTTTTTTATGACTGTGAATTCTAGTCATTAATAGGACAATGCTAGATGCATATAATGTGGTTGTACAGAATCCATGCTATCTCAAGAAACATACATAGGTTTCAATTTCTTCAAAGATTGTATTTATTTTAGAGAGCAATAGAGTGAGTGAGGGAGGGGCAGAGGGAGAGAGAGAGAGAGAGAGAGAATCTCAAGCAGATTCCCTGCTAAGTGTGGAGCCTGACACAGGGCTCAATGTCATGACCCTGAGAATGTGACCTGAGCTGAAATCAACAGTCAGATGCTCAACCAGCTGAGCCACCCTGGTGCCCCCCTACATTTCATTTTAATTAAGTTATGTTCAGATAAAACAACAGGGAAGCTTATTTGCCATGGAAGGCCTTTTCCTTAGGGATCAGTGATAATAGCAGTGAAATAGTAACCACAGAAAAGCTACCTTTACTGAGTACTTCTCATTGCATGCTAAACCCAAGTATTACTCCTTTCATGATGACACCAACCCCATGAGAAATTTGTTACCTCTATGGTGCAGGTGAGGAGGTGGAGGCTTAGAATGAAGGCCACAAAGCTCCTAAGCAGTAGAGTCTGGATTTGAATCCAGAACTGTCGACTGTAAGCTCATGCTTGTAACCAGGGTGCTGAAAGCTAGCTGGAAAAATGAAAATGTACATTTCCTATAATGAAAAGTACACCTACTAAGTATTGTTGTTCCCTCCCCTTTTTTTTAGCCCTGTTTACTGCTTACCTCGGAGTCAGCCTGTCACACGTGATGGCTATGGTGAGTTTGCCTTAATCTTGCTTCATCAGCAGCATGATCGATCGGCTCTCAGTGCCGTGGAAACCCCCCTGAGGTCCCCTGGGTGGGGTCCCCAGTGCAGGATCCATCGCTGTGTTAGCCACTACTTTCCCATCTCCTGCACCTGCCTGTTCCACACACACCTTGCTAAAAATATCAGATTGCATAATTTAAAGCAGTGAAACTTAGGTTGTATACCATATTTACCAAGTTCATACTCTGAGTGCCAGGGAAGTGACTTTAGGATATTTTCTACTTGAACAGAAAGCCAGAACCATGTAGTGGTTGAGAAATCAGGAAAGGGAGGGAAAGGATAATTGGCTAAAGACCCAGATGGTTTGGATTTCATTTTTAATTGAGCCATTTGTTAAACCTCCAGTGAGTCATTAATAAGAAGCATTCAGACCCATGTCCTATGAATTATTTAATAGGCAAAATCGTTACCTGTGTAGTGCCTCCTGCCACTCTTTCTCCTTCCCTTTTGGTCCTTGACCTTCTCCTTCAGACCTGCCTGAGTTGCCAAGAACAGCCCAGAGCAAGGACTTCCCCTCAAAGAGCTTAGAGTCTGTTTGGGAGCCAGAAGAAAGGGAGGAAAACCAGGAGAGTCCAAGATGAGTCTGGGTGGAGATCAGGAGAGAGGTCACCATGGACCAAACTAAGCAAAGAGGGCCCTGTGGGTGTGAGGAGGGGTCAGGGGCCACTGGTGGCTTCCTAAGTAGGCAGCTCTGTCTATACTCCAATGCACACTTCAGTTTGCATGTGGTTCCAGACAAGGGGGTTCCTGAGACAGAACTTCATCTTGTTGGGAAAGATGCATGCTTTGAACTTGGGTTGACTTGGTTTCCAGTCTTCACATTACCACTTATTTACCCAGAAACTTGGATTATTATGCAGCCTCCCTAAGGCAATTTCCTCAGCTTTTGCAAACATAATGCCAATTTCATCAAATGGCCATGAGACGTAAATATGTAAGGTAATTACCTAGTTTAGGACCTAATGCCGAGTTGGCATTATCCAATGAAATAACTTATTGGGGTGCCCAGCGTCATCTTCACAGTGGTGTAGAAACCCGACTGTATGAGAGGGAGGGAAAGACGTGCAAAGTGGACATTCCCAGACCACCCGAAGGAATGGATGGTGACATTTCAACTGCTAAATGCAGTCCCACTGGGATCGTGGACTCCAACTCAGTGGGCCTAAGCAGAGTCCGGTTGGTACCCCAGGATGCATCCCCCTGGACTGAGTGAGAATGGGATGGGGGCTGGTGCTTTGTGACAGGATCTCAGAGGAGTATGTGGCTTGTCTCTTCCTCTTCAGGCGGGACTGCCAGCCTGCACCTGGCCCTTCTGTTTGGCCACACTACTGTTCCTCTTGCTGACCACGAAAAACGCCAACATCTACAGAATGCCCCTCAGTAAAGTCACTTATCCTGAAGAAAACCGCATCTTCTTCCTCCAAGCCAAGAAAAAAAGGATGGTAGAAAGCCCTTTGTGAAAGCAACCCCCACTCATGGCCAAGGTCGCAAGGGGTGGCTGACAGCCCCAGGTGACTCCCGGGGTCTTGGCAGACTGCTGTTTTTTCACTAGTGACAATGTTCATACTAACGCATTGGCAATCTGTTCTTAGGCTCGCTCTGTAGCTCTCTTTTAGACTCCAGGAATATCCCCAAACATGTGAGAGACACGTCAGGATGGTGTGCCCTGGTGGGGCGTTGGTGCTAGACTGTCATGTCGTTATAAAGTCAAACAGCTCCCACAGAAAGAAGACACGAGACCAGAGCTAATTATTTACCGGTGTTCTTGGTGTTTGGTTGGCTACATCATGTTAACAGTATTAAAAACCAAGCTCAAAAAAGGAAAAAAAAAGCAAGCTCTACAAACCAACTAAGCCTTAAGTGAATGGAATTCATGACCACGAAATTAGTCAACCCAGAATTCTCAGATAAGCAGTTTGACTCGTTTAAAATCCATACAAGTCACTTGATGGGAAGAGCACTTGGTGTTATACTATATGTTGGCAAATCGAACTCCAATAAAAAAATATTTAAAAAATAAATAAAATAAAAACCATACAAGTCACACTTGGCAGCTGTGGCCACAGCTTATTCTCCAGCTCCTGGGCAGAGGGGCCTGGATGCTGCCCTGAGTGTGTTGCACTCTCCCCTCCAGGAGTTGGTTGATTCTTTCCAGGCCGACACAGCTATAGGAGGGAGAAAGGGGATTTTATCAGTCAAAACTATTCTGTAGTGTCATTTTCCTTTGACACTGCAAAAGATGTTTTAGATAAATAAAGCTTATGATAATTTTCTTGGGAGAATGGATTTGTTTTTTCAATGAGGTAAAATAACAAGTTTCTGGCTCAACCAATTCCTAGATATTAAGGAAAAGTTACATTTTTATAAAATAATTGGCATAGCTATTTTTAATTCCATCCCCAAGTGGATTTTATAAATGCCTGGAATGTGTAGAACTGAGTCATCAACATCCAAGGCCCTTTGAAACCACATTTGCTACTCCTTTGAGGCTATGTCTTATATCTTATAAAGCCTGGAAGGGAAGGTCAGATTGTTTCTGGGCGTTTAGAGCTTGTTGAGTTTCCTACTTAAAAAAAAAATAAAAAAATTCATTATTTTCTGTACACTCACAATGTTCTCGCTCAGAAACCCGAAAAGACATACCAGTAAAAGCGTTCTCCTGTCTTTCTTTGTATTAATTTTAAGGTTTTTGGTCCCATAAACATTCTATGAGCAAATGCACAGAGGATGCCGTGGAAAGCTCTACTCACTACCTTCTACTTCATTCTGTATCAATCTGCTATTTTGGAGGATTCAAAAAGAGAAATAGTGGAAGTCTAAGGTTTTTTTCTTGCCCTTTGGGTTTGCAGTGCTCAGTGCAAAATAGACAAGTTTGCTGCCGGAATAAGCGGAAGAAAGGAAGTAAACCTACAAATATTTTGGGGAGAAGTCCACTTCTTCCTTTTCTCAGGAACACAAACATTGTTCCAATGTAACAACCATGTAACCAAAGCCTTTTGAAACTCTGAATGTGCAACCATGGTAGATTCATGTGTATTCCTGTGGGAAAACTAAATGTTCATTGTTTGAACAGAAATCTCCCTTGTTAAGGAGTGAAGCAAGACTGGGGGAGATGGGTCAGGTTTGGGGTGGGGTGGTGGGGTCGGGGAGGACACAAAAAAGCAAGCAGAACCAAAGATAACCAGGAGTGAGGAATCTGAGCCATGGTGGAGGGAGCCAGAGCCTCTAACACGTAGGCCGCCTTCGCAAGGAGCTCCAGAATGATCTCTACCTTCTCCTGGTGTGCTCACACAATCATGTAAATAGGAACAGTCTAAGGCCTTGTACATTGTCTAATTTAAATGGTATTAAACTTTTCAAGCTTTTTTTTTTTTTTTACTGAGTATTATCCTGAAATGAAGTATTTTGTCAGTTTTCTTAGGAATCAGCGGTATTCTTGCCTTTTGTCTGCAATAACAGTTTTCCAAGTAAGAATATGAATAAAGTTATACTCACAACTCAGTTTTGTGTAAATTTTGTTTAAAAGTCACCTATGCCAGGCACCTAGGTGACTCAGTTGTTGAGTGACTGCCTTCGGCTCAGGGCGTGATCCCAGAGTCCTAGGATCGAGTCCTGCATTGGACTCCCCACAGGGAGCCCTCTGCCTGTGTCTCTGCCTCTCTCTCTGTGTCTCTCACGAATAAATGAATAAAATCTTAGAAAAAATAAATAAAAGTCGTATATGCCTTTTATATTATGGTGCATATTAACCATCATGTGCCTAAGAGTGTGTTGATTACAATTGCTTCTATTTTGGTGTGCTGCTGTCCTTATTCCTTCCCTAGACTTGCTAACAGCATCAGATGTGTAGCTGAGCAAACCCTGTTCAACTTGATTATGGACCCATCCCTGTGGGCCTCCTCTCAACTGTGCACTGTCCTCCTCGCTCAGGGGTGAGAAGGGATCACTTAGGGGCAGTCGCCCATGTTCAGGCTGTGGTCCTAGCACTCTGGGATGGATATCCCGCCAGGCAGCTGTCCAGGTCCTGGGCACCCCGCAGGACGGAAGCTGGGCACACCTGAGTGGCCAGCATTGTGGGCAGGGCTACTTCTCAGAATGTGACCAGTGATGGTGAAGCCAAGCCGTGCTCCTCCCTGCCTCCTGAAGCATCTCCCTCCCAACTCCCTCCATCTGTGGTTAGCGTGTTTGCATCTGCCATTGGCTCAGGGCATGATCCCAGGGTCCTGGGATCGAGTCCCACATCAGGCTCCCCACGGGGAGCCTGCTTCTCCCTCTGCCTGTGTCTCTGCCTCTCTCTGTGTGTCTCTCATGAATAAATAAATAAAATTAAAAAAGAAAAGTGGGCTTAAGGCCCATAATAGTCTGCTTTCACAAGCTCTTAAGATTGAACTACACAATACATGTAGTGTTCAAAGCAGACATATATGAAATCAGCTAAAAGAAAAGACTGCTCCCAGGCCTGACCTTGACCTTCCTAAGTGTTAGCCAGGGAGGTGTTAACACAGCTAAAGCAAGCTTACCCCTAGTGGGAGAGCTGGTCAATGGCTGAAGCTTAGGCGTTGGCAGCAGACAGAGGCAAGAGGTCTTCAGCCCTGGGAGTTGAGTTGTTGAGTGACTGCCCTGGGAGTGGTGGCCCAGAAACAGGTGTCGGGGGGGAGGGGACACCTGTGGTGGAGATGGGCACACTGGGGGGATCACAGTTTAACAAACATAATCATTTCAAGCAGCGAAACCCCCTTGTCTAAGCCTTACTCACAAGCTATTTGACTTCCTGTGTAGATTTGCCTTCTAAGGGAAACAATGCACTTGTCTGTACTTGTGCATTTCTGACCCTCTATAGTTACATTTCTCATCTAAATAATGCAATTTTGCTAATAGGTTTTTGTAAAGATTTGTTTTTTGTTGGTGTTGTTGTTTTGTTTTGTTTTGTTTTGTTTTGCCAGTACCTGTCTCCAAAAGCCAAATTACCCCGTAGTGTTCCAACAAAGTTAAATTTCTGAGGCTACAAAGGTGGGTGGGAGTGGGAGGTAGTCAGGGAAGGTCTTCATGAGGATGTGAGGTTTAGGCTAATACCTAAAGGGGAGTAGACCAGAGTTGGACAGGTAGAGGGATGTGGAGGATGGAGGGAGCGGTGTTCTTGGCAGATAGATGCTCATGCATACAGGCCTTGAGACAAGGAGATTGGTGGTCTCAAGATGTGAGAGAAGACTGATGTGGCTGGACCGCAGTGAGTAGAAGGGATTGGAGTGGATTTGGGAAACCAAGTAGACCCTGTACTAATGCAGGAGAGAGGTAGTTGGCTTGGACTCCAGTGGGGGCAGGAGGATGGAGAGAAGTTCATGGGTGTGGGAGACAAGAGGTGGAATCCTCAGTACCGGATGATGGGTTCATGTGGGAAGTGAGGGAGAGGGAGTGTCAAGGATGACTTCCTGAACCCTCACTTGGGCAACAGGTGGATGGCGGTGCCACACAATGAGATGGGAGCACCGAAGAGTCACTTCTCCTCTCATGCTATACATACATCTCCCTGTCCAATCCTTTCTAGAGCTTCAGTCCAGGCCCTCTGTTCAACTGTCTACAGAGGCTGTTCCAAAAGCATCAATTTCAACACATCCAGGGCAAAACTCATCTTCAACTACTCTGCTCTCCTCAAGCTACTGAGTTATGAGGAAAGGTCATACCCTCTAGCCAACTATACAAGCCAGAAACAGGGTGCCACTTTTAGCTTCCTTCTCTCACCAATGGGAAATGGCCAAATTCTAAGGATTTTACCTCCTTCATAGCCCCCCTTGTTCATTAATTGGTAAATATTTATTGAACGCCTATTTATTACATAATGGGAACTGGAACTACCAGAATGAACCAGACAGTCATGGCCTCTGCCCTCACAGGAACTTTATGAGGTGAACATACAAATATATGAGTAAAGGGAGTAGCGTGGTGATGAGGATGAGCAAGAGTAGCTGGGCAACAAGGTTGAAGGAAGAGTATTTCAGTGAGTTCTTCCTTCTAAGAAACAGAAGACAAGAACCTACCATTAATACCAGGCATCCATACCAGTCAGCATGCTTTTGGTAGCAAGTAATAGAACGACAACAGTAGTTTGGTTCCTAAAGTAGAAAGTAGAAAGTTCTGTTCCAAGTTTGGTTGCAGCTGCTCAATGAGGTCATCAAGGATGCAATATCTTTCTATCCTCCTCATCGTTCTCAGCATCCTCAGAAGACTTCATGTCCATCCTCAGGCTCGTTGCCTCATGGTCCCAAAACAGCTGCCTTGTTATAAACATCACAACCACATCAGGAAGAAGGAGGCAACCAGAGTTGCAAGAGTCACTCTTTCATGTATCTTTTTATTGGGGAGGAAAATCTTCCCCCAGAAGCTCTCTCCACATACCTTGACTTGTGTCTTTTGGCAGAACGGGGTCACATGGCCATTCCTGGCTGCAAAAGAGTCTAGGAAAGCATGCATCTGGCATCGTCGGCCTCTATTGTAGCAGGTGAGCTCTGCCATATTGCAGGGACAGCAGGAGGAATGGCTACTGCACAGGCAGACAAACATGTGTGCCACGGTGGCATACAGTACACGGTACCTTTGTGCCCAGACCACACTGGAGAGAGCTATGTGGTGACAGACACGACAGTCTCTTGTGGGACTCCCAAGGGGGTTTGGGACAGAGACCTAAATGGAGACCTTTTACACAGAAAGACTTTGTAGAATCCTTGCTGGAATATTCCCAGAGTACATTAGGATGCCCCAGCTTCAAACAAAATTTTATAGACTAACAAGATCCTAAACAAAAGGTGAGGCAGCTAGTGATGACAATCAGAGCAAGGGAAGTCTAGGGTTACTTCGTGCTTCAATTAGTCGTCTCTGTCTAAAGCGGTGAAGCCTCTAAATCATCCGACGTCAGAAGGCCCCATTGGGAATAGTTGCGTTGCAATTCGATTCCAGCTCAGTGAAGCACTGAAAACAAGTGTCTGACATTTTCTGCTTCATGGTTTCAAATAAACAATGAGAAAGCCAGTTTCCTGCTTTGGGGCTGGGCCCATTGGATCCTGGCCCTTAGAAGCTTTGAATGATATCACAGTGACATGCAAGCACTTGAAGAGGAAGAAATGAAGCACGGAGGAAAGCTGGCACAGCGTCAGGAAATCTGGCTAAAGTTAAGTCCCTCGGACCATAGGAAACAATGGCAGCTAGGACATGAGTCAGTGACCCCAGAGCAAGCACGGCTTTGGGGCAAGGAGAGTACATATAGGCAGGTCACGGGAGTGGCGAAACCAACAGGGAGCCTTTCTACGTTCTGAGAGCCCGTGTCGGCCTCTCAACAACAGAGTAGATGTGTGGTAGCAAGTAGCCACACACAGCACTTGAAATAAAGCCAGGCCCGGGCAGCCTGGGTGGCTCAGCGGTTTAGCGCTGCCTTCAGCCCAGGGAGTGATCCTGGAGACCCGGGATCGAGTCCCATGTCGGGCTCCCTGCATGGAGCCTGCTTCTCCCTCTGCCTCTCTCACTCTCGTTCTCGCTCTCACTCTCTCTCTCTCTCTGTCTCTCATTAATAAATAAATTAACTCAAAAAAAAAAAAAAAAAGGCCAGCCCCAACTGAGCTGTGCTCACAAGCACATATGAGATTTCAAACATATAAGACAAAAAAAAGTAAAACAACTCAATAATTTTGTATATTGATTAAACATGGAGATGATGACACTTTGGATACATCAGGTTAAATCAGAGATATTATTAAATTAATTTCACTTACAAAAAATGTTTCAGGTGGTCACGAGAAAATTTTAAATCCCATACATGACATGTATTTGTGGTTCATCTTATATGTCTGTGGGACAGTGCTGGGCTTGACAGTGCCCCTCCCGGGTCTCTTAATGGTCTACAATGTCTTCACGGCAACTCAGATGGCACCAAGCTCTTGGAGCTCAACCTTCTAGAGAATTCATTATTCATCATCATGAATGGGTAAGAAGGCTTTCCTCCTCTATCACATGGTGGAGACATAGTTAGCTAATTCCAGAGTGTCCATTTCAGATAAAAATGTCACACCTTTCCAGGGATACCCACTGCACCTCAAGGACGTCATTTTTTAAAAAATAAGCATAACCTGCTACTAGAGTGAGGAGACTGATTTTCTCGTGTGTGGTATAAAGTTATCCCGAAGGCAGCCCCTGGAAAGGAGCTTCGGAGATGCTCAGAGCTGGGGCAGCACCATCGGGATAAGTGGGCCGCCCTGCGACATGCCCACATGAAGAACACAGTCTCCCATGTGTACAGGTGCTCGTTAGTCACAAGCGATGAAAACAGTGAAGTAGCTGGTTATGAGGCAATAGGGAACATTGGGGACCGTGGCAAATTAAAGGTTGAGCACCCCATCCTACCTGACCCCCACTAAAGCATTCACATTTCAGATGTTTTCAAATACTCTGCCAGGCAAACAAAGCCAGTTTAGTGGCTGGATGTCTTCCAAGGGCTCCAATCTGCAAGTTCTATCCCCAGGCTTATAAATGCTCCACAGTGTTTCTCAACCAAGAGTATTTATCAGGATTATGCATAAGAACCTTCGAAAAACTCCGATTGTCCCACCCTATCCTGGGCCTCCTGAATCTTTAAAAGCTCTACAGATTATTCTAATGCGCTCTCCTTTTAAGGTATGTATGTATGTATGTATGTATGTATTTACTTGAGAGAGAGAGAGCTCATGAGCACAGAGGGAGAGAAAGAAACAGGCCCCACTGAGCAGGGAGCCTGATGCAGGGCTTGATTCCAGGACCCTGGGATCATGACCTGAGCCAAAGGCAGGTGTTTCACCAACAGAGCCACCCAGGTGCCCCTCTAATGTGTTTTCTTACATTAAAGCTACTGCAAGTTCAGAAAACTCAGAGACCAACAGAAGCTGGATGGCTTCCTGGAGGAGGTGTGACTCTACCCTTGTTCTGACACATTTTCTCCCTAGCTTATGGAGACTTGGCTTTGGAGCCTCATTTGGTTTCCTCCTGGGACCCCTGACTACCACCCTTTCTAGAACCACTGCTAGGGTCCAAAAAAATAATGCTGTCATTAAGAAGCCACGTTTTGGTGGGCCCTAAGATTAACTATGTGGTTGGTGTTCTCAGGGGTAGAATTTAGTGATTCCTTCCAGGCTACAAAGTGGAATCTACAGACCCAGGATGTGGCATTAGGTACATGTCAGGGGTGCATGTACCTCCACCAGAATCGGTGCGGTCACACCTGGGCCAGATCAGGCCCACACCTGCATGATCTGAGAAGCACCCAGGCCCTAAGACACCTTTGCCAGCAGCTGCCCATGCAACCGGAAATGCCTCCCTTGAATTCTCAGGGAAACAGCATTTTGTTGTGACAGCTGCCAACCCCTTAAGATCTCATATTAAAAACCCGGTGGAAATCATTGATGGGGTTTCTTCCCACCAAATCATAAGAAAGAACAAATCATGTAGGAAAGGGGTTCTAGAAAGATTAGATGGACGAATCCAAGGAAGGCGGTCATCTGGAACTAGGGGAGCTGTCATGCAAGAGGAGGAAGGGGAGGGAGTGTGTCGGGGGGAGACAAGCAAGAGGAAGCCAAGGACAACGCATGATTGAAGCAGTGAAGAGAGAAGCCAGGCGGCAGGACCAAGGAGCCAGGCAGGTGCGAGCCTGTGCCAGCAGGGCCGGCTGCGGGCTTCCTTCCTCGCTCTTTAGAACGCGGCTCCTTCCTCTTCCCAGAATCTTGAAATCCCAGCTCGCCTGCCCTAATGGCCATCTGTTGTTTTTCTCTTCCCTACATACTTCCTACCTTCTTCTGGTAACAGCACCTCCCTTCCCTGAAGAGATCTGCTCCTTCCCATTCATGGGGTTCTCTTGGGTGAGGGGGGCTGCCAGCCTCTACATCCTCCCTCCTTCCTCCCAGGCACCACGGGGTCAAGGGGCTTGGACCAGGCCCATCAGAGTTCTCCAGTCCCCCCAGTCACAGGGATCAGCCCCAAGCACCACCTGATCCGAACTGAGCCAGTCAGCTCCTCCCGGGCACGGACTGGAAACCTGAGCAGACACCCCGGGATTGAAGGAAGCTACGGCTGACAGCGGGGGTGTGGAGACCAGCCATGCAACACCCAAAGCCACCTGGGCTTCCTCCCCTGCCTCACCAGGCCAGGTTACTATTGCTCCCACATACTGAGCTATCCCCATGTCTTTCCCATAAACTGGGACTTAAGGGAGGGAGAATCTGTTTCTGTTGTTGCAACCAACAGCCAAAACGGACACAGAACACTTAGAATAGGCTAAGTAGAGGTTGGCGGGGGCGGGGGTGGAGGGAGCTAAGGGAGGACACCCCCCCAACCCCGCCTGTCCTATCCCAGGCTGGGAATCAGAGAGTCCTTGCCACAAGGGGTTACGTGATTAACCCCTGAGTGTTATGACCCCCAACTACACATCCGCACAGCTAAAGCTTCAGGAAGGGCAAGCAGGAGAATGCCCGGACGTGGGGCACACGGCTCCTCTTCTGGCTTACTCAGAGCAGGATGCCTGTTGAGATGCTCCTTCTGCCTTTAGCAAAATGCAACAGCCGCCTGGGGGTTGAATAATTGGGTGTCTGTGCAAGTTATTCAGCTCTGGTCCCGCACTTTCCCCTTGGCCTGTTGGCTTCCACTAACAGGGTGGACCAGAGGGAGCCCGGAGGCGGAAGGCGGGCAGAGAGGTTTGCCACATTCCGCAGCAGTCGCCTGTCTCTTGTCCTTGTCCCATAACCAGACTCAGCACACCCCCTCAGAGGTCCCAGCCCTAGAGGCAACCAGCTGAGGGGGGGTCCCTTCCTCAGGCGAGTTCTGTCTCTGCACTAAAATTACTGTCCTGATAGGAAGCAGCTACCTGGGAGGAGAGAGAGAAGTGGGGAAGTCTTATCCCCAGGCCCTTCCCAAACACATTCTATTATAAATTCACTCCTTGCCAAAAAAAGCTTAGCGAGTCCTGGCCATGATTAAGCGTCACTTACGGAGGGGCAGCCCGGCAACAGAAGAAGTAGAGACATCCAAGCTGGGACCCCTCACCCTTTATGCTTTAAAACGCTCTAATCGGATTTTCCTCTGGCCATGCCCTTCCCTGCAGGACAAACAGCCCACGGGACCCGGGGGACATGTCCACCTGGAGCCTAAGACCTCCTTCTAGACCTTGCCTCAAGCACCCAAGATCACAGAATGTGATCACAGAATGTGGCTTCCTGGGCCCCAAAGGACCCCTTCTCAAGTCATTCTTCTGAGGGAACCCTGTGCTGTCAGGTCACATGGTGCTGCTGAGAGACAGCAGATGGAGCTGGGAGTGACCAGAGATTGGAGGTGCTCCCGAAGCTGTCCAGGTCCAAGCAGGAGGCCCTGTCGTGCAGGACAGAGCTGAGTGGGAAGAAAAGGTTAGGGAGGCATCAACCGGAAGCCTCTTTCTGTGCTCTTGCCCCAGCCTCATAAATGTTGGGGGAGGGTCTGATGGGAAGAAACTCAGCTCTGCCCCCTGGATCCCCTCCATTAGGCTGGGGGCTGGAGGGATGAGCTAAGAGGCCAAACCTCGAGGCCCAGAGTCAAACATCATGACTTAACGGTAATGCTCCCCCGATGTAATCAGTGAGAGTTTTGTTGAGCTTTATTGACGGAGATGCTCTAGGCTGGACACATAGAAGCTTATGATTATATCAACTCCAAGGCAAACTCAGGCTCCAAAGCCCATGCCAGGAGGAAACGGGCCTCAAGGCCCAGTCTCAGCAGCCAAATCTTGCCCGGGGACCCTCAGGTGCTGCCAAGGTGAACCCCAGACAGAAGCTCCAGCAAGCAGACCACAGGGGAGCCACAGTGGCCACCCAAGGCCTCACCTGTTGGCTCACTGGGGGCAGTGACTCAGCAAACATGTCTACCTGCTTACTCATGTTCTTGACCAGCAGGATATGCACCCTCTGGGCCAGGGATCGTCATCTCCTGTGCCCTTCTTTAAATGGAAGCCTTTATTGTTATTCTGTTCCCCACCCCACAACCGAGTGTGCTGCGCGCGGCACATCTATCTTTCTGCGAGGTCTTGCCGAGCACATCCAGCCCTGGCGGGGAAGGGTATTCAATAGACTTCTGGTTGTCTCCCAGGGGGAAGGAGGTATGAGCAATGGGGTATTATCTTAAGCAGGAACAGTTCTGAAATTGTGTATATGGGAGAAGAGGGTGTGTGAGCTGGGAAGCAAAGATAACTGTTGTCTTTGTTCAGTGCGCACCTCCGTCCTACCCCAGACTCTTCCGGCCACAGACCTTGAACCCCTGACTGCATAGAGAGGTCCGTGAGCCAGGTTAGAACAATCTCTGCACTTTACCACAGTAATTGATTTAGGAAGGTCATCTGACAATAGCTGCCCATTTCAATTCTTCTGGCTGTGGAGAAAGGCCATCTGAAGTTGGAGAGAATGAGGCAAGGAGAAGGAGAGAGAGAGAGAATGTGTGTGTGTGTGTGTGTGTGTGTGTGTGTGTATGCGTGCGCGCTGGAAGTCCAAAGTATCTGGGTCTGGTCCCTGAGGTGACCATAAATTCTGACTTCTGTGTGTCTGCCTTACCTCTTGATTCTCTGAGCTTTGCTCACCCTTTTCTGCCTAAGCTAGTAAAGAAAATGTAATTATCTCTGTCACCTAAAAGTCCCAACAAATCAACCAATTCTGAACATTTGAGCTGAGCTTTCCTAAGCCATGCCCCTGTGCAATACTTTCTGGAGTAATCCAGGTAAGAGATAATGGACAGAATAGTATTGGAAGGGAGAAACGTAAGAAACCCTAAAGCACTTTGGGGGATGGAATTAGGACTTCGTGATTTACTTCACGTGGGGAATAAGATCAAGGGCATGGTCAAGGATGACCACCCTGAGCAGCTGAGGGGTAGTGACTGTCACCAAGAAGTGAAACAGAAAAGAAGCAAGTTTGCAGGGCCTGGAGCAGAGGGAATCCAAGTAGAGGCTCCCAGGAGGCCGTGGACCACAGTGGTCTGGGGCCTCGGCTAGTGCCTGGGGCCACAGATGATATTTCAAACCATGAGTTAATAAAAATGACCCAGGAGAGCATAAAGAGAGAGAAGATGAACACAGGACCCCAGAGGAAATCCGCTGTTATGCTGCAACAGAAGAAGGGAATGAGAAAGGCTGAGAAGGAATAGCCAGAGAGGCAGGAGGAAAACCAGGAGGGTGGGTCAGAATCCAGAGGAAGGACATATTTCAAAAAGAAAGGAGTGCTAGTGGTGGCTGCTCTTCCCAGAGGTCGCCTGTGAGATCCCACACTTAGGGAGTCTCCGATGACCTTGGGAGGCAGAGAGTGGCATGGTGGAGTGAAAGCTGGGGAGTCTCGGATTCAGGAGAGTATGGGAGGTAGGAAGTGGAAACAGTCAGGCAAACTTTGCTAATCTGTACAGTTAAAAAGAAAAAAGAGTACAGCAACCAGAGCTGGATGGGAGATGGGAAGGAGGTTATTTTAAATGTGGGAGACACTTGGGATCGTTTAAGTGACTTCAATTTTATTGCGTACTCATATGTAATCTCATGTGAACCATATAATAACCCCACGAGGAAGCTTCCCCATTCTACAGACGTGGAATCCAGACCTTAGACCACATGAGTGTTGGAAGCCCTGGGGAAACAGTGGTAGCATTTGAAAGAGGAGACACAGCCATTCCTTCCTTCCATCTAGATGCCCACCGCCATCCCGTTCATGCCCAGGGCCCTGAGTTTGAAAACGGCTATGCCTCGGCCAGGTCACACAGCCAGTAAGTGACACCATCTGGATTTGAACTCGCATCTGTGGATGTCAAGGTGTGCATGCTCACCCCTTCCAATGAGCCCTCATCACAGGCTCCTGGGCCCTATCCTGAGCCCTCTGGAGCCCCTCATGGCCCCTTCCCACACCAGGGCCCACAGCCCCACCAGCAGCATGAGGCGATGTGTCTGGGGGATGGGAAGCTGGTGGAGAACATACCAGGTCCTTCCCTTTTACACGATGGTCAGTAACTTCAAAGATGATTTTTATATTAAAAATATAGAGACGTCGTTATGCAGAACACGAATCTCACATGAATTTCTAAGATGAAACATGAGATTCCCAGGAAATATCTTGCTTACAGTTACCAGTTTGGACTCCAACTAGCTCCTGTTTAGAATATTTGAGAAGAAAACTATGAAAAACAACTGGCAAACAGGATGAAGGGCTTAGTATGGAATTTCAGAATTTCCAGCCTGTCCCACTCATCTTCCAGGCTCAGCTAACTCCACAGCCTCCCAAGAACCCCGCTTGATACCCCCTAGCCCTCCCTTCTGCTCTCTGTGCATCTGTCTTGTTTCCCCTGCAGCCTGGAATGGCTTCCTCCTACTCATTGACTGGAAGCATGCTCACCTTCCAGGAAGTCCTCCAGGCCTGCAGTGTCTCCCCTCGGCTAAGCTCCAGGGTTAAGCCAGCACGTTCACAGCCACAGTGCATGGCTGCATTATCCATCTGTGGTGTGGAGTTTGTCTCACTAAGCATCTTGAGGGGACGGACTGCACCTGCTACGCCCCTACGTCCACACATGGAGCAAGATAGCATTCCCAAAGACGTCAAAACACCACCGGCCACATCAATGTAGGTTAAACGAAGACTTACATCGATGATCTCATGTGAACCCCATAATAGCCCCAAGAGGAAGTTTTCCCATTGAACCAATGTAACAACTGACCCTGAGAAAGGCTAAGGGGTTCTCCCAAGGCCACGTTTGGTAGGAAGTGACAGCGCCATTCTTGGACCACCATGAGAAGCAGGTGCTCAACAAATATTTATTGGTTTTTGCTTTTGCTTTTTCCTTCTCTTAAAATGTTAGCAGAGTACCATCAAGGGATCTTCACAGACTCCGTTCAGAATGGAAGAATGACCTAGCAAAGCCCCTGCCTCATCTCTGCCCCACAAAATCATTAGATATAATAAAATAGTTGTTGACCTAAGCCACTAGGTCTTGCAGTAGTTTGCTAGGCAGCAACGGGACGCCAGGACACCCCCAGTAGGTCTCAAAGAGCCTCCTCCTCACATACAGCATTTCACCCTTTTGAGTATTATTATCACAGCACCTTAGGCAAAATATGCACCCCTCCCCCAGTGTCCTGTCCCAACATCCCATGCTTCTCAAGGTCCTCTGCACATCCAGTGTGCCTGAAGATCCCCCCAAATTCCTCCTGCCCCCAAGATGCCAACCTCAGAACGGTTCCCAGCCTTCCTACCACCCTTCCTACTCACGTGTGTTCAGATGTGTTCCCATTTTAAAGGAAGGATCTGGTAACCCCAGAGAAACTCCAAGGTGAAGACTAGAAAGAGACCAACTAAAACAGCATCTCTGGGGGAAGCTTGGGAGAGAGAACCTATATGTTCAGCAGTCCCCCCAGTAGTGCTTCTCCATCTCATGCCCATAGCCTTCTCCACAAGCCAGACTGAAACCAGCACCTTCACACCAGATGGGGGAAGAGGGCCACCCTCCGCCCCAGCCATAGGTTCTCATGCATACTTGCTACCTTTAGGGTTTTTTTTTTTTAATTTTTAAAAATTTATTTGAGAGAGAGAGAGAGAGAGAGAGAGAGAGAGAGCGCACATGCAAGCCAGGGGAGGAGCAGAAGGAGAGAGAGAGATAGAGAATCTCAAGCAGGCTCCCCACTGAGTACAGAGCCTAACATGGGCTCTGACCCTGAGATCATGACCGGAGCTGAAATCAAGAGTTGGACGCTCAACTCACTGAGCTGCCCGGGGGCCCCAATACTTGCTACCTTTTACATCTAAAAATGACGCTTTGTTTTCTCTGGCGCTATGGTATTACAGGTTCCATGTTCTTTTCAGAGAGAAAAGGTGTGTTAGGACCAATAAAACATTAGCATATGTAAGTTTTCTTCAGAGTCCCTCAAAAACATCAGTCCGCAGCTGGGAACCCTGCCTTCTGCCCTGCTCACCGTATCCCATCCTTCCCTTCCAGCACTGCTCTGATTATGAACTAAGAATCCACTGAAACTGGGATTGCCTTCAGCCCTGTCCAACTGGTTTGAATAAGCCATTAACCATATCTAAACAGGCCTTCTTAATAATAATAATAATAAAGATCGCGCTGGAAGATAAATGTCATTCTCCTATTATGCAGCTGCCCACACAGCTTCCTGTTTCTGGGTTTGCATGTCCCGCACCTGCCCAGGGCATGTGCCATTGGCCCTATGGCTCTGAGAGAAGCAGGAAAACCAGAGTCCAGAGAATTGTGTTGCTCAGCCTTTGTCCTAAGTCTGAGGCAGCACATCCTGCGGCCTTAGCAGGTGGCTGGTCACCTGTGGTCACCTGAAATATAAAGGTCTGTAGGAAGAGCAGATCCCAGGAGGAGCGGAAGTTCCACACCCACCTCCATCCACGGGAGCACCCCCGTCCCTCTGGGCCGGGCCAGTCCTCATCACACTGCCCTCCCGGCCACCCTCAATCTGGAAAGTTTGCTTTCCTGTCACCCCTCCGAGGTCCACTCCCCCCGACCCCTCTCTGAAGCCTCTGTGACCATGTCAGTGACCTTTCTTGACACTCATGCTGCAAATGGAGATCTGTGTTCATTTTGTATCAGCTCTGGAGACACCTCCAAACAGGGGTGTAGAGTGGCTGCCAAGGCGGTGCTTGGGTCCCCAGCATCACATTTGGGCTCCCTTTGGGAAGTGTGTGCCCGCCACCACACCTAGCAGAGAACAGCGTGAATGGCAGCGCCACGGTCAGTGTTCTCCAAGAGGACAGGAGCCATAAGGCTGCATCCTTTGCTCACAACGTCCCTAACAGCGGGAGCTGCTGTTGGCAAGCCTGCGGGCCGCGGGGCCCTCCAGGCTCCAGGGCTCCGAGGACTCTGCCTGCCTGAGGGACCCCTCTTGGGAAGGAGACTGTACTTGGGTGGGGAGGATCCCCATTTTGCCAGTGCCCATCACCCATCACCTCCCCAGCCCCTGGGGAGCATGGCTCCAGGGCCAGGACTTGAGGGTGCCGTGCTAGTGGGGGGCACCTCACTGCGCGGGCCTGGGGACCTGGGGACCTAGGGACCTGGGGACCAGACTGTCGCAGGTAGAGCCGTGCTTCTCTCACACTCCTCCCCACCTCCCGGGACCAGGGCTCACTGGACAGGGATGCATGGTTCCCACTGCGGGGTCCGGGCTGGGAGCCGCCGTGGGACCTGCCCCCAAATCCATGGTTAAACACGTGGTTAAAACTTTGCCTTCTTGGAAAGTGGGTTGTGGTGTTAAATTGGAACATGCCATCTCTCTGCCTTACAGCGAGATAAAGGGGAAGCAAGCGCTGCGAGGGGAGGATCCTGTGGAGGAGGGCAGGGGAGGAGGGATGGCAGGGGGGATGGGGGAGGGAAGGAAGGGAGGATGAGTGAGAGGACACCGAGAAGGAGGTCGAGAGAGAAGACTAGAGGGAGGATGGGAAGGAGAGTAGGAGGGAGGACGAGAGGGAGGATAAGAGGGAGGACGGAAGGGAGGAAAGGCTGTTGAAGATCCAAGAAGGGAGGGGCTCCGCTGGAGGGGGGGAAGAGCTCCTGTTGTTGGACCAGTTGGCCTTACACAGCTCTGTGATCTGGGCTAACACACTCCCCTCCCAGGTCTCGGCTTGTTTATCTGCGGGAACAGAAGGGTTGGGCTAGAGTAGTGGCTCTCCAAGCCATCCCCAGACCAGCAGTAGAGCATCAACCAGGAACTCCTCAGAAATGCAGATACCCGCCCCCTCCCCTGACCTACTAAATAATCAGCTCAGGGGCCAGCCCAGCAGCGTGCATTTGAACAACCTCTCCAAGAGATTCTGATTCAGGCTGGAGTTTCAAACTGCCGATGACCTGATCTCGGAAGAGAGCACACACTTAGAGCTGTGCCTGAGGCCACACCAGGCCCTCCCTAATGTGGTCCTCATGGAACCGCCCAGCTCTGAAGTCAACAGGCCTCCTCCTCTGCATGAAACGGCTGAAACTTTCCTTATGAAGATTTGCTCTTTGAAACTCTGTACTTTTACATGGACTCTTCCCTCTTCTTACAATAGGTTTTTCTTACATTGACTGTCTCCTATTTGTCCCCCAGCAGTTGTTTTAGTGGTCACCTCTTCCAGGAAGGCCTCCTAATACCTCTTTCCTCATGTCAGATGTCTTCCCCTTGGTGCTCTTTTTCACACTTTATTAATATCTCTGTGATATCACTTGCCAACTTCATCTGGTCCCTCGACAGCCTGAGCGAAGTGTGGGCAGAAACTTGTTTTATTTCTGCATATGCAGAGCCTGACGAATGGCAGTCATAGAAGACAGCCTCAGTAAACCTCACTGCAGAAGTGAGTAAATGGAGGACTTGAATTCTGGTGCCAGTGACCTAAAGGTTCAATGACTTTTGATTCTTATTAACCTCTAATCACTGAGAGTTCCGTCCTATTATAAATACCCAATGGCTGCTTGATCATCAATGCTGATGATCGTTCATAACTCTCCATAGCATATTACATGATCCAAATTCATTTGTATGTATTAGCCCATTTGAGCCTCTCAGCAATCTCGTGAATTGGGTTAGACCACATATTGTTTTAATCATTTTAACAGCTGAGAAAATGAGTCACAGACATTACATGGCTTTTCACAGTTACCTGTTTCTGTGAAAATGATTTGTTTCATGTCTCCCCTGTGCAAGGCACTGTGAGAGATGCAATCGAAGACATGATCCTTGTCCTTCAGAAACCTATATTCTAAGAAAATTAAAATGTATCTTCCAAATAAACCACAGCACAAAGAGTGTATAATAAATCCAATCTTAAGTGCATTGGTCTATTAAGGCCCTGGGAGTTTGGTGGACAGAGGAGTCAGGGGTGGCCGAGGAGACTTGGTGGCATGCAAAAATTGCATGAAGCCTGTTTAGCCAGTGCCCCCTGGGCAAACATAACCCTAAATGGCAAATTCACCTCTCTGGATTTACTGTCTTCTGCATTTTGGTTTGTTGATCCCTCCTTATCCTATTTGCTTCTTGATGTTTTAGGGGGAAAAAATTTTTTTTTGAATCTTTTCTTCAGATTGTTTTAGTTGTTTTCAGAAGGAAAGTTGGCCCAGATTAGCTGGCCTGCCACTACTACAAGCAGAAATCTGCTGCGGGTTCTGGCTAGAGATGAAGATGAGAACTTTCGAGCAATGGAGGGACATGAGTGGAAAAATGAATCAGGAAGTGGGGGTATGGGGTAGTTTGAGGGAACAGTTGTAGGAGTCACTAGAGGGGTAAGAACGGAATTGAAAAAGGATTCTTTTTATTGGTTTCCTTCCCTTGCTCCAGTCAACATGAAGAACACAAGAATTTAGAGGGTTAATTCTCACTTGGTACTTCTAATCCTACTTAAACCCATGGGATTTCAAAAACAGGCAGCATTGTCCGACCTACTTAATTGCTTCCTTGTTGGGGAGCCGTCAATTCCCACTGCCAGCGCTGCCCAGAGGAATGGGAAGCCTCAGCCACAGAGAGATCCACCCCACTCCAGGAGCTGCGAGCATCAGCCCTGCTCTCCCAGAGCCACTGCCAGTGTCTGGGCAGTGGACGAGCACAGGGAAAGGAGGCCACACCGCCCCAGGGAAAAGAGTGTGGGCCTCCAGCTGCCCACCTTCCTTCTGAGGCTGTAGGTGCTGGAGCCTACACTCAGGGAGGGGCCCAGAGAACCTTCAAGAAGCCAGCCCTAAATTGCTTTCTTTTTTTTTTTTAATAAATTTATTTTTTATTGGTGTTCAATTTGCCAATATATAGAATTACACCCAGTGCTCATCCCATCAAGTGCCCTCCCTAGTGCTTTCTTAGGGGAGAGAAAGAAGCCACTACTTGTTCAAAATATTGTGGTTAGGTTTTCCTTCATTTGCAAATGAAACCCTCTTAACTGAGATCAGGAGATTTCAAATGCCAGGGCTGCACATCAGAGTGTCATCATCTCTCTCTCTCAGAGTGACATCTTTCTCTCAGGAGGAGGACCTGAGCGAAAAGAAAAAACAACAAATGTTTATTGAACTTTCTGTGAGCCCAGCACTGAGCTAGTTGGCTCTGTGGAAACCACCAAGGTAGCAGGTTTGCAGGCCCTCATACCTAACTGAGGGACATAATTAATATAAATGATACCTCATAGTCGAATATTAGAAAAGCCTTTAAGATAATCTAATAGTTTTTGACATTTTTTTTTCTCCATGGTACCCACTCAACAAAACACTCAATGTATAAAGCATACGCTCTGCTTCTTTTAAAGAGAATTGGTACCTAGAAACCTACCTGATGGGCCCCTCTGTGTCTTTTATGAGGGATGGTGAAAATTTCTGACCTAGCCCTGCATTCGATTTGTGAGTTGAGGAAGCTGGGTCTCCCTGGCCGAATGGAAGCAGCTCATTCTTGGGGAGGCAATGGGCTTGCCATGGTGCCTGAGTGAAATCTGCAGCTCCAGGACCATCTTCAGGATTGTCCCCCTACAGATATCAGAGGGGTTGGGGAGGAGATGGTCACATGTTGAATGGCCTTGCTGCAGCAGGATCTGATATGGGAGCCCAAAGAAAGGGAAAATCCAAATAAGCATAAGGAGTAAAAGCAAGCTCCATGGAGGAGAACCTGAGAAAGTTTATGAAATACAGATAAAGTCAAAATGGATCAGTGGTTCTCATACCTTCCCAATGGATATCTGGCAGTGTCTGGACACATTTTTAGATGTCATAGTTCAGAAGGAGTGGCGGCATCTAGTTAGTGGGGCCAGAGATGCTGCTAAAAGCTCTACGATACACAGAGCAGTCAGCACAACAAAGAAATATACATCCCCAAATGCCAACAGTGCTGAAGCTGAGAACCCCTGGAACGAATGGAGAGAAGGCTAGAGAGGGCCAGGCAAGTGGATGGTGTGAGCCAGTGCACAGAGACAGAATGAGCCCAAAGTGACTTGAAAACAGAGCCCGTCCTCTTCTCTGTGTCTCCAGCACACATCAGTAGCTGCCAGATGAGTCATTAGTTGTTGGACAAATGAGTGCTTGCTGCCATCCTTGAATTCCACCCTGGCTCTTTGGCTCAGAAGTCCTCTGCTCAGAATAAACAACTCAGCTCGATTGATACTTTTTTTTTCCTGCCTCACCTTTTTCCTTATCCTAAGCATTCAGAACAGGTTGCCTCTCACTCGCTTACTCATCCTCCTCAACTTACTTACATTCTTACATCCAGCCTGCTCTCAGCACTCATCCTACCAGCTGCCTGGTGTCATCTTGCAGGGTCTCAGGTGTGGGGGAGATGCCAGCCCTCCCCACCCCACAGCAGGCAGCTGCAGGTGCTGGAAAACTGGGCGTCCACGTGTATTCATCAACCCTCCGACCTCCCAGCTGTCCCACCTGCAAGCTTGCATGTTCCCTGGATGGACCCTCAGGCTCCGGGGGAGTTTTGCCCTCTTCTGGAAGACTCTCTCAAGTAACTGATAGGTGCCCTGTGAGCTCAGATCCATTACATATCTTTTTATATATATCCTGATGGGAGACATCTCCTTGAAGCCTAATTGTTTCCCAGACTTCAACACCATCCATCTTATTTATGCAAAGAGCCCCAGTGGAACTGCTCAGGGCAACAAATGTAGGCAGGGGCTAGACCAGGCAGCAGGGCACCTGGCTCAACAAACAACATGCCCAAAGAGACCACAAAGGACACGGTCTGTGGCCTCCATCCTACTGCTATCTTTTCTATCCTCGCTCTGGCCTGGGCTCTAGCTCCCTCCTTTTCTCAGACCCCACTGCTTGAGCTCATTTTCTCTCTCTCTCTCCCCCCGCCCTTCCACAATATTTGCTATCAGTCACTGACCCCTCCAAGGGACTGTAGATAGTCGCTTTTTATCTCTGGTTCTAGAAGAAAAAGAGCAAAGGTTTAGCCTCCGAAAAATTCATTTCAAGCTCTGAGAGTGGAATTTTGCCGAGTGCTCATGCTGGGGTGTGGGGGGACTCCTCCTTGGGATTCCTGAGATAACTGAGTGCTATCACCTCCTTCCAAGAAGCCCAGCTCTGCCTTTTTCAGATCAACTTATCCTTGTTCCTCAGATGAGCAATATCACATCCAAAGACTCACCAAGTAGCATGGTCAGGGTCTCATAACCAAGGCAGTGCCAAAAACAGCATTGATATCCAGACGTGTTCCACACCAAAAGCTGTGGCCATACGCCTCTAAGCAAGAAGATGAGAAGTGGCACCAAAGAGCAGAGAAGGAGGAAGGCAACCAATGGAAATCTGCTCCCATGCAGATGCCTGGCACTGCAGTGAACAGAAGTAGACAGAAGTGCCCTCATGCTAGAAGCATCCACAGCTAGATGGAAGGCCTGGCATTTCCTCCTCTAACAGATATCATAAACCCATATGCAGCAAACTGGGTGATGCAGGGCTGGGATGAGTCTGCACAGAGGTCATGTTCTGCCAAAATCACAGTACCTGATAAATAAGGCATCCCCTCTCCTCCCTGACAATTTTAAGCTAGAAAAGAGAAGCAGTGACGAGAGGAAGTGGTATGGCTTCTCAGTACTTACATCCAAGCAAAAAAGAATTACTCAAAACCATGAAAGTGACAAAATCCTTGGGGTATGGTGATTTCTCTCCTTCTATTGAAGCTGGATTTTAAGATACCATGGGTATACAGATATGCATAAAACACACTGGAAGACCACACACGAAAGTATTAATATTTTTCTTTGGATGCAGGGATGATATTATTTTATTATTTTACATTATTTTATAATTTTTCTCTTGGGACACTTCTAGATTTTCACTTTCTTTATAATCAACACTTATTACTTTTGTGATTCTATATGTAACAATACATAAGACCTTACATAGGTATGTTTCAAAGTTAGTGTTAGTTTATCCAGAAAAATGGAAGGAAAGGCTTTAAAAGTGTAGGCTGAAATTCTCAGCATAAAAATATTCAGAGTCTGGAATGAACAAGATTTAGGAAAACAACCAAGGATTCCAAATGGTTGAGTCAAGTTATGCTTAGAAGAGGCAGAAAAGGAACATGCTAACTGGTGCCTGGAGAAGGGGGTATAATGTTAAGCAAGAACAGAAAGAAACATCAACACCTCTTCTCACGCATCCTCTCCACCAGAGAAGATTATCCTCGAGTTGGAAAAGGCTAAGTAGACACATAGAAAGAATTCAAGCCTAACACAGTCTGTTCGAGAGGATTCTCAAATGCGAGTCACTGGATTGCCATGAGCTGATAAAGAGGACAGAGGGGGTTGGGGAGACGAGTGTGACTGGTGCTACTCAGGTGCCACTCCCAGGGTGGGAAGTATTATGGGGCAAGGTCTCGGGCCTGAAAGGCTGGCAGCAGGCCTCGGGGCAGCCAGAACTTGCAGGCCTCGCTGCTCCACTCACTGCTTTGTCCTTTCCCACATTTTCCTCGCTCTTGATCTTTGTCATCTCTGCTTGTCTCTTCACTTCCCTCTGCAGAGACATCTGCATGCAGCAGAGGAGATAGCCATCAACCAGTCCTGCCTTCCCCAAACCAGTGACCTCAGGAGAGGATTTCTCCCTCCCAGTGTCTGTAGACCAGATCCGGATCCTGGCCGTCCCGTCTGGGCTCATAGCTGAAACCAGTCACTGTGGCCCAGACCATCGGTTCCACAGTTAGCCAAGCCCAAGTCATGAGCCCGGGCCTGTGGCCAGGTATGCAGACTGCTATCCGCCCCCCGACAAACAGCCCACAGCCATCCTCATAATAAAAGAGAGCCAAAAAGCTCCTACCCACTCCACCTGCGATTCCATCCAGGCTCAAACATTTTGTACTCAATTATTTAAAAAGAATTGTCATTAGATCCACCAACAATAAATATTGATAAATTATAAGAAATGGCACAATTTCCAAAAGGCGTCATATGTTTCCTTATGGGTTTTGAAAAATCCTCCAGAAAAAAAACCAACATAGAGCCTGAGTCCCCCTGACACTTCCATGCAAAGCTCTTCTCCTTTTCCAGGGAAGCAAATTTGGATTAATGGTTGTCATTGTCTATTGTTCTTAAGTGAGATCCACCAAGGCCATTGTGTCCCTTCCAAGAAATCGGTTGCATATGTGCAGGGAAAGAGGAGAACGCGAAGCACCTGCAGACCTACCACTCAATGTCCCTTTTGTTTAGAAGCCATGCTGGCTTCATTTCTACAAATAAATTGATAGAAAACTTGTCTATCAGTGTTCCAAATAAAAGTAAAGGAAGGTTGTGTTCAGATGTCATCCTGAGCCCTTAATTCTTGCCCTAGGGACATAATAAAAGAATTCAAAACATTCTTAGCCCTGCCCCTGGAATACTTAGTCAAGGGACAATGCTGGCCTCAGGTCAGGGCCTGGCCAAGCCATCACCCTTTACCTCCCTGTGGAGTATGAGCTCTTTTTACACCTGAGAGCATCCTGATTGCTGGCACCCCCATGGAGGTGGGAAGGGACCAGGCAACAATCTCAGGGTTTTCACTCCCAGGGAGTAAAGGTAAGTGAAACTCCTTGACCAACCTCAGACTCTTGTGTTCTCAAAATTCCCATTCATTACAACCAAAGAATTACCAAAAAGGCTTGCCTGGGAGGGCAGCCCTGACTCTGGCTAACAGAATAATTCCAGAGCCTATAGATCTTTTCATTTCATTTGATTGCCTATAGAATCATAGAATGGTGTTTTGCTTGAGATCCATAATCCAGTCCCTCTTCACTAGAACACCACACTTGGGGAGAAAGCGTAGCTGGTGTTGGACATAGGCTCAAGTAGTGCTCAGGGGTGCTGATTCTCATTTGCAAGAATTTCACATGACTACATGTCTTCCAGGAACCTTGTGGAAGGAAGACCGACCAGCAGAGTGGGCAATAGACCATCTGGATGCCCTGCTCAGTACCTAACATCTACCAAGTCATTCATTTGTACCAGTGCTTGTTGGCCACCGGTAGGCTTGAGGGTGCTAGGCTTGGGGGATTATAAAGATAAAAGACCACCCAGTACTGAAAGTTCTTTCACAGATGGAATGATGGGCCGAACAAAAGAAAGTTAAATGTGAAGTCTTGCATTTCAGTTGCAAAAAATCCAAATCATACAATTACGTAGAAGTGGGGGAGGGGGCATCTTCATGCCCCTCTGCCCTCCTCCTTCCAGAGTCTTCCTCCAAGAAAAAGGAATAACTATCCTAACGGTGACATTTCAGAATGTAGAGGAAACAGCTGCAAAAGTGCTTATATCATCATAATATGCATCTAGAAATGATTATAACATAATTATATGGCATGATGAGGGCATGGGAAGATGGTATATGCATTGAGGTGACAAGGTTTGTAGGAAAAAGAACTAGATCCTCAAAAAACCAAGTAGCAGTACAAGCATATTATGTAGAGAAGTGGACAAAAAGAATGAAATAATCAGTACAGTGGATGGCTCTGAGGAAGAGGAAAAGAGATGAGGTGGGCTGGACAGGAAAGGATGCTACATTCTTGTAAAAAGCCTCGTTACCCTTAAAAACTGTGTGCATGTTTTAAAAATGATCAAATTTGTCAATTTTTTTACCTTGATAAAAAATTCAGACAAATTAAAAATATTTTTGAAATATCATTTAAAATAAATATTCATAGCATAGGAGCAGAATACTAGAACAACCCAAATGTTATCGAGAACAGAGGGCAGTACAGCATGGAAAATGAACGAACTACTGCTAATTCATCAACAAGGATAAATGTTAGAAGCAAAATATTAAGCAAAGAGAGTGATCAAATGTACATATGGCACGATGCCTTTTATGCAAACATCAAAACTGAAATGCTGTTTTAGGATACATACATAAGATGGTAAAATTAAAAGTGAAGGAATGGGGATGCCTGACTATTGATTTTGGCTCAGGTCATGATATCAGGGTCGGGGGAGGGGACTGAGCCCTGTGTCAGGCTCTACAGTCAGTGGGGAGTCTGCTTGAGATTCTCTCTGCCTCTCTCTCTGCCCCTCCCCCCTCAAATAAATAAATATTTATTTATTAAAAAGTGAGGGAATGATTAATAGGGGATTCAATATGGTAGTTACCTCTGACGGGGGGGGAGGAGTATGTAAGCAAGGAGCTTCTAAGTAACTTGCAATTTTTATCCCTAAAGTAGGTGGTGGTATCCCAGTGTTGTATGTGTGTGTGTGTATGTGTGTGTGTGTGTAACAATCATATACTTTTATAGTCTTTTGTATGTGTTTCGGCTCTTTATTGCTACTTAACAAGCTACCCCAAAATTAGTAGCTCAAAACAAAGATTTATTGTTTCATATGCTTCCAGCTGGGCTCAGCTGGGAATTTCTTCTCTTTGTGGTGTTGACTGGAGTTGTCTGTGGGGCTGCACTCAGCTGGAAACCTAACTGGGGCTGCAACAGCAACAGTGGATTCATTCACATGTCTGGCACCTCAACTGGAATGGCCTGAGAGGCTGGGGACTGATGAGGCCTCCCTCTGTCTACATGGCTTCTGTCCATTCTGTGGTCTAATTCAAGCCAGTTTATTATTATTTTTTAATGATTTATTTATTTATTCAAGAGACGAAGAAAGACTAAGCACAAACAGAGAGAAGGGCAGAGAGAGAGAGAATCCCAAGCAGACTCCCTCACTGAACATAGAGCTCAATGCGGACTCATGAGATCATGACCTGAGCCAAACCAGGAGTCAGACCCTCAACCGACTAAGTCCTGCCAAGAGCCCTAGCGCAAGCCCCTTTAAATGGCAGCTGGCTTCCAAGAAAGCAAAAGCAGAAGCTGAAAGGTGTCTTAAAGTCTAGGGTTGGAAGCCATGATGTGTCACTTCCACCACATTCTGTGGGTAAAAGCAAGTCATAAGACCAGCCCAGGGTCAAGGGAAAGAGGAATTGATCCTACCTCATCCTAGAAGGAGTGGTTCAATGGTGCAGGAATGGGGACAAGTGCTGGCAGGCATCTGTGAAGACAAGAGATCACAGCAGTAGTATATCAGAGGATCTCATGATTAGCAGCCTTTTGAAAAGTAAATTTAACAAGAAAGGCAGAAGACTTACGAACAGAACTATCAGACAAATTAACAGTTGATTTCATAAAAATGCCATTTCTCCAGAAGTCAATATATAAAATTCATGCAATTACATTTTGAATACAGTTATTTTTAATTGAGTAATTAAAAATTAATTGGATAATAAAATTTGCAAGCCAAGAAGAGAGCCCTACCCAGAAACCAAATTATCTGGCTCTTTGATCTTGGACTTCTTGGCCCCTAGAACTGTGAGAAATAACTTTCTGTCATTCAAACTCCCCTGTCTATGGTATTTTATTATGGTAGCCCCAGCAAACTAAAACACAATGTATATGAGATAAGATCAGAAAACCCCTTCTTTCTCCATCTGCGTCTCTCTCTCTCTCTCTCTCTCTCTCTCTCTCTCTGTGTGTGTGTGTGTCTCATGAATAAATTAATAAAATATTTTTTAAAAATCTTTAGAAAGCACCTTCTTAATCAAGATTAAGAACATAAAAGCTATAAAAGAAGAGTAGATATACTTGGCCATGAAAAATGACAAAGAAAACAAAAGTCCTTTGAACAGCAAAAATATCCCCCAAACAAACAAAAGTAGAGCCATAGCCCAAGGGAAAATATTTATAATGCAGGTGGTATAATGTTAATACTTAAAACAAACAAATAGAACATACAAGTGCAGTAAGAAAAAGACAATTGTTGCAAAGAAATGTGGACAAATCAAACTAGAAAAAAGTCCAGAGTTGCAAATTCAGATATCTATAAACATGGTAAGATGCTCAAATTCACTGGCAGGCATGGAAATAAATGTTACACAGCAATAAAACATCACTTTATGCCCTTCTGATGGGCAAAAAAACAAACAAACAAACAAACAAAAAAAACGAAAAGCCGTAACTCCTGTTGGTGGCATGGTTGGAAACCACGTTGCTGGTGGAAATATAAAATATCACAATCATTTTAGACAGCCATCTCATGCTATCACTAAAATTCCGAACACTTATGACTTTTGACCTAGCAATGCCTATGCTGGGAATCCATCCTATAAAAATAAAATCACTAGTACATATGTGTGAGAGTATTTGTGGCTGCAGAACTTATAGTGAGGAGAAAAAAAAATGGAAACAAATGGAATCACCATGAATAGGGGAACAGCTGAATAAATTTGGGTACAACCTCACCATGAATATTATGCCACTATTTAACAGAATAAATTAGAAATAAAACAGGTGGCTTAAAGGGGTCCTAAGGAAGCATGGCTGGATAAAAAAGCAAGTAGAATCAGGAGGTCACAACTTGATTCATTTTAATAAATGAATCACCAAATATTGCTGTACATTTAAATATTTGTGCTCATATGCACATATATGTACAAGTATCTGTACCTGCACACCTGTGTCTGGTATTTGATAACCTGAAGAACTAAATGAGGAGTAAACTAAAAAGGAGAAACTGCACAAAGATGAGCATATAAATAATCGTATATTTTCAGCTATTAACTTTGTGTTTGCAGGAGGTTATGTGTAGAAGGATATTAAATTAAGAGTAGGGTTTTGGGGTTTGTTTTTTTTTTCCAAGGCAGTACAGCAGCTGCACTGCCTCTACTCAGGGAAATGCAGTGCCTGGTCCCCTGCAGCCTGGAACTTGGAATTGGAACAGAAGCAGCAGTTTGGGAAAGTCTCCACCCACTTCCATTAAAATTATGACAAGACTTGTCAAATCAAAACCACCATGAGATACCCCTTCACACCTGTTAGAATGGCTGTTGCTCAAAAGACAAGAAATATCCAGTCTTGGCGAGGATGCAGAGAAAAGGGAATCCCTGTGCACCATTGGGGGAATGTAGATTGGAACAGACACTATTAAAAACAGTATGGAGTTTTCTCAAGAAATTAAAAATAGGACTACCACATGATCCAGCAATCCCACTTCTGGGTATATATCCGAAGGAAAGAAAATTTCTGCTTTAAAGAGACACCTGCCCCCATGTTCATGACAGCATTTTTCCCAATAGCCCAGGAGTGCCAGGGTGGCTCAGTCAGTCAAGCAGCTGATTCTTGATTTTGGCTCAAGTCATGATCTCAGGGACATGGGATTGAGCCCCATGTTGGGCTCTGCGCTCAGCACAGAGTTTGCTTAAGATCCTCTCCCTCTGTCCCTCTCCCTATCCTCCTCTCTTTCTTTTTATTACTTTTTTTTTAAATTTTATTTATTTATGATAGTCACAGAGAGAGAGAGAGAGAGAGAGAGAGAGAGAGAGAGACATAGGCAGAGGGAGAAGCAGGCTCCATGCCCCGGGAGCTCGACGTGGGATTCGATCCCGGGTCTCCAGGATCGCGCCCTGGGCCAAAGGCAGGCGCCAAACCGCTGCGCCACCCAGGGATCCCTCCTCCTCTCTTTCTTGAGAACTTTCTAAAATACATAGATAAATAAAATAAATATATTCCCAATAGTCCAACACATAGCAACAACCAAAGTGTCCATCAACCGATGACTGGATAAAGAAAATGCAATTTATATATAACAGAAAATGTGAAATACAGATATAGATATAGTGGAATGTTATTCAGTCATAAAAAAGGAATTCTTGCCTTTTGTGACAACATGGGTGAAATTTGAGGGCCTTATGCTAAGTGAAACAAGTCAGAGAAAGAATGACAAGTACCATGTAATCTCATGTATATGTGGAAACTAAGAAAACCCAACTCTGAAACAGAAAGAAAATTGGTAGTTGCCAGTGGTGGGGGTGCCAGTGGAGTGAAGGTAGTCAAAGGGTTCAAGCCTGCAGTTATAAGACGAGTAAATTTCTAGGATGTAACGTGCAGCATGGTGACTATAGTTAACAATATACTCTACTGTATAGCTGAAAGTTGCTAGGAGAGTAGATTTGAAAATTTCTCAGCGCCAAAAAACAACCAACCAACCAAACAGAAATTGTAACTATATAAGGTGATATGCTAACTAAGCTTATTGTGATAATCATTTCACAATTTATACATCTATCAAATCTCCACGTTGTGCACTTTAAACTTACATGGTACATCATATGTCAATTTTATCTTAAAGCTCGAAAACAAAAAAGAATTATAAGATCTGTCCTTCTGGGGACACAGTCTCGAGCAGACACCCCTCAGGCACCATTTGGCCTAGATCCCAGTGGCAGATGACCAGGTAGGGAGACCAAAATCAAAATCAGAGAAACCTTACCTCCTACTCACCCCCGACTCCCAGACCCTTAGAAAACCCAGCTTAGCACTTACCGCAGTGCTCTCCCCCACTTCCTTGACATCCCATGGTGTGTGGCACCAGCATGATATTGGGGCCAGACCATCCAGGGTCTACACTTCTCTCTGCCTCTCACCTGTATGCTTTGGATAGATCCCTTATCTTCTCTGAGCCTGTTTCTTTATCTATAAAATGGGAATGTCACTATTTCTCAGTGTTGCTGTGAAGATTAGATTAAATTATATATATGAGACTCAGAACAGAGTCGGCATCTGCCAAGGAATTGCTGATGCTCTAGTGACAGTTAATAATGTCACTAAGGGGGACAGGCTCCGGGGACTGGCCATGATGGGAACCGGGGTGCCTAACTTTCTTCATGATCAAAGCAACATAAAGGTTTTTCTAGCTTACAAGTGGCCTTTCCAAATAACCTGGATGCCCATCCAGTCCTGGTGGGAATGTGAACTTACATAGATGTTGAGAAAGTCATGAGGTGGAATATAGTAACTGGCTCAAGAAGAGGCCTGAAGCTCCTAATGGGGCAGAAGGCCTGGGGGCTGGGAAAGGCTCAGCCTGCCTAGGATTAAGGGAAACCAGTCCATCTGGTCCTCCCACTCCTGGAATCTGTCCTAAAGGCTTGTGAACTAACATGTTCATTTCAGATTCATTTATAATAACTTAAAAGTGGAAACACCTTGCATATCCAAAAAATAGGTCCATTGTTAAGTAAAAGAGGCATAGACTTTTGACAGGATGTTATGCTGCCTTTTAAGAGAATGCTCACAGAATTTTCATGTCATAAGAAAATTCTACTGGCATAGGGTTAAGTGTAAAAGCAGGGTAGACGTGGGTAGACGCTATTTGATCTCATGGATAAAGAACGGATGTAAAAGGAAAGGGAAAAAAAAATAAAATAAAAGGAAAGGGACTGGGTGGGAATATGCCAATGTCAACAATGGGTAGTAAATCTATGGATGGTCTCCTGCACTCTCTTTATCATTTTCTGTATAAATTGAAATTTCTACAATAGGCATGCAACGTGATGATGGCTGGGGAGGAACAGCTAAAAAGTCCAACTAAAAACTAAAGTTGCTGAGATATTTGACTGAGCAACAGCTACACAGTTGTCATTGGAGGTCCCATCTCTCAACAAGCCCCATTACCCTCTGATCTTGGAGCTTCAGTCTTTTCCACTGCATTTTGAGGGGTGGAAAGATGGGTCCCTTCTGCCAAGCTGCTCAAACACCACAACCTCTAACATCCCAGAGCAGAGGAAATCCTGGGCTCAGGACAGTAGGGGACACAAGCTGAGACCAAAGACCTTCAGAGCCTCTGGAACCCACTGCTCTGATTGGGGAAAGCCTCTGGGAAAGGGCAGTGCTTGTAGGGAAATTGGAAAACTTGGTAAAGAGAGAGTGAATAGCATCCTCCTCCTGCTTTTTAAAGTTTGATGTAGGGTGCCAGTGAGTTCAAACTTTGTGGTTAATAAACTAGAGATGCAAGTAGAGATGTTTTCCAAATGGGAGAGGGAATGAGGGCATGATGAGAAGGGGTCGCTGAGCTGAGTAGAATCTGCAACACAGAAATGGTGACATTGGCCCTAAACACGCTCCACCGACCCTTCTGTTTTCTCCCCTCCTTTGACACTTCCTCCACCCCTTCTCCCACTGTTTAAGCCACCTAGAGTCCCACCCCCACCCCCAGAAGGGACAAGCCAATGAGGAGAAGTGCAGGTTTCCTTCCCAAGGTTGGAAGCGGAAACAGGGCTCAGCCTGGTGAGAGGTAGCACAGTTGGTGGTTTTTCAGACCGGATTCCACGGGAGGATTTGGTCTCCATTGCCCTTCTAAGCTCTCCTGGGAGGTGAGGGCAGCACTCACAGCAGAGAGAGGTTCCCTGGGTCTTTTCTGTTCCCACCCTCAGCTCTAGGGTGGACCTGGAGGAAAGGTTCACAGGGAAGGTGATGATGCCTTTGGCCTCTGGCATGGAACTCACTAGTGTCTACTCTCTCCTGCCCCCAAATTGTTCCAGTCTTGGCTCCCATTCCCATGATCTCTGGCTAGAGTTGATAAGGTAGAGAGGCCCCTTCCTGGAGATTCAGGGCACCAGAAGGGTCCTTCAGGCACATCTAATCCATGGCCATAGTTTGATAGAGGAGAAAAGAGAAATTACTTTATGGAGCCTTTCCAATAGCCCCAAAGCTTCTAAGTCACAGAGGACCAAAGCTGTGACAAAGGCTGATGCCAATCCATGAGACTCAGGTCCTTCCTAATGACCCCCAACATCTAATCCCCACCTCAATGCTCACAGAAAGGAGGAGGGAAGACTAAAGAGGACCCAGTTGTGCCCATGGCCTCTGACTTGCCTCTGTGGTCTGGCACCTCCCTCACCTTCCACCCCCAAAAGTGCCCTGCGTGACTGAATGACTTCATACAAATTGCATTTATTTGCTCATTTCTAATCACATCCTAGGATCTCATGCCTTCTTGATGGTAAATAAAAGGGAACAGAAGATGCCTCCTAATGACCTGGAAAATCAAGTTCATACCTTTCCCAAATCAGAATCAATTTGTTCTAAATCTAGTCAAGTCAGAGCCAAGCATGAGCAGAAGGTCCACCCACTTGGCCATTTCCTCCAGCCTCTGAAGGCATAGTGAGTCACCCTCAGAGCCTGGCTTAACCCAAGATGAGTCAGTATCTCCTGTTTGCATACATGGTCATTACTTTCTCTTCAGAAAAAAAAGGTGGGGAGCTTGTCTACAGGTAGACAAGCATTGACAAAAATTATTCTTCAAAAATATCACCAGTCTTACATAGTGTCTAAAACCCCACTGTTTCAGACACTCCTCAGAGCAATGACCCTTCCTAGAATATTTGATGAAGACAGATTAGCATTTTATTAAGTGACAGTCAGTATATTTCAAGGATGAAGAATCCAGTTTCTGGACCAAGTTCCACTTCGTATGGATGAGTAAGCTGGTACTGTACCAACTTTCCTGAAGATAACAACTATAAGCTCCAGAACAACAACAACAAAACAAAACAAAAAATGAAAAACAACAACAACAAAAAACCACCTACCTGGAGGCTGAGGGTTTTAGAAAGTGTACAAAAGCTACAGATTCGGTCAGCCCTGTGGCCCAGCGGTTTAGCACTGCCCTCAGGTAGGGGTGTGATCCTGGAGACCCGGGATCGAGCCCCATGTTGGGCTCCCTGCATGGAGCCAGCTTCTCTCTCTCTCTCTCTCTCTCTCTCTCTCTCCCCCCCTGTCTGTCATGAATAAATAAATAAAATCTTTTTTTTTAAAGC
The DNA here is from genome assembly GCF_048418805.1 of Vulpes vulpes. Classification (NCBI taxonomy): domain Eukaryota; kingdom Metazoa; phylum Chordata; class Mammalia; order Carnivora; family Canidae; genus Vulpes; species Vulpes vulpes. Next base: position 115,043,036 of record NC_132792.1, read on the forward strand.
TACAGATTCTAAAGGAAAGATGATACTTGGAAGAAGGGAACAGTATGAGTTGAGTATCCTGTTTTTATGACTTTCAGCCTGGAGTTTTTATGACTTTCAGGCCAATGTCCTGAGGAGCAACTAAAACTGATGCAGACTACAGTCTTTCTGGCCCAAAGAACCAGAACCAGGGGTGACCACAACTGCTGGAAAGTAAGGTGGAATCTGGGAAGGGAGAGGGACAGAGAGAAAACATCTCAACTTTCATGTGTAAATTCTCCTCAGATTTCTGCCCCAATCACCTGTACACAGGACAGACTTCAGGCAGCCCAGCTAAGGATAAGACAGCTGAGCTGAGATTTGAGATGTCACCCTAAAAACAAAGTTTGCACTTTGAGCCCAAATCAAGTTAATTATTTGCTAAAGCAAAAGTTCAAATCTTTTGGAAGGAATACAACAAATCCAGACTCCACAACATAATGATTACACTGTCTGGAATACAATCCAAAATCTCTTGACATATGAACAAAATGTGACCCACGTCAGGGAAGAAAGGCGTTCAATGAACACCAAGCTCAAGACAATGCAGATGTTGAAATGAGCAAATAATTATTTTAAAGCAGCAATCTTGCCTATGTTAAATGATGTAAGGAACACAATGAGATAATGATGAAATGATAGTGTTAGTAAATAAATAAAAACTACCATAAAAAAGAATCAAATGGAAATTTTATAACTGGAAAATGCAATATCTAAAATTTTAAGAAATTAATTGGATGGGCTTAACAGAATGGAGAAAACAGAGGAAAGAGTCAGTGAATCGAAAGAGAGATCAACACAAAACATCCAACCTGAAGCGTACAGAGGAAAATGATAGAACCCGTAGGAGAATATCAAAAGGTCTAACACATACACAATTGGAGTCCTAGAAGGAAAAAAGAGATGCATTAGAAAAAAAATATTGAAGACATAATGACCCCCCAAAATCCCCAAACTTGGGAAAAGAAATAAATTTACATGCCTAAGAATCTCAGCAAGCCTCAAGCAGGTTAAATAAAAGAAAACCATGCTTGGGCACATTAAATCAAACTTCTGAAAACCAGAGATAGAGGGACCATCTTGCAACAGTGATTCAAATAAATGGTTTCTCCTGTCAGAAATGATGGAGGCCAGAAAACAGTATGTCAAACATCTTCCAGGGCTGATAGTTGGCAGAAAAACCTAGCCTAGAATTCTACATCCAGAAAAAAAAAAATTTATCAAGTATGAAAGCAAAATAAGGATCTTTCAGATAAGAGAAAACTAAAAAAATTTGTCACTAGAAGACCTACACTAAAGAAATGCTATAGGAAATTCTTCAGGCTGAAAAGAAATGAGACAAAATGAAGATATGAATCTTTAGGAAGGAATGAAGGGCATCCAAAGTATAAATATCTGGTAAATATAAAAGGCTGTTTTTTCCATCTTAATTTCTTTCAAACATATAGGATTATTTGAAATGAAAATCATAATACTGTCTTGTATTTATAACATCTGTACATGTCAGATGTTGTATAAAGGAAATGTTATATGTCAGATCTATATCCCACTGGGGGTGATAAGTGGACCTATATGGCTGCAAGGGTTCTGTATTTATGTGAAGTAGGACAATATTCAATTATACTGTGAAAGTTAAGACTGTATATCGTGATTGTTAGCGAGCCACGGGGCTGGGGGAATGCAATGATATATAGCAAAACTACCAATATGGAAATTAAAATGGGATTCTAAAAAATGTTCAAATAATAATTTTTAAGAGGCATCTGGTTCCCCCTGGAGTGCATGGTCCAAAAGAGAGAGCAAGAAAAAAGCCACAATGACTTTTAAGATACAGCTTCAGAAGTCATGATGTCAATTTTGCCATATTCTACTCATTATATACACAAGTCACAAAGTCTGTCACAGAGAAATTAGGTTTCACTCCTTGAGGGGAGGAGTGTACTTCTGGACACAAACTAAAATCATCTCAACTCCCCATATGCAATCGCCTTTAATTTTCTTCTGAGTCTTTCCAGAAATTATCTACACATGCAAAAGCTGATAGTCCTTTCTCCTTAACATAGCTAAAATCACACTCTCTATACATATTATTCTACTCCTTGCTCTTTCTGTCTGATAATATATCTTGATAATCCTCCTAAGTCAGCACATGGAGCTCTACCCTGCTCTGGTAAATAGGTTCAAAGTGTCCAATTGTAGGATGTCTATGGTACCTAACCAGGCCCTGCAGATAGTCATATAGGTTATTTACCATAACAGAATAATGCTGCAAGGAAGATTATAGTATGCATATTTTTGCCAGCTTAGGCAAAAAAAAGTAAAGTTCTAGAAAATAAAGTTCCAGAGTAGAATTGCTGGAAGAGAGGATGTACACATTCACAATCCTGATTACGTCAATTCGTCTTCCTTTTTTTAAAAAAAGATTTTATTCATTTATTCATGAGAGACACAGAGAGGTAGAGACACAGGCAGAGGGAGAAGCAGGCTCCATGTAGGGAGTCCGATGCAAGACCCGATCTTAGTACTCCAGGATCACGCCCTGGGCTGAAGGCAAGTGCTAAACCGCCGAGCCACCCAGGTGTCCTGTATTTTTTTTTTTTTTTTAAGATTTTATTCATTTGTCAATTCATCTTCCAAAAAGATGACTGGTTGACACATTTGTCTGTGTTACTGAGAGCCCATTTCCCCACCCTCAGCAATGCAAAGTTTAATGTAGCCTTAAAATGTCGCCCACCTGGGGCACCTGAGGGGCTCAGTGGGTTAAGCGTCTGACTTCAAGTCAGGTCATGATGTCAGGGTCCTGGGATCAAGTCCTGTGTCGGGCTCCCTGCTCAGCAGGGAGTCTGCTTCTTCCACTGCCTCTGACCCGCCTTCTGCTCATGCTCGCTCTTATTCTCTTTCAAATAAATAAGACCTTTAAAAAAATTAAATTAAATTAAAGGTTGCCCACCTGATAATGTCTGACATGGTATTTCACTGTTGAGTTTATTTGCTCTTTTAAAATCAGCATTAAGTTTATCGGCCATTTTTATTTCTTTTCTATGAACTATGCTCTACCTCATTAACGTGTGGAGCCAAGGTAATGCGTCTTTAGATACCATGTATGCTGCAAATGTTTTCCTTCACCTTGTCATTTGCCTTGTGCCTTTTTTTCCCCATACAAAATGTTTAAGTTTCAAGCTAGTCAAATTAAAAGTGAAATTTTTGCGAGGTCAAATGTATCAACATTTCATTTTATGATTTCTGGGAAGGTTTTTCTCCCAGAGTTCAAAACCTCTCCACTTCATGGTTCATTTTCAAAGTCATTCATGCCTTCGACTCGCACTTCTATGGTTTCAACGTTTACCTTCGATTAATTGTGCCATCTGAAACATAGGTTAAAAAGTAAAGAGGAGGGCAACCCCGGTGGCTCAGCGGCCGCCTTCAGCCCAGGGTGTGATCCTGGGGACCCAAGATCGAGTCCCGTGTCAGGCTCCCTGCATGGAGCCTGCTTCTCCCTCTGCCTCTCTCTCTCTGTGTGTGTGTGTGTCTCTCATGAATAAATAAATAAAATTAAATTAAAAAGGTAAGGACAATATCTAGCTTTATTTCTTTTTATCTAAGTGACTAACTGGGTTTCCCTGCATCCGTCATTAAGAAATCCATTTCTCTCCAGTGATTAGAAATGCCATTTTCTTAGATGTGCTAGGTTCCCTCTGTTTTACAGACTGTTTCTGAACTCGGCTTTGTTTCATCTGTTTCATCGACAACTGCCCTCTGAGGAAGGGCAGCTTTGAAGCACAGAGAAAAGGTCGGGGCCTTCGCAGCTCGCCTCCAGGGAGGAAGCAGAGCAGGGTACTGTCTGGAGCAGCTCGGGAGGGCGAGCGGGAGGAGGGTGAGGATTTGGGGAGCGTGGGCTCACAGAAAAGAGATTGATATCTAACTTGCATAAATTCCATAATGATATTTTTAGAAGCAATTGTCCTGCTTCCCAAAGCAACTAAAGCTAACAATGAGCACTCACTTGTCCAGGTCCTCAGAGGAGCTGATTTCATGGACAGAAGATGAGTTTGCTACTTAGCTAGCCAAATATTTCTAAGGCTCTTGAGGTCACCCTGACCTCTGACAGGGATCTACTTCCTGCTACTGTCTTCCTCTGACTCTGGAACGCCTACTGGCTTGGATCAGAATCTGAATCTGCATGTATCCTGGGACCCCAAAATAGCAAGATGACCCTGCCCCTTTCTGGAGATTAGTGGCGTCACTACGAGCAGGCACCAGCCCAGTGAGGCTCGTCCCGTTGTCCCTGCTGCAGCAGCACTGGGAGGCCACGGTTACCCACGCCTGACGGAGGAAATAATTTGCCCCAAGCACCACTGCAGTTGGCAGGGAAGCTGGAACCCAGAGCAGCACTGTCTGCTGCAGAAGCAGTGGCCTTACCGGGATGCGACACGGCGTCTCCCGTGTGATCTGTGGTGTAGAGGGGCCAGTGACACAGAAAGACTCCCAGAGGAGAGAAAGTGGAGAGAAGACTAACAAAGGAACAACCAGCCCCATCTTCATTCAGAACTAGCAGGAGGATGCGGCCTCATCTACCCCGAGAGCGAGCGACTGAGGGACCCCTGAGCCGTGTGTCCTCCTCCCAGCCTAAGTGGGTGAGCTGCTCTCCCCCTGGCCGGCCCATGTCTCAGGGAATGCCCTGCCCCCTGGAAGCCTCTTAGCAGAGATCTGATTTGACCTTGCCTGCCTGGCCATCCCAGTCTTGCAGACGGCCCGTCTGTGAACTGGGGGCATAACTGAATTAGCAGGGGCAAAGGAATGAGAAAATCCTATCAGCCTGTAACCCTGAGGCCTCCAACTGGAAATTCTGCAGGTTCCTTCTGCTGTTGCTGCTCCTTGCCACTCCACTTCCCCCCATTGCCACTCCTGAGGTTTACACCCTAGTTCCACTGACCTAGGCCAGATTAAACTTGATTAAGAGCATCAAGGGACAGAGAAGGGCTCAAAGCACCCCAGAAACAATCCTGGTTTTGCGTTCCAACCCTTCCTTCTCCCAAGTATCCATACGGGGTGACCACATACAGTTGGGCAGGCTGTATACTGCACAACATCACCGGGCATATAAATCACAGTGGCCCCGGATTCATACTCTGTGTTTCCTCAACTACTCGGACGCTGGTGTCAATTTACAGCTCACCCTCAGAGGCCTGTCTGTCCACATACATCCCAATCCTCTCAGGTGGTGACTCCCAGGAACACTAAGGCAAAGGACCTCAAAATGAGAGGCCCATATTCTGCTTTCCATAACTGGGAAGGTGGACGCCTTCTCCCGCCCTCTGCTCTCCCCCTGCCCCACCCCAGCATTCATACGTAGATCCCTAAAGCCTGCCAGAGACTCTGCCCAGAGATTCATAGTGCTGGATGTTTCTAGAAGAGGGACCACAGGTCTGATTCGCCCAGGACAGTCACAGTTTATGACTCTCAGACTGGTGGAGCCAACAGTTTTATCACTGGTCCCACACAAAAGTGTCCCGGCTCAGATAGGAAATCATAGTCACCCTACTGAGAAGCCACAAATGAGCCAGCCCAGAGAGACTGGGGAACAGTGGCGTCAGCTTATTGACCAGTAATTACACTAACAAATACAGAAAATCATTTAACTGAGCAGCCACTCTGTGTACATACACATGTGTCTATGTACCTGTCACACGCGTGTGTGTATATAAATGGGTTTGATGTATGGATGCATATCTATAACACACATGTGCATGTCCACACGCACACACAGCTACCACCTATTGAGCGTTACATACTCTTCAACCTACCAGCCTTGGCATTAGGAGCTCTACGGGCTCTAGAGCTTCCTGTATGTACACTTTTTTTAAGATTTTATTTATTTATTCATGAGAGACACATAAGAGAGAGGCAGAGACACAGGCAGAGGGAGAAGCAGGCTCCATGCAGGGAGCCCTATGCGGGACTTGATCTCAGACCCTGGAGATTACACCGTGAGCCAAAAGGAGACACCCAACCACTGAACCACCCAGCCCCCCTTTATATACACTTTAAAACCAAGATTTTAGGGGCACCTTGGGGTGGCTCAGATTGTTAAACGTCTGCCTTCGGTTCACGTCAAGATCCCAGCATCCTGGGATGGGGCCCCACGTCAGGCTCCCCGCTCAGGGGGCGGCCTGCTTCTCCCTCTCTGGCTGCCTCTCCCCCTGCTTGTACTCTCTCTCTCAAATGAATGAATAAAAAAAAAAAAAATCTTAAAAAATACCCAGGATTTTATTTCTGACTCCTCCAATTCCACTCCGACTTAAACGGGGTCATTCTAGCCTTTCCCTTGTCTTTAACTGGAGCTTTTTTCTCTAGCAGAGGGAAATCTAGCTCATTATCTACACTGCATCTCCTTGGCCCTTCAACACTCGTGTATACACACACGGTTTCAGAACCTCTAGCTGTTTCCTTATGAGAAGCTAACTCACTAACTTCAGCACAACACTGTTTTTCAAAGAAACCCAGGCCAGTTCTGCTCTTCTCTTCCGTGGGCTAAGCTATTCTCTTGGGATGCATTCCGGTGTCGTGTCGTCTTCTGCGCTCCATTTGGGGTTCTCCCCATACCCGGGTTAATTTTTTTAAATTACGTCTGTCGAATTCATTCTCTGTGGTGTATGATTCTACACAGTTGCATTTGCAATTTGACAGGATCACATGTCCACTGCCCCAGTCATGGTGCTGAGCCACCCAGGCATCCCTGATTTTTTTTAAAGTTTTATTTATTTATTTATTTATTTATTTATTTATTTATTTATGAGAAACATACAGAGAGACAGAAAGAGAGAGAGAGAGGCAGAGACACAGGCAGAGGGAGAAATAGGCTCCACGCAGGGAGCCCGACGTGGGACTCGATCCCGGGTCTCCAGGATCCCGCCTTGGGCTGAAGGCAGTGCTAAACCGCTGAGCCACCCAGGCTGCCTCTTGATATTCTTTTTTTTTTTTAATTATTCTTTTTGTAGCATTGGTTTTCAAGGGTTCTTTGTATATTTTGGATCTAGATCCTCTGTCAGAGATGTGATTTGCAAATATTTTCTCTCAGTCTGTGGCTTGTCTTTCCATTCTCTTAACAGTGTCTTTTGGAGAGTAAATGTTTTCAATTTTAACGAAATCTAGTTTATCAGCTTTTAAAATTAGTATTCTTTGCCTAACCTAAGCTTACAAAGACTTTTTTTCCTGTTTTCCCCTAGAAATGTTATAGTTTTACATTTTACAATTTGGTCTATACGATATTTTAAGTTAATTTTTATGTAAGGTGTGAGTTAGGGGTCAAGGTCCTTTTTTTATGTTTATATATCTAGTTACTTATTTTGGCATAGGGACACCCAATTGTTCCAAAACCACTTGTTGAAAAGATTATCCTCTCTCCAGCACATTGCCTCTGGACTCTTGACAAAAATCAGTTAGTTGCACTGGTATTTCTGGACTCTCAATTCTGCTCATTGATCTTTGTGGCTCACATCCCACCACTGCCACATTATCTTGGCTTCTGTACCTTTACCATGGTTCTCAAAATCACGTAACAACAGTCCTCTCAATTCATTCTTCTTTTCAGAAAACCAATTCTGGCTCTTCTAGCTCCTTTGTCTTTCCATAGAAATTTTAGAATCTGCTTGGAGAAAAAAAAAAGTCCATTGATGTATTGATTGAGATTGTGTTGAATATAGAGAGGAACTTGGGGAAAAATAGGCTTCTTAAACTGAGATATGCTGAGGTCACGTATCAAACACAGTATAATCTGCTACTTACACAGAACTTTGAAGGATGGACCACCTGGGTGGCTCCGCTGTTGAGCATCTGCCTTCTGCTCAGGATGTGATCCCGGGTCCCAGGATTGAGTTCCACATCGGGTCCCCTGCATGGAGCCTGCTTCTCCCTCTGCCTTTGTCTCTGACTCTCCCTTTGTGTCTCTCATGAATAAATAAATAAAATATTTTTTTAAAAATAGAGAGAAAATTGAAGGATAAATGAGAAAAGAGGAGATTCTGAGTAACCCAAGTGTTCGTAAGTAGAGGAAGCAGCTACCAGTCCCAGGGCTGAGGCAGGAGTGGGGTGGGGGAAGGTTACTGAGGCCTAGGAGCTCAGAGGAAGGGGCCCAGCACAGATGGTGGCCAGCTCTAGGAAGGGGAAGGAGACCCACTCATGCTCTGATGATAAGGTGGGAGGGGGACAGACGTTTTCACATTTTTACACTTCTGAATTCTGGATGCACATTACTGTCAATGGTATCTTACAATTATAAAAAGATAGAAAGTCTTTTTTCCTCCCTTAATAGTGTATAAAATAAAGGTGCCTCCTTCAATGACGTCTTTGAGGTTACAGAATCCATTCCTTTCCCAAGTTTCATTTTCTTTTTTTTTTTTTAAGATTTATTTATTTATGATAGACATAGAGAGAGAGAGAGGCAGAGACACAGGAGGAGGGAGAAGCAGGCCCATGCCGGGAGCCTGACGTGGGACTCGATCCCGGGACTCCAGGATCGCGCCCTGGGCCAAAGGCAGATGCTAAACTGCTGAGCCACCCAGGGATCCCCCCAAGTTTCATTTTCTATAGTTATAGCAAATCTTTGTTGCAGAGACAGGTAACTATCCAGCAGCATCTGTCCTCTTCTTCCATGGTAATACATTTTCACGTAGCCATAGGACTGCCTTGCCAGTGACCTCATTCCCAGGGCTCCCTTGCGGTGGGTGTGCTCAAATGACCAAGTTTGGGCCCATGGGATGTGTGTGGATGTGATGGATACAGCTGCTGGATCACGAGAACCAAAAAGGCAAGTTAATTGACTTAGAGTTTCTATCTTTCCCCTTAAACAAGCCTGATTCCCACCATTGGCCTTAAAAGGCATTAACAATGCTGCAGGGGAAGGAGCATATAACATATGAAGGAGCCTGGATCCCGGAACAGCCAGGAGAAGCAAGGCCATCTGTCACTGGAAACAGCTCACCTTGGGACTGATATATGGGAGAGACATCACCTTCTATTTTTTTAATCTATTGTATATGAGAGCCTCTCTCTCTCTCTCTCTCTCTCTCTCTCTCCTCTCTCTCTCTCTCTCTCTCTCTAACAGATTAGCCTTTATCCTAACTAGAACATTTCCCTCTACCCAAGGATTGGCTCCTCTTTGCCAGCCCCCTACCTGGCCACTTTTCTGTCCAGCTTTCTGGACAGCTCCTTGCAGCAACTACGAAGTTTCTATCTGCTATTTTGATGTTCGGAGCATTTCGACATGTTCGTCTGGATTGATTTGCTTAATAATTTCACTATTTCCCTGTCGTGCTGCTTGGTAATGTAACCGGTGTCAATGATGACTACATTTCCGGAGACGATTATTCTTCCATGAATAATCACCACTTCAGAATCGGTATGGCCACAGGAAGATAGCTGCATCAGAATGAAAACTCATGCTGTGAGGGGCCTGGGTGGCTCAGTCTGTTAAAGCCTCAGACTCTTGATTTCGGCTCAGGGCATGATCTCAGGGTTGTGAGATGGAGCCCCTCTATGAGTCCATGTCTGGCCCCCTCTTCCCCAGGCTCTCTCTCTCTCTTTAAAAAAAAAAAAAAAAAAGGAAAACCCATACTGGCACACTAAAATGTATGAAGGGAGAGAGGGAGGGGAGAAAAGAAGGAAGGAGGGAGAGAGGGAGGGAGAGAAAGAAGGAGGGAAGGCAGGCAGCATAAGAACAATAGTTTTTCCAGAGGGACCAGGGGCCACAGGAATGGGTCCTTCATCTTCCTCATGTACTTCTCTATTTCCAGTCCTGGAAAATCATCCGAGTGGTTCCCCTGTTTGGTTTTCCACATGACTAAACCCCACGGGCCTCATCGAATCATATCCAGGCCGCCTGACTGCCTCTCTCCAGTTCCTCCCATGCCCGGAGCCCGGTAGGGGTGCAGTCCTGGGCCCCCCACCCACCCCCTCACCTGCCCTCTCCTGTGGCCTCGCCAGAGAGGCCTCTCACCCTCTCAGGGTGGCCCAGCCGAATGCGGGGCTGGCCCGGGGTGTCCAGACACTCTCAACATGGAATGGTCCATCCGACTCCTGGCCTGCCTGGTGGGCATCCTCCCGATGGGTGAGTTTCCCACTCTTCTCTCTGGTCCATGCTCAGAACATAATAGATGCTCACAAAATCTTCAGTACGGTCCTCTCCCCTCGCACTTGGGGCAACCCAGAGCCTCCAGGCCTGCAGAGGAAGAGCTGCACCCTTAGGGAGCTCTGATGACAGACGTCAGAAGTCCAAGACCAGGGTTTACCTGGGGTTTCCGATGACTTCAGGTGATCCCCTGACTTCTCTGGGCCTTAGCGGCCCCACCTATAGAAAGGCTCACCCACTGCTGTGCAGATCCAGGCAGCTAAGGGGCGAGCTTTGGGGAGGATAGTCCCGGCTCTGAAGGGACTCCGGGTGTGACTGTCATCCAAGTGCTTTATGTCTTGACTGGCACAGCCCCAAGGGGAGGGGAGGGGAAGGGAGGAGAGCACGCGGTTGTTTGGGGCAAGAGTGGGGGTGATTCCACATGGGCAACAGGGCAAGTGAGATAGGGCACAGGACCACTCCGTGGGAACCCCAAGGGCTGCATGGAAAAGCCTCTTTGCAGCAGGCTTAAATGACAACGTCATTGGTCACTCAGCTCAGTGAGCTAGCGTCCCTGGGAAATGTTTTAGTTATGGAGCATCTGTATCGGAAATTCGGTGGGGAGAGGGGCATTTATCGAAGGGCAGATCCTGGGGCACCTGGGTGGCTCAGTGGTGGAGCATCTGTCTTTGGCTCAGGTCGTGATCCCAGGGTCCTGGGATCGAGTTCTGCATCGGGCTCCCCTCAGGGAGTCTGCTTCTCCCTCTGCCTGTGTCTCTGCCTCCCTCTGTGAGTCTCTCATAAATTTAAATCAATCAATCAATAAATAGACTTAAATAAATAAATACTAAATGCAGATATTTGGCTTCACCCAGACCTGTAAAATGAGAATATCAGGCCGCAGGACTCAGGAGTCTATATTTTCAACTATCTTGCTGGGTATTTTTTTTTAAGACTTATTTGTTTATTTTAGTGGGGTGGGGGTTGGGGACAGAGACAAGCAGACTGCAGAGTGCCCTCAATCTCACCATCCTGAAGTTAGATTGGAGCCGAAACCCAATGCCCCTCCTGGAACACCTAGTGGATTGAGCCACCCAAGCACCCTTTCTCGGGTCATTCTGATGAACGATGACCATGTCGCTGAGGGCCATGGGGATAAATGACAAAGGCCATCCTCTGAACCCCATGTCCCTCCCATGACTGTGCCCCCAGGCTCAGCATCGATGCCCCCATGTGCAGTGACCCTAGCTGTCATGTGTCACACAGTGACATCACTGCCATCACGGAGCCATGAGTTAGTCAGCATTCCTCGTCTGGGATCCTGTCTGCACGATTGGATTATAAACTCCCACACCTTAGGCTCCTTTCCCTTCCTCTCAAGCATTCAACAGATGCAGAGTCCAGCTCAGGTCTGGTTTAGATAATTTTTTTTTTTTTAAGATTTTATTTACTTCATGAGAGACACACAGAGAGAGGCAGAGACCCAGGCAGAGGGAGAAGCAGGCTCCCTGCAGGGAGCCCGATGCAGGACTCGATCCCGGGACTCCGGAATACCACCTGAGCTGAAGGCAGATGCTCAGCCACGGAACCACCCAGGCACCCCTGTGCTGGGCACTTTAGTTAGTAATTCACGTAAACCTCATAGCCGTATGAGAAAAGAACTATTCTCTTTTCTTTTCACAGATGAGGCAACAGAAGCACAGAGAGGCTCAGTGAGTGGTGTGGGTGGAGCTGGGATATGTGGCTTGAGACTGGACCCCCAACATTGCCCAGATGTCCCACGACACAGTCCGCGCGGGGGGTGGGGGGACTGAGAGGAAAGAGGTTTTCTTTTCCCAGAGTGATCTAACTCAGCTGTCTTCCTGGGATGATTTAGGCTTGTGCCCCACTTAGAGGGTGGGGGCTGGAGGAGGTGACCCCACCCAGACCCAGAGCTGAAAAGTGAGTGGTTCAGATGTGAGTGTTGACATCACACACGCCTTTGAATCCTGGTTCTGCTATGGACTAGCTTTGTGGCCCCAGGCAGGTCGCCTAACTTCTCAGAGCATGGCCTGGTGCCTTGTGAGGTGTTGTGGAGGATAATTAGATCATGGATAAAAGCCCCCCCCCCCCCCCCCCCCCGCCCCCGGTCCCAGCCCGCCCCCAGCACAGTGCTGGTGCTCAGTGATTGTGCAATAAATGGCAGGGAAATCTTGCTGAAGTCACACAACCTTGACAGAAGGGGGGTTTGGGGAGGGTTGTTTTGGTTTATTTCTTTTCTCCTGTTGAAGGTCAGCTGCTATGAGTCAAAGACAAAAAGACTTAGAGGAAGCGAGAGCAGTCACGTGTCCCAGAACAAAACCCCAACCACCAAGTGCTCCAGCTGTGTAGCAAGATTTACCCAGGGAGGCTGAGGCACCTGGGGGGAGATCCTTTTTTCTCATACTGGCAGCTGCTTCACTGCTACAACCCAGAGGTCCAAGAACTAGGGTGAGCGGGGTCCCACTTTCTGAAGTCCCTCTGGGGACGTGCACCTCTGAGCCCTTTCGTGTAGCAGCAAGCCTGGGCAAGAGGCCAGAAGACCAGGCTGGGTTTGGCTGCAATGTGGGACCCCCAGGGGCTTCGTGAGCGGGGTGCCTGGAGGTCACAGTCCTGTCCCCAGCCGCATCCAGGTCAGGGCAGGCCCTTGGCAAAAGCAAAGTGAGAGGAATTTGTCCAGGAAACACCCTTCTACCGTCTGTGCTTTCTCCTTCATGCACTCACCTCCCGCACCCAGTGTCCTGGGGCAGCCCCTAGTCTCCCAGGGGGCTCACACACACGCTCTCCCATGTCTTTCCCCTCTGGGTCCCCATAAATATGCTTTTAGAAGGTTGGAGATGGGGGTCTCTGGATGGCTCATTGGTTGAGTGTCTGCCTTTGGCCCAGGTCATGTCCTAGGGTCCTGGGATCGAGTCCCCACAGGGAGTCTGCTTCTCCCTCTGCCTGTGTCTCTGTCTCTCTGTGTCTCTCATGAATGAATAAAATCTTCAAAAAAAGAAAAAGAAGGCTCAGGTGTCAGAGATCATGCAGGTGGGAAAAACAGTGGTCTGGGAGTTCTGACCACCCAGTGACCTTGATTGAGATTGGTCCACAAACCTTTGATAAGCAGGTGGAGCAATCACAGTAGATGTCACCCTCAAGAACTTTGGCGTCAGGCCTTGACAAGCAGCTCGTTCACTCTTCACCATGACTCTACAAAGTGAGGAATCCTTGTCCCTCTGTCAAGTTGGGTGACTTTTTGGGGTGTCACCGCCTGAACGACTGGGGGTGTCCTGAGTGCAAGCTCCACACTTTACATCACCCACATCCAGTGGCAGTGAGCCCGGAACCCAGCCTGGTGCGCAGAGGAATTTACCAGCTCTGAACCAAGGCTGAGAGCAAACCAAAGGCAAGACAGATCAAAGCTGCTGCCCCAGGACCTGGGGGTGCAGGGAAAATCCAGGAAGGAGATGGGCTCCTGTCCCGGGGCCAGAAGAAAATAGGGGAGTTTCAAGAGCCTGGATGCTGCTTCTGCTCTGGGTACCTGCTGTGGCCACTAGCTAGAGCTGAGAAGTCCCCCGTGGGGCGGAAGAGGACTGATGGGGCACAGGGCCCTGAAGAAGCTGGGGGAAGCACGGACAGAGGCCAAGTGGCACCCTGCGGTGGACACTGGCCCCAGAGCATGGTCAGCTGTGGCTCTGCGCCTGCAGCTCCAGTGAGCAGAGCCGCTTCCACAAGCAAGAGGGCAGAGAGGGAAGGTGACCTGGGAATCCAGGATCACCCCGAGGTCAGAGCCGGCCCTTCCCAGTGGGCATCCCTGCTCCTCATCCCTTCCCTAGAACCTTCTGGATCCGGTCCTCACTGAGAGATGTGGTTCCTCAGGCCCTGCTGGGAGCAAATTCGGGCAGGATGGAACTGGATGGAAGCGTGCCCTCAGTTCTACCCACACATCTCACTGGGGAGGTTTGCTGGCCAATGTAAACATCTCTCCTTGCCCCCAGGTGCCCTCTCTGGACCATCCAGGCACCACCATGCCCGAGAGGCTACCATTGGAGTCACTGCCTGGAAATGTCCCTGTTAACATGCCAAATGTCCCCAAGAAAGGTGGCCCCCTTCCAGACAGTGGGCCTCATCGGAGGGCCTGCCTGTCCACTGGTGACATCAGTCACCACGGGGGGAGGGGCAGGAGCACCGCAGAGCTCCAAGGGATGCCAGTTCTGAGCACCGTACACCTGTCCGTCCAGGAGGCACGGTACATCCACGGGCAGTGACTTCCCACGTGGTCTAAGATGCCAGATTGAGCTACAAAAGGTGCAACGTCAGGGCACCATGTCTTCACCCCTGTTGCATCACCTGGAGATGCCTGTCCTGAGCACTCCTCCACCACTGCCCAGCACCCTCACCCTGCTCCCTTGCATTCACACTCTCTTTTCAGGTGGGGGTGGGAGAAGGGGTTAATACGCATTGAGCATTTGCAAGACAAGCTACACGAGTGACTTCATTCAACCCTCAGGCCCATGAGGAAGGCATTAGGTGCCCCTCTTGCAGCAGGGGAGGCCAAGACTCGGGACATTAAGTAACCTGCCCAAAGATCACCCCGTAAGCGTATGAGCCTAGAACAGAGCCAGGCTCAGACTGGGTGCTCATAGAAGTCTGGGAAAGAAGGACCACAAGAGTGACTGTCACCCAGGTCCAGCTGTGCGGAAGCATGCCCTGTGGTCCACTCCTGCCGGCGGTATCTTGGACAGCGCAAAGAGCATGGGTCTCCTGTTGGCCTCAGAGGTTGACAGTCACAAGGCAGGGAGATCAGAGTCTTTACAACAGGGGGCCATGGTTCCAGTTCAGGAGTGTTCCTTCCCTTGTCCTAAAGACTTGAGAGACCTGGCAGAAGGAATGACAAATGTCACAGGATGCTGGGGAGCTTGGATTCCTACCAAAGCAAATGCACTTGCTCCCGGGCATTCCCTGCTAGGACTTCCCACCCTCACCTTGGGTCCCTGGGTGGATTCGTCCCAAGTCTCTGTGTAAGAAGGAGTCCAGGCATTTGCCTCTGGAAACACTACCCAGCAGGTAAACAGGAAACAAATCTCCCCCTGACAGGAGCCAGGATCTTAACACTGGCTGAAAGGGCCTCTGTGTGCCCTCCCTGCGCCTAGAGCAAGAGCCCCCAGGAAGGAGGGGGCAGGAGAGGGAGGCCTACCATTTGTATCACACTTCAGGATGTGTCCCCTGTAGGCTGTCATCCTGGGGGCAACATAGCATGGGGACAAAGGAAGAACATGAAGCACAGAAGGGGAAGCCTTAGCTCTGCATCCGTTCAGTCAGATGACCTTGCAACGGTCACATGGCCTCTCTGAGCCTCAGGGCTATAGCCAGTCCCTTGTGCGCCTTCGTGCACATGAAATGATATGAAACGTCTCCCAAGGAGTCCCCAAAGCACAGTGTCGCCTGGCCCCGCTATCTGGGCATGCCCCACAACCTCTCCGCTGACGTCCTCACCTCCAGGGTTTTGCCCACCTGCCCTCTGATCAGAAAGCCTTCAGTCTACCTCAAGGCTTAGCAAATCCAACACCTCCTCTCTCCGGGGTCCTCCAAGCATTCCCTGCCTAATATTTGCACCTCTCCCCACAGCCCACAGCACCCCGTCCCCTGCCAGCCTGGTAACTGTCCCTTCAGCCCTTTACAGCAATTCACCATCAATTACTACGTGGCAAATGCGGCGCTGGGCAATGACAACACAAAGACGACAGCATGGCCGTGGTCCCTGCCCCTGCCCTCCAGGGCTTCTGGGTACCTGCGCGGGACATACAGTTGAATAGGCCCAGACAGAGGAAGTCCTTCTGCCAACCCTGGGGCACTGGGTGAGGATGCCAGACCCAGGCCTGGGGTTCAGGGAAGGCGTCCCACTGTAGGACAATTCAGCAGGGACTGGGGGTGACTGGGAGGGAGTTGGTGAGTGAAATGGGCCAGGAACTTTGTTCAGACAAAGGAACACTGTTCATGTGCCTCATTAGAGCACCTGGCAGGCTGTAGTATAATTATGTGCGCACAGATCTGTCTCCCCCTCTGAGCAGGGACCTCCAGCAGGCTGATAAGGTTGATCTTTGTAACCCTGGCTTGTGTCCAAGTGCCTGGCTTAGAGTGGGATCGTGTTTGATAAGCGTTTTCTAATCGATGAATGCACAATAGTAACAGCTACCTGGGGAATCAATCAGTACCTAGCTCCATGATGCCCACAAGATGCATGAGGTCAGGGGAGGCTGAGGCTACAGAGGGTGGGAAGTGTAAGGAGACTGAGGCAGATGCTGAGCCTCAGGAGTGGGGAAACGCTTCCTGCATCTGGCAGTACTGGGTAAACCAGCAAAATCTTCAGAAAGTGTTTCTCTAATTTGAAACCAGGCCATTTGATTCTTAACAACTGAGCAAACAAGCTCTTCCTAGAGATAAATGTCATGTCTTCCACTTGGCTTCAAAAGCATAATTCCACTTGTCCAGGAGAAATAAGATTTGGCTTACAAGTACATTGTGTGAAAAAAGTACCTGTGCTTTACTTGATTGCAAGTTTGGCATAAGCCCCAAGCGTGGTTTTATACGAGGCAGAGCTCACACAACCCAATTTGTACCCCTCGCTGCTAGTTCAGAGCCGCTGCAGCACACACCTGAAGCACACACCTGCAGCACACACCTGGGGGCCCCAGCTCTGGCCATGAAGCTGCAAGGAGGGCATGACACAGACAGTGAGGAAGGGGAGGGACAGGTGCAGGCTAGTGACTTGCACCAAAAAAGGGAAGGCTTAACGGGTCCAGGATAGCCATGATGGGGTCCCAGAAGGGCCACTACCTCGAGGCCATGTGCATGTTCCAGAGAACAATGATGGCCATGTCAGTCAGTAGTGGTAGATGCTGGTTCTATGCAGGAGGAGTGGCCGACCTGTAGATAATTCATAGATGGGATAGGCTTCTTGGAGCAGGAAGGGTCACTGGTTGTAGGCTGAGGGGATTCCTATGCAAGGCATGAACTACCCCTGAAGACTAAAGAGCACTGGGTCTGAAGTCAGAAAAGCTGGGTGTCTCCCATCTTCTGTGTGACTCTGGGCCTCCATTTTCTCATCTATAACAATATCCCCGCTGCCTGTCTCCCCCAGGGTGTGTTGAGAGACGTGTGACATGATGTATATAAAAGAACTGTGTAAATATAGACCTCTCGGGAAATACAAGAGCAGCTATATCATTCCCTCTAAAGATCCCTTTTGTGTACTGCATTCGGGGTTCTAGCTGGACAGGCCTACCAGCCTGTCCTACCTCCTCAGGGAGACACCACCCCTGGCCTTGATCCTCCAAGGCCCAGCTCTGACACTCACCCACCCATCCAGCTGCTCACCCCTTCCCCAAACAGCACACATATGCAACAAGTGCGGCAGGGGCTCCCTGCAGAGCACCGCCTCCAGACCTCAGCTCGGCCTTACTTCAGAGGCTCACAGCATAGGAGGTGAGGAAACCAGGCCCAGCGGCTCTGGCACTGAGCACAAAGACAGCACAAAGGTCTACCCCTCTTGTCTCCCTATCTGGCTTCTGAGGAAGCCTATTTGGGTTGACCTGGATTCTAAAGCAACCTCATCCACCCACTCAACACATTAAGTTCAAAACACACCAGGCCTCCCCAGGGCCTGTTTCCCCTCTGTGGATGGGGTTCTGGGTCTCCTTGGACCAGCTCCACGCTTCCACACCTTTAGTGCACTAGGGCACTGGCTGTGGGGCCAGGCTGTCTGGAGTCCCAGCGCTGGCTTTGCCTCCTTGTAGCTGTGTGGCCTTAGGCAATGAATCAACCTCTCCGGGCCTCAGGTTATTACAGGTAACCCAAGGATAACTGTGCTTCCATCTAGGATCCTTTGTGAGAACTAAGAGAGATACTACCGGGAACTTGCTCAACACAGAGGTGCACAGTAAGTGCTTTTATTATCACCATCGCGGAGGCGGGGGTGGGGTGGGGGGTGGCGGGGGTGGGGGTATTGTGACCGCGGATCCCAGGGCTTTTCGGCAGCAGGGCAGGTGTTGGGGAAAAGTATGGGGTCAGGGGACCTGTAGGTGAGGTGGAACTTCCCCGAGTGAGGCAAATGGTCCCAGGGAAGGGCGGGGAGGGTCCGGGGGCCTCGGGAGTCAGGGCAAGTCAGGATCCCAGGAGATGCCTCGCAAGGCACGGGTGGGTTTCTGGACACACACACACACACACACACACACACACACGCACACACACCCCGGAGCAGCTGACGCCCCGGCTCCCCTCCCGGTCCCGGCCGGCAGGTGCGCCGGCGCAGCGCTGGTCCATGCAGGTGCCGGCCGAGGTGAGCGCGGCGGCAGGCGAGGCGGCGGTGCTGCCCTGCACCTTCACGCACCCGCACCGCCACTACGACGGGCCGCTCACCGCCATCTGGCGCGCGGGCGAGGTCTACGCGGGCCCGCAGGTGTTCCGGTGCGCGGCGGCGCGGGGCAGCGAGCTCTGCCAGACGGCGCTGAGCCTGCACGGCCGCTTCCGGCTGCTCGGGAACCCGCGGCGCAACGACCTGTCGCTGCGCGTCGAGCGCCTCGCCCTGGCCGACGACGGCCGCTACTTCTGCCGCGTCGAGTTCGCCGGCGACGTCCACGACCGGTACGAGAGCCGCCACGGCGTCCGGCTCCGCGTGACCGGTGAGCGCGGCGCCCCCGCCACCCCCGCCCGGTCCCCGGCGCCCCCCAGCGCCCCCCAGCGCCCCCCGCCGCCGAGCGGAGCCGAGCCATGCGCAGCCCCTCCCTCCAGGGCAGGCCCCCCCCGCCCGGTCCCCGGCGCCCCCCCAGAGCCCCCCAGCGCCCCCCAGCGCCCCCCAGCGCCCCCCAGCGCCCCCCGCCGCCGTGCGGACCCGAGCCATGCGCAGCCCCTCCCTCCAGGGCAGGCCCCCCCCGCCCGGTCCCCGGCGCCCCCCAGCGCCCCCAGCGCCCCCCAGCGCCCCCCAGCGCCCCCCGCCGCCGAGCGGAGCCGAGCCCTGCGCAGCCCCTCCCTCCAGGGCAGCCCCCTCCCCCCCCCGCGCCCCGCTCACCTGTCCGCGGCTCCCAGACGCCTGGGAACTGGGCCCCGGAAGGGGCATCGAGGTTTCGCTCGTAGGGGCTGAATGGCCCCAGGGGCTCTTGGTCCCGGTGCGGGGGGAGCCCCACGAGCTGAACAGGGATGGCAAGGGCTACGACGGCATGTGCGCTCTGTGCGCTGCCGCGCATCCGCAGCCCCCTCCTCCCCGGGGAGGTGCCCTGGGAGCCCGCCAAGTGCCCAGTATTTTGCTAGACCGCAAAGAAGAAGGAACCAGGGTCCCCGGTCCCCAGAGCAGCGGTTCTCAACCCTGGCTGCGCCCCGGAACTAGCTGGGGCACTTACCCCCTGTGGGGATCTCGTTGGAACTTCCCACGTGCCCGCCTCGAGCTGCTGGGCGGCCTCTCCGGGTGCATTTCAGTGTCTTCCCAGGACCCGCGTTCAGCTCTAGATCTTGCTGAGGTTGTGGGGGGTGGGGTGGGGGGACAGGAGTGGGAGGGGTCCTCGAAATCATACTGGCAGCCAGTCCCCAGCCCCGAGCTCCAGCTCTGAGCTCCAGCTACAGTTGGGTGAGCGTTGGCTATGGGCCAGGCCCGAATCCAAGCACCCCAAATGCATTAACTTGCCGAATCTTCTCAACGACCCCACTAGGGGAGTGATCCCCATTTGACGCCATTTGAGACCTGGAGCTGGGGAGTAACTGGCCCCGGGCCACACCTCTGTGGGGACCCAGGCCTCCCGGCGCTGGAGCACAGGCTCCCTCCTCTCCGCGCCACCCGCCCCCGGGTGGGAGGGGTGCGCCCGGCCGCCGGCGCTGAGCGCGGTTTGCTTTCTCCTCCCGCGCCCTGGGCGCCCGCAGCCGCCCCGCGGATCGTCAGCCTGTCGGTGCTGCCGGGCCCGGCGCACGCCTTCCGCGCGCTCTGCACGGCCGAGGGGGAGCCGCCGCCCGTCCTCGCCTGGTCCGGCCCGGCGCTGGGCAACCGCTCGGCCGCCGCGTCGGGCCCGGGCCAGGGCCACGGCCACCAGGTGACCGCCGAGCTGCCCGCGCTGGCGCACGACGGCCGCTACACGTGCACGGCCTCCAACAGCCTGGGCCGCGCCGAGGCCAGCGTCTACTTGTTCCGCTTCCGCGGCGCCCCCGGGGCCCCGGCGCTCGCGCTCCCGCTCGGCGCGCTCGGCCTCAAGGCGCTGCTGCTGCTCGGCGTCCTGGCCGCCCGCGCCGCCGCCCGCCGCCGCCGAGGTGGGTGCACCCTGGGCCCGGGCGGGGGCGAGGGGCCGGGCGGGGCTCCGCTCCTGGGTAACACTGTCCGCCGAGCACCTGGCGCAGCACAGCGCACACATGCTTCCTGCACCTGTGCCTCCTCTGGCTTTGTCCTCCTTCTTACGTCCCAGGAGGTGGGAACCAGCAGGAGCCCATTCTACGCTAAGAAAGTTGAGGCCGGAGAAGTTAAGGAACTTGCCTCTGGCCTAGAGACCCAGAGATAGAGACCCCCAAAGTATAGCCCCGCCCCTTTCTCCGGCACCCCATAAATGACTCCTCCCCAAGGATAGGGACCACACCGAGGCTTTCCCAGATAGCACCACTACCTTGTGTTACAGTAAGCATCCTGAGGGCCTACTGTGTGCTGTGTAGCTGCTAGGGAGACAGATGAGTAAGATGTGCCCTGGGGTGGGATGCTGGGAAGCCAGCAAATCACTGCAGTCTGCAGGGAGGAGGGCTGTCCTGGAGCCCAGGTCCCGCAGAAGCTTTCTGCCCAGAGTATGGTACTGCTGCATGCGCTCCAGGGGGACTCTGGACAGGCCAGGAGGGAAGGCTTTACAAGTAAGGTGACAGCTAAATCAGGAACTGCCACTAGGAGCCGGTGGTATTCCAAGCAGAGGCAGCAACCAGTGCGGGAGTGTGGAGACGGGAGCTAGCAGGGTGTCTTCGAGACGTGCACTTCACCCCACGTTGCTCTCGCTGAGCTGGCTGGGAAATTGGCTTGTGCTCCAGAGAGGGGCTTCCCAGAGCCTCTCAGACCACCCAGGTCCAGAGCACTGGCCTCAGACTCTCCTAGCATGAAATCCAGAATCTGTCACAGTTGCCCTGGCCGTTGCATTCGCTGTGGCTTTACTGTCTTTTCTTGCCGGTTCTTCAAACCCACCAAATGTTCTGGGCTTCAGCGTCCTCAAAGGCAGGGCTTTTCTGCTGGGTGGCTCTTCAGTCCATGCTTCTCGTCATCAGCTGCTGCTCATTCTAAGCACTTCACACCCGGCTAGCTAGTGCTCGTTGCTCGTCCCTTCAGACCGCTTTCCGCAGCCGGGAGGGGTGGACGGCAGGGCCTGGAGCCCGAGGACGCTGTAGAGATTCATGCCTCCCTTCCTTCTCTCTCTCTCTCTCTCTGTCCCTCACACAGAGCACCCAGTTGCCCAGGACACCCCACCATGGTGAGTACCCTGCCATCCCCCACCCCGCTCTTAAGTCCCCACTGGCCAAGGCATATAGAGAAAGAACAGGCAAAGGGTCAGGGCTGGGGTCTGACCTTGACTGGTGTTAGACCTTCCCCGCGGCCTTCCAGAGCCCTCCCCTTCAGTCTCCCAAGTCCTTCTTGGCCAGACCAGGCCACACTGACCTGCCCACCCCTTCCCCAGCATTCACAGTTTGGGACTCATGTTGGGATCTCTCCCAGACCTGCCTGGTGTCCAGGTGCCAAGGAATCATTTTTCTGTCTTATGTCCACACCTAGATAGGATTCCTTGAGGTTTTGCTCCCCAGCATTCTAGAACAAGCAGGCTCACACAGACACAAAGGCCACCTCGGGCACTCGTTCTCCCCCAGAGCTGAAGGCTTCGCAAACAAAATGCTATTAGAGGTTGAGAGGGTTTAAGCTAGGAAGTGCTCACCCTGTGATCCAGACTCCCCTTCTCTCTGTGTCTGTTCAGGCGAAGGTCTGTGTTGAAGAAGAAAGAATCCAATTCACTGACCCCGGGCAGTGTGCCTGGGATGCTGGGGGAGGCAAAACACAGTCTTTCAGGGCCCGCTGGACAAGCCTGGGCAGTCCCATAACTCTGTCCCTGCCTGACAGAAAAGCCATATTGCCAGCCCAAGCCCCTCTCTCTAGCTGCCTGTTCATCTGTCCCCCACATTCTTGAAAACCTATGCCATGTCCCTTTTCTTTGCTAATTTACTAGCACCCCGAGGCACCTAATTCAGAAAGCTGAGTGGTCAGATATTTATTGAGTACCTGCTATGGACCAGAGTTTTGGGTGTTTAACGCTGCTTCCAACTTCCCCAACTTCAGAAAACTCACATTTTCATGTGGGGAACTTAATAAACACATACACAAGATCATATCAGATTCTAAAATAAGAGCCATGAAGGCAATGGACAGGGCCCTGCCGCAGAGCTCCGGGGAGTGTGGTGGCCGCTGGGAAGGTCAAGGAAAGGCTCGGGGGAGACCCGAGAAGGGGCCTATGAGAAGGCACTGAGTGGTGGTATAAGCACCCAGGTGGCCCCATCAGAACAAGAGTGTGGGCCAGGAGACTCTGGAGGAGGCTGCTGACCAAGGCTGAGGCTAGCCCAGCGGCTCAGAGGGAGGTGGCAGGGGTGGGGGTGGCGAGGTGGGGCAGATGGAAGGCAGAGCTGACCAGAGGGCTGGGGACGTGGAGGGGCAGCGAGGGACACAGCCCGGGTGCCCAGGTTTGGAGCTGTGGCCCTGGGTGCCCCTGACTGGGATGAAGACAACAGAGAAGGGGGTGGTAGTGAGGATCATGCAGGAGTTCACACGTAGGCCTGAGATGCCCGTGAAGATGTCCCAGGGAGGAGCCAGGAGCAGCTGGAGCTCAGGTGGCCAAGCCCAGGGAGGTTCGTGTGGAGGGCACCCGACACACAACGGTTGTTGATGCCTCCAGTGAGATCCCTCCCAGAATACAGTCCATCTGCAGGCCAGGATGCCATCCCCCAACCCCCGGGTAGCCTCCTCCCTGCTACTGCCCTCCCTGCAACCTCTGTTGGATCTAGGCTGGGCTCCCATTTTGACTCTCCCTCCTGCCCATTCCCAGGGCGTGGTTTGTGCAATGGGCGGCACCCCCACTTGTGTCCTGGGTGGTCAGCCAACTTTCTTCTGTCCACAGGCCCCAGGCTCAGGAGTCCAACTATGAGAATTTGAGCCAGATGAGCCCTCGGGACCCAGCAGCAGCCACATGTCTACCATGAGGACCCCTTGGCCACTGGCATCCACTTGTATGCCACGAGGAGCAGAGGCCAAGGCCGGGCTTGGCTGGGGCAGCCCTTCCTGGGTCCCAGCCATACAGGCAGCCCCTTGCCGGGCAACCTCCCACAAAGGCTGTCACGAGCCCACTCATGGAGGCTTACTGTCTCCTGCGAGGATGTCTGTTCCAGAGCCCCTGTGATATTTATGTCAGTGGGACCAGCGTTTTGAAAAAATGTGTGTGTGTGTGTGTGTGCACCCATGCACATGTATGAGCTCCAGCATGAAGCTTATGGACAAACTCTCACCCTTTCTTACATAGAACATCATAGTAAAACAGGCAGGACGTTGGTCAGAGGGTCTCCCGGGCTCTGACTTGCTGTGTGGACCGGGTCACTTTTTCCCCCTCTCTGGGTCTCAGTTTGTCTACTCATGAACATGGACAATAATATTCTTCCCTCCTGGCGGATCGGCCTCTCAAGATCTGAGGAAATAATGGAGTGAAGGGACTTTGGGAAGTACAGAGCCATGTACAGCTGTGAGGTGAGTCACATGCTCCTCCTTGCAGGCACCCTTGGGACGTGCAGAGAGTTCTAGGACAAGTGGGGGGTCCCCCCCACACACACACACCAGCCTGGCTGAGAACCAGGATTCCAGAGAGCAAGCCTGGAGCTGGGGCTGCTGAGGCTGGGGTGGGGTATATAACTGTGGTCCAAGGAGCAGGCTGGGATCCCTGCCCGCCCCCCACCCAGGGTCTCCTCTGTGACTGACCCCCCTCTTGGCCCATCGACCACTCTGCACTCCCTGGAACTGTGGCCCCTGTGAAAAAGAAATGAAACACCCATCATCTGGCTGTATCTGGGATCCACTTTCCTCAAGGACCAAAAGCTGAGAGGCTGGAGGGGCAGCCGGGGCTGTGGGGTCCTGTGGATAAAGCAGCTGCAGCTGTGGCCTCTCCCTACAACCTACGCCCTTCCTGGACGTGTGAGGTCCAAGAACACCGGCCATTTCACCGCATCTGCCCAACACTTCTCACACTGGCCTTCCACGTTCACACTTCAGTGCGAGCTTGTGCATTTTAGCTCCCGCAGTCCTTGGGATCAGTGAGGGGACCAGGGAGGAAGTGGTGCTTGGGACCAGGGCAGGCTGGCAAGAAGAGAAGGGCCACAGAGCTAGGGGACTGAAGAGGCCACGGGGACAAACTTTCTCTCCTTTGGAACTTTGCCCAAAGCTCAGGTGGTGACCCATGTAGGGAAGGGCCCTCACTGATGCTCTTCTGGGGCGGTGGCCTGAAGGTTGAGGGAGCCTCACAAGGTAATAAGCAGGTGACTAGGGGCCCTTATGCACCAGAGCCTCTGCCAGAGGTTTGAGCTGTCAGAAGGCCCGAGGCGTTGGGATTTGTACCTCCTTGGATGAGGATACTGTGGGCATCTCCATGGGAGGGTCCTCTATCACCAAGGGAGAAGCGAGGGACATGAGAGTGGTGTGTCTCGAAACATCTGCATGGACTTTGAGGCCTGTTTTGCAGCCAGGAAAAATGGTGACAGCAACGATTTCTTATGCACCTGCTGCATGCTAGAAATTGGACCAGGAGTTTGGGCATATGGCAATGAGTCTGGGCCAGGTTGTGCTGTGGAAACAAACCAACCCCAAAATCACAGGAGCTGAAAACAATTAGGGTTTATTCTCGGCAAAGATACATGCCCGTCATGGACTGGCTTTGTTCATTGTACTTACTCAGGGACCCAGGCTCCCAGGGATCCCCCCACCTCTTGTTGCAGACAATTGGGTTGGAGATTTTTTTTTTTTTTAATTTTTTTTTTTTTTTTTTTGTATTTATTTATGATAGTCACACAGAGAGAGAGAGAGGCAGAGACACAGGCAGAGGGAGAAGCAGGCTCCATGCACCGGGAGCCCGACGTGGGATTCGATCCCGGGTCCCCAGGATCGTGCCCTGGGCCAAAGGCAGGCGCCAAACCGCTGCGCCACCCAGGGATCCCTGGGTTGGAGATTAAAAGAAAGCTCAAAGAGGGTCTCCCACTGAGATCAGGACTCATCGGCCAGAACTAGCCCCAGGCCCCATTCACTCTCAGGGGCTGGGGAATGAAACCCTACACTGTACCTGGAATGGGGAACAGCCCTGATGGCTCCATAGTAAGACTCTCTGGGATTTCTCACGTTAGGAAGCAATAGACCAGTAAGTGGGAAATCATGTAAGGACAAACAATATGCCAAAGATGCTGGGGGGGGGGGGGGGGAACACAGAAAGGATGACTGACCCAGTCTTGGGAAGGCTTCCTGGAGGAGGGGACATGGAAATGGTACATGTAACAGGGGAGAATGGGAGTTGGAAGGTAAGAACAAAGGTGATTCTAAGCAGAAAGGACAGCCTGGGCAAGGCCAGGTGGTGGGACACAGTGTGATGTTGAAGCAGCTGAAAGTGGCTGGAGCATGAGGGTAGAGGCCAGGTGGCCGGAGCTGGGGCGGCAGCAAGACGAAGCTCCCACACGGTGCAGAGGGCTGCCCCCAACAGGGTTGAGGAGCAGAGGGCAGCCGGGGCACCCAGGGGCCCAAGTATGGTGCTGACGGCCTGTACTGCTCAGCATGCCGCTTTCATGAGTCTGACAGCCGCACCTGCTCCAGACCCTCCATGCTCTGGGCCCGGGGTTTCCACCTGGAGACCTGCTCCACTTGGAGCAGTGTTTCCGCAGTGGTTTCTGAGGGTAGCCTGCATCAGGAACAGCTGGGGAACTTGCTCAAATCCCCATTCCGAGTGCCACCTGGGCTCCTAGAAGTGGGCTCTGAGGGTGGGCGCTGAGCTGTAAACAAATGCTCACGTGCTTCAGCCCCTAACTTTGTATTAGGATCATTTCCAACATGTGCGCACATGCACACACAAGCTGTAAAAGACGATCACCCAGATACCTACCACCTACATTCAATAGTTACTACCATTTTGCCATACTTGCTAATGGGCACGTGTGCATACGTGTGCACACGAATCTGTGTGTTCAGCTGAACCGTCAATAGTAAACTGTGGATACCACAGTACTTCACCTTGAAATACATCAGCCACACCTCCAGAGGATGAGAGCACTCTCCTCTGTAACTTCGATGCCATTGTCGCATTTGAGAAAATTAACAATAATCGAATAATACTGTCGTACAGCCCACGTTCATGTTTCCCGTGCAAACTGTCTTTATTAGCTTGTTGTCTCTAGCCAGGGCCCAGTGGAGTCCAGGCCATTCTTTAGCAAGCTAGTTTGAGACTCCCCCTGGGTGGGCCTGACTAACTAGGGTGGGAGTGCTCTTCCTAGGGTCGTGCAGTTTGAGGTAGGACTTCCCAGAAACTGCAGAAGTGGCATTCCTCAGAGAGATGCACCTCCGATGGGTGGTTCTGCACACCGTGATGGGCTCTGGGCACCTTCTGAGAGGGGCAGCACAGGGTTCCGCCAGCATGCCCTCTACCAATCTGTTCCCAGTGCAAGGCGGCCTCCTGCTCCATCTTCAGAGAAAGCAGCTAGCTGCTCCAGGGGCCGACGGGGAGGGTGGCGAGGGGACTGCACTTGGCCTTCCGACTCCTGGGAGCAGAGCCACCATCCTCCCCAAGCAGGCCATCTGAGAGCACCCAGGCTCTGTCCCTGGCAAGGACAGACCATAGCCACAGGTGACAGACCGTTCAGCACATCATCCCCGGTCCTGAAGCCATGGAGAGAAGTGACCCAGGAGACTTGGTGTTTTCAAGACAGGAGTCCCCCACCCCCCACCCCGCCAGTGTGGCCCAGGACACATGCTCCAGGAATGTGAGCCTGTCTGTCCTGAGAAGGGTTTTGGAGAACCCCCACCCTGCCCCCACCTCCTACCCTTGGAGCTGCAGTTGGGGGGGAGGGGGGAAGAGATGACAATTGCCACGGGGCCCACCCAGGTCTACCAAGAGCCCAACACACTTTCCCTGCCCTTGAGCTGCTAATAACCTCACTTTTATATGGAGATACATCTAGATGAGAAGACCATGATGGTGAGATAGTCTCTACAGAAGACAGGCCCTGCCTGGAGATGGAAGCAACACACAGTGGGGCTGGGTCATCACATACAGCCTCCCTGCGAGCCTGGACCTGAGAGCCATGGCCCCACCAGCCGCTGGGACCTTAGAGACCTGGAGTCAGGGGTCCTGGGCTCTGTCCCGTATTCAGCCCTGTCACTGCCCCTCCCAACAGCCCCCCACATTTCCTGAGTGCCTCCACCTTCATGACCTCAGGGAGTTCTCTTCGCACATGTTTTGTGACAAAACATCTCTGGTCCCAGCTGCTTCCTCACCCACCTGCCATCCTCTTTCCCAGGGTCCCCTCTCCTGTGTCATATTTTATGAATTAAAGGGAGAAAATCTGCCAATATAAGGATACAGAATTACTTGGGATTGGACCCCTCTAGGTCTCCCTGGGTTTGGGGCCCCAGACCTTTATCTTCCACAGCCCTCCTCAAGCCCTGTGTGCAAGTGACCTCAAAGGGTCCCCAGACCTGAAGATTGCCCACTCACCTCCATACCTCCACCAAAGGAGGAGGAGGAGGAGGAGGAAGAGGGGTGGGGGAGGGGAGAATGGGAAGGAGGGGATAGGGAAAGGGAAGGTAGACAGAGGGACCTTAAGACAGGCTGACTAAGGACAAGGCAGGGCACAGGTCAGCCTGGGAAGGCTGGCTGAGTCTGGGGTAAATCTGGTCTAAGCCACAAATTTAGGCTATGTTAAAATATGGTGTTCAGGTGAGAGGCCACATTGGTCACTGACATCAGATCAGGAATGTAGGGCTGTTTCCTAAGAGGATTTGGCTAACAAAGGAAGACCAAAGGGGAAGAGGGCTGTCTTCAGAAGAGGAGCAGTTTTTGGAGGAAGATCCCAGCTCCTTCATCCTTAGATTAAGACCTTCCCTAATTCTGAGTGGCCCCACAGTGACAGAGGCCACTTCTGGCTGCACTTCTGTGGGTGTGGCCCAGCAAGAAAGCCCACGCATCTCGAGACAGGGAACAGGATTCTTAGAATTCAAGGAGGTGGCACAGCTTGTCTCTGATCTGCTGTCCAGTCCCTAAATCCTGTGGTTCTATCTGCCAAACCCAGACAAGGGCAAAAGAGGTCCTGTCCCGGGGAAATCCCAAATTGATGTTAATACCGCAAGTGCAGACCCTCCACCATACTTTGGCCCATTCCAGATGTGTCTTAGAAATGTTAATGAAGGGACACCTGGGTGGCTCAGTAGTGGAGCATCTGCCTTTGGCTCAGGGCATGATCCTGGGGTCCAGGGATCTAGTCCCATAGCGCCTGCCTTCAGCCCAGAGTGTGATCCTGGAGTTCCGGGATTCAATCCCGCATCAGGCTCCCTGCAGGGAACCTGCTTCTCCCTCTCTGTGTCTCTGCCTCTCTGTGTCTCTCATGAATAAATAAAGCTTTTAAAAAAAAAAAAAAGAAATGTTAATGAAAATAGTAAGAGGGAGCTCCGAGCTCAGGTTAGGAGGCCCTCTCCTGGCAGCTCGGTCCTCCGAGGTGTCCCATCCCCACCACGAACTCTGGCAGTGGAGCCTTCCAGAAGTTTCTTGTCCTTCCACTTGCTAAGGTCACAACCACATCACAGACTCAGGGCTCTCCTGAACTCTCTGGGATCACCAGGTGGCCGCCTGTCTATGCCAGGTCTTAAACCCCTAAGCATTAAATTCCCTTTGAAACTAGAGGCCTTGGGTGTGGTGTGGTGACAGGGCACGACGATATACAGATTCTACCCATTACCAGCTTTCTAATTTCACATTTGTCTTAGTGAGGTTTCTGGATCAAAATACCTGCCAACCAACTTGCCAAAAATGAGACATGTCCACCACATGTAAATTAAATTTGATTCTGGTTTATTTGCAGAATTTTGCTTAAACCAATTTTCATTTCTCCCTGTTTCTCATCATTATATAAAAACTCCTTTGCACTCCTTTGTAAAATGCTAAACAATAAGAAGCGAATATTGTACATTTAATGACCAAATAAGTTGTGGTTTTTAAAGGCCACACTAGACATGTGGGAAGGAGAGCATTAAACACACTTAGGAAGTACCTGTGACCCCATAAGTGATTTTAAGCCATTGAAAGAAAAATAAATTCTAACCTTCAGTGCTTGGTGAGACATATTACATCTGTACATTAAAAAATAAGAGTTATTATAAACAACATTCATTCCTTAAGTGATCTCATTATCCCAAAACAGGGTCAGTTATTTTTTCAAGTTATTGTCCTCAGAAATCAGGGACCTATCCAGACTAGAGGAAGCATCAATTCTATAGCTTGTACAGGACACTCGATGGCTCAGTAATGTGTGAGGATCATTGCGGACCAGAACAAGGTCAGTATGAGTGCCTGGCTGTAAGCCAAGAACTTTATCCAGCTCAACCCAGATTCCAACGGAAGATCAGTAGAATACTTAAAAAAAAAAAAAAAAAAAAAAGCAACATGTTTGTTTCCAACATTATACTCTCCATTTTGTTTAAAAGACAACTGAACAGAAGAATATTTAGCAACTACCTCAAAATAAGCCATAAAGTTGGCCCCAAACGAACAGCAGTTTACACACAAGGGCGCCTTATTGTTACCAGCGCATCACACACGCAGGCAGGAAGGCCAGTCTTTGGTGGCAGCTGATGTCGAACCAAGGTCTGTTGTTGGAATTTGCTGCCAAACGATGTGCCAACCACCGTGGGGGCCGCTGAGAGCCCACGCTGTCACTCAGGGCCTGGGGAGTGAACCTCGCTGCTTGGCCCACACTGCCCTGCCGACCCCCCCGCAGGGGCCAGGTGGAGGGCACCAAACGGGAGTCTGCAGGTGAGTGCCACCCCCAGGTTGTGCCCTCAGAGCCCCTCTGGTCTCGAGCCCGTGGATGCCGCCCTCTCGGAGTAACATGGGCTAACTGGGGCGCTCTTTCCCAAAGAGCAGCCCTGTTAGATGTTCAGGGGATGAGGACCAGCAAAAGGCACTGAGCACTCAGCCTGGAGACCAGGGGTGGACGAGTGGGGTTGGAGGTGTGATGAGGGCTGGAAATGGTGGAAGATTTGTCTGAGGAGTGAGACCAGCCCCTGCCTGGCTGGCCTGCTCCAGCCAAAGCACAATATAGAGCAGTACTGGGGGTACGGGGTGGGAGGGTAGCTGGCCTAGGGCCACCTGGACGTGTCCATGGGGGCGGGACTACAGGTCTGGGGGCGGGGCCGGCGGGGAGAGGAGGCAGAGGGGAGGTGGGAGAGGGTCAGGAGAGGAGGCTGGAAGGGCAGGGCTAGGGATGCCTGCTGAGAGAGGCGGGACCAGATGAGCTTTAATGACCCTGCTGACGTCAAAAGTCAGGATTCTACAGCATTTGCTGCCTGCTCCAGAAGAAATCCGTAATCTCAGTATTAAAAACCCAGTAGAAACACTGCGTATCACTTTCATTCAAAGGAAGAAAGGGCATGAACACTCTACTAGCCTGGACAATTGGACACACTGACATTAGCAACTGATTGGGGGAACGGGGTTGGCACTTGATTAAAGTGACATTAGGCTCCTCTGGGGGTTTTCATTTTTTGGACAGGCTTGTTCCGCCTGAGAACAGAGACACTCAGGCAACACCAGGAAGCAGGTATGACTGAGCCCCAAACAGATCAGGAGGTTCTCTGAGGACCCAGGAGCTGTGGGGACCTGCACATGGGTCCTGGCTCCTCCATCAGGCTGAGCAGACGCACGAGCACAACCTCCAGTCCTCAGCATCTGTGCCTTCCAGCTTCTTCCCAGCTTCCCTTGTCATGGCTGGTGCAGGAGCCAGGAGATGGGGGAAGATGGAATGTGCCTCGGACATGTCCTCTGGTGCTGCAGAGCCGGGGGGAGACGGGTGCAGAAGCAGGGGAGGTGCCCGTCCTTGGCCAGTTGCCGCCCAGAGGCACACGAGGGGAAGGTCTGTGCGAGCTCAAAGCAGGCAACGGTCTTGGAAACTGGCCCTCTGCACCCCACACTGAGACCACTTGGCAGCAAAGGTACATCACTCCTGGAAGCCAATGGGAGGAGGTCTGTTCTGCTCCAGGAGGCGACAGCAGCGCTGCCACCTTTGGAACTATCTTATCACACTGTCTTGAAAGTGCTTTCTTAGCCCAGAGCCACTCTGAGGAGGCTGTATGGCAAGCAGAGCTTCCACTGTTGATGTGCACGAAGGAGTTAGAGAGGAGGCGCTCTCATGGACCATCCCTGATGGTCCAGTTCCAGTGGCAGGTGAGATAGAGGAAAATAGGCCTAAGAGTCTGCATCCACTTTAACTGCAATCCCTGACAGGATAGTGTGAGGGCCCTAAAATTCATATTCTTGCCAGCTACAACCAAAGAGTGATTTTATTTATTATAATTTTTACAGACCAAACACATTATAAATATTACAAACCTTTGAAAATTAATAGATTCATCATAATTTTCTTTAAAATGTACATACTGTCACTCAAAATTTTCACATTCTAGGATATCAATAATTTCAGCTTCCTCAGACGCAAAACCCTTCCTGTCACAAAACATCTGTGGCCAAACCGGCCACCAAACTGCTCACAGCTTCTACCATTTTCTTACACAGCACAGGGAAGCTGACTGATGTTGACAATGGGGAGAAGCCAAACCCAGGCTAGCTCTGTGATGTGCCCCTCTTGAGATGGCACCTGGTGCCCTCCACCAATGTGGAGGCTGCACAGGGGTGATCGTCATCTGTGAGGCAGAGTGTTCTGTCCAACTAGAGAAGTTCAAAAGGAAGGAAAGCTCCTGTACCCTTCCACACAGGGGAAGCACTCCAAAAGGGTATCTGAAAAGAGACAATCACTCTGTTAACCTACATCCCTACCCCCTGCTAGGAGCTCAGTTCAGATGTTTTTAGATAAATATCCTTGGGTTATAAGTAGCCTATGAACAGAAGACATGGTATGCAAGCTGAACAAACAAAATCAATTCTGAGCCAAGGGAATGAGGAAGACAAAAGTCAAACTGCTCATTCTGCGGGGCAAACAATAAGAACAAGACGCTGGCAACAGGACAAGGCAAGGCTACAGGTGGGTGTTGGGAAGGAGTGAGCTGTAAACAACAAAAGGCACAGGGCTACGGGGAAAAGCCAACTTTCCACAGACCAGAGCTTCAGCAGGTATGCTGACTTCATCTGAGTTTAGATGTGGGATGAAGAAACAAGCAGGGAACAGAGCATCAAGGTCTCAGACTGTCTCTCTCTCTAGACAGCAAAGCTTTCAGATTCCAAGCCTGCTATCTACCAAGAGTTGCAAACTTTGATGTCTCCAGGGGCTGGGGGAGCCATGGGAATGAGGGAATAGGCTGGGACAGGCTCAACATGGATTATGTCTATAATGACCCCACCCTCCACCAAGGGATCAAACAAAACACGCCTGTGCACAGCCTGCTCATCACATGCCACCAGCGTGCCACCTAGGTTGACACGGGCATCTTCTCCATGAGGACCACAGCTGGATGGGAATGGACTTGTCACCATCTCTGCCATCCACTATAAGCAGGATCAAGTGGCCACTTTTTAGACAATGACTTGCTTTAATTCAACATTCTTACCTCCATTCTGAGGGAAGGGATACTTTTAAGCTGGTGTTATTTCCCCATATTTGAGAAATGCAGAAATTTTCAAAGCTTGTTTTACACCTTGAAGGAACATAAATGGGATTCGAAAGTGAGGGTTCTACATGATTCCCAAAGCAGTTAGATCTGGCACAGTATTCTTGACATTTAAATAAAACAGGGATACAAAAGAGCCCCGGGCGGGGTCCTATGAGGTGACTGGGGATCCAGCAGCTGAGAGTGGCTCTGTGCCCAAGTGAGACTTAGTAAGTTTCTTGTTGGGTAAACATAAAAACTAAAAAGGCCCCCGGAAGTTTCTAGAACTAAGAAAGCACACATACACACGCATACACATGTGCGCATGCGTGACAGAATTATTTAGTGCCTCCCGACTTGCATCTCAGTCGGGATGCAACTAACTCATTGGCCAAACTGAGCTCTGCAGTGAGACTGAGCAAAGTTACTTGTGCAACAGCAAAGTTAAATGTAAACATAAACAGCAATAGGGTTTCTTGTGATACTCAGTGTTACTATCGTATGTTGTCCAAATAATGCACTTCTGGATAGAGACAGTTAACAAGAAGAGCCAGGAAGCTTTTTCCATCTTGGAGGCAATGGCCAGGATGCTTTATAAATTGTGCAGCTTGTGATATCTGGTTCTGGTATTCAACATACTGCTTACTTGAGGTCAAGGATTCAAGAGCAGTTAGAGCCTAAAAGACACAAAGACACAAGGGTTAACCATATGGACGCATATAATATGATTCCCACAGGTGCAGCACACCTGCCGTTATCTGGTACAACTGTGAGCCTCCGAGAACCTACAGATCTAGGAGGAGGAGTCCCAAAGGCAGGCAGTGATTAACCACAGTGGGACCACTGAGTTGAGCCAGCAACTCAAGCTTCTCTGGCTTCTGCCGCCTTCCACAATCCTGCCTTCCCTCTTCCTGGCCTGTGCTATGTCTCAAACCTTCCCCATGGACAGCCACTGCTACAAGCAGGCTGGCCTACTGCCTCGTCCTCCTTCACGCCCGTGCAAGCACAGAACCCTTCCCACCTGCTGCCTCTCCTCCTAGAGCCCAAACTGGAAATCCCTGGTGCCAGTCGCCTGTGAGATGTTGGATTTGCTGTCGGATTTGTTCTTAGGTTACAAAAATCATGTTATTAAACTAAACATATTAAACTAACTGTAGGAAATTCAAAAGAAACCAGTATCTGAGAGCTGCTGAGGGTAAACAATAAGGTAGTTCTATCAAGTCAACAAAGTACAAATCAAGTTCCTCCGGCTTTGCCCATTACAATGATCATTACAATGAAGGTGTTCCCGTAGCCCTCTTTGGGAATAAGGAAAAATATTTTTTAATTCCATAATTTTATACTGTCCTTTCTTCATAGTGGGAGAAGAGAAAAAGACTATTTGGAGAAAACAAAATCGGAACAATGGTTCTTGGTGGAGGGAGAGTTTTATTTTCCAGCTATACAGGCTCACCCACCACCAGGGATGGTGAATATGTCCATAAAGTCCCCCACACCTTCCCCTCTCAGATACAGTGACCACTACACTAGAGAATACAGATTAAATGGTGGAATTTGCTTGGCTCAGTAAACAAGGATGAAGATTCTGAGGATGGTAAATGAACCAGCAGCTTAGAAATAAATGGCTGAAGAAGGACGTTTTGGAGTGGAAGCTAAACTGAAGAGATTTGGGTACCAACCTAACTGCTGTGTGAAGAGAGTTCAACCTAAGAACAGGATCAATGGGGACACGTAGAAGTCCTCACTCTAAGGGAATGAAGGCAGAGGTGAGGCCCAGGGGACCTGCTAGCATTGGACTTCTTAAATACACCTGGAAATGCATCATGCTGACTTCATAACCGGCCCTGGGGAGAATTGCCTGCCTACCTATGACAATTCACACATGGCTCCAGATGACATTAGGGACTCGAATAGCAGTTGTCAGGTCTGTGACATGTATCGGGTATTAGAGAAACCAAGAAGCCTGCAAAGAACCTGCTGACTGGATCACTGGATGTGTGCTCTTAATAACCAAGAGATCACCTTGAATGTGGCTGGCTCAGACTCTGCAAGGCTGCAAGGGAGGGAGAGCTGGGGGTGTGAGCGCCTACCATTCACAGAGAGGACTGCGCAGCACAGAGAGGGAAGCCAGAGCCACCAGCCTGAGTGAGTCTCGGCCCCGCCCTCTCTGCTCCACTTCCTCACTGCACAACCAGGATAGACACACTTTCTATGGTACAAGGGGTTATAAGGATTCAATGAGTTAAAACTTTAACTCATTCATTTCAAGTGAGTTAAAATTTACAACAGTGCCAGCCATGTAGTGAGGACTCAAGAATGCTTGCCATCATTTTACCTGAGACTCTTCTGTATGCATGTGGCAAGCTAGTTTACAGATGCAAATAGTTATGGGGATGGGACCACTGCCATGTGGCCTTTCTCCGTGTTTTTAGAACAAACTATAATTTCTCATAGCTGCCATTCTGTCCATGGTTGGTTATTCCAACAGCAGCCAACAGTGGTTAATGTCCAGACTCATAAACAGGACCCCCTTCCTTGGTTCCAAGTTAGAGCTCAGCCTACCTAATCAGTCTAGGCTGTGGCTCCATTGTCCGTGCCAGCCCCCAACCCCCAGCAGGTGACCGGCCGGTTAGCACACAGTCATGTTCATCAGACTGGCTGGCTTGCCCATGGCCCTGCTTCTTGTACAATGGCACTGACAGTGCTCTAGGCAAGCACCTACAAAGATGGTCCAAAATCCGAGGCAGCCATATGCACTAACCATTTACCAGAACATAGACCATGACCCAGAACCTTATGACCCATCAATTTTGCTCCTGGGCATATACTCAAAAGAATGGAAAGCAGGTGTTTTAACAGAAATCTGTAAATGAATTTTATAGCGGCACTCTTCACAACAGCCAACATACTGAAGAGCCACTCCAGTAAGTCATGTCATTGTGTTGTTATCATGTGTAAGGACCACAGCTGCCACCCATCTGCCTCCTGAGCAGGCCTGCTGGAGGACTCCTACCCCATAATGGTAACACTGTTTTTACTGACCTGTTGAGCTTTTGGGGTCAGATGTAATTCCGAGCCAGGCTTCAAACGGATCTGATCCTCCGAAGGAACCTGAACTGAAAGGAAGGCGGCCATGCCTCGAGCCACCACTCGAAACCTTGGGTGTTAGGAAGAGGTCAGAAGTAAGTGACTATTAAAGCAAAGATTTTATTTATTTATTTTTTATTTATTTTTTTTTTAAAGCAAAGATTTTAAAATAAATACCACAGTTTCTCTTTAAAAACAAGATAAACACATTCCAGACCTAATGTTGCTAGCCCCTGCAAGAAAACTTTTTAGATTTTATTTATTTATTTGAGAGAGAGAGAAAGAGAGCACAAGCAAGGAGAGAGGCAGAGGGAAAGGGAGAAGCGGACTCCCCACTGAGCAGGGAGCCTGATGTGGGGCTCAATCCCAGGACCCTGGGATCATGACCTAGCCAAAGGCAGACAGATGCTCAACTGACTGACCCACTAAGGTGCCCCCTTCTGCAGGAAAATCTTAACAGTGATCAAGAAGAAGTGTTCATCTTCTTTCCATTATCAATGCCTAAACAATGTAAGCAAAATTCAGACTCAAGAATAAAAGCGTTGCCAACACGTAGAATAATTGGAACTCTC
Organism: Vulpes vulpes; assembly: GCF_048418805.1. NCBI lineage: Eukaryota > Metazoa > Chordata > Mammalia > Carnivora > Canidae > Vulpes > Vulpes vulpes. Next base: position 115,079,691 of record NC_132792.1, read on the forward strand.
AGACATCACTAGTGAGTATGAGAAATGGCACAGGAAAACAGGTTCTGGCAGTTACTCAGTAACCTAAGCAGAGAGTGACCTTATGACCCATCAATTTTGCTCCTGGGCATATACTCAAAAGAATGGAAAGCAGGTGTTTTAACAGAAATCTGTAAATGAATTTTATAGCGGCACTCTTCACAACAGCCAAAAAGTGTAAACAACCCAAATGCCTATCAACTGATGATTGGATAAACAAAATGTGGGACATCCATACCGCAGAATATTACTCAGCCATTAAAAGAAATGAGGTAGATATATGATAAAACATGGACGAGTCTTGAAACTTCATTCAAAGTCACAGAAGCAAGACACACATACTAGATGATTCCATTTATATGAGATGTCCAGAATAGATACAATAAATCAGAAAATCAGCTGGTGGCTGCCAAGATGCAGGGGAGAGGGGTTCAGGGAGTACCTATTTCATGAATATGGGATTTCCTGCTGGGGTGGCAGAAACATTCTGGAAGGACACAATGGTGACGGTTGCAACAACATTGTGTATGAACTAACTGCTACTGAATTGTACAGTTTAAAAGGGCTGTCATAATAAACTTAGTGTTATGTGTAGTCTATCACGATTTAAGGGAATCAAAATCACATACTCCTGCTAAATTCTATCACAAAGAAACATGATGTGAACTGGTTTGGACAAAGTGATTCCCGAAGTTGCAGCAAGAGGATGGGCTACTCCATAAGAATGCTGACATCAGAACGGTAAGAGAACTCTCTTCAACACTGATAAGGCTTTGGAAAGAAAACCATTATGCAAATAAGTGAGATAAATTGGGAGGCTAGTGGCAAATTCTTTCATGCCTTGGAGTATTTAGCAACAAAAACTTAGACTTGTTTCTCATTACTTATTCTTATCAGTTAATTTTAACTCATCTTGACTTAGAGCTCTAGGAGACGAAGTCCCTCATGGGACCTGGACTGCCCTGACAAAGTATGCAGTGAAGCAGCTAAGTGGGTGTTTTAACCAAACCTTGCACATCATCACTGGCTCAGAACCAGAGAGACATCAGGACTGTGGTCAGGTTACAAAGTCAAAATGCAACAAGAGATGCTACTAGAAAAACATTCTTTAAACATGAAAACGACCCAGCAATTGCATTGCTGGGGATTTACCCCAAAGATACAGATGCAATGAAATGCTGGGATACCTGCACCCCGATGTTTATAGCAGCAATGTCCACAATAGCCAAACTGTGGAAGGATCCTCGGTGTCCATCGAAAGATGAATGGATAAAGAAGATGTGGTTTATGTATACAATGGGATATTACTCAGCCATTAGAAACGACAAATACCCACCATTTGCTTCAACGTGGATAGAACTGGAGGGTATTATGCTGAGTGAAGTAAGTCAATAGGAGAAGGACAAACATTATATGGTCTCATTCATTTGGGGAATATAAATAATAGTGAAAGGGAATAGAAAGGAAGGGAGAAGAAATGGGTAGGAAATATCAGAAAAGGGGGATCCCTGGGTGGCGCAGCGGTTTGGCGCCTGCCTTTGGCCCAGGGCGCGATCCTGGAGACCCGGGATCGAATCCCATGTCGGGCTCCCCGTGCATGGAGCCTGCTTCTCCCTCTGCCTGTGTCTCTGCCTCTCTCTCTCTCTATCAAAAATAAATAAAAATTAAAAAAAAAAAAAAGGAAATATCAGAAAGGGAGACAGAACATGAAGACTCCTAACTCTGGGAAACGAACTAGGGGTGGTGGAAGGGGAGGAGGGCAGGGGGTGGGGGTGAATGGGTGACGGGCACTGAGGGGGGCACTTGATGGGATGAGCACTGGGTGTTATTCTGTATGTTGGCAAATTGAACACCAATAAAAAATAAATTTATTATTTAAACAAATGAGAAAAAAATAAACATGTTTTTTAAAATATAAAGATGTAATCAGGTGTTGCCTTTTTTTTTTTTTTCTCCTTAATCTGGGGGGATCCTACCCCTAAGTCAAAAAACCTACCAAAGTGTCACAATCCCTGAGGAGGAGCAGATGCCGAGGCCCCCTTAGGAGAGCAGGGGTAGGTACTTCCTTACCTGTTAGACAGGGGGGACTTCCGGCCCAGCCCAATTGCCCCCAACAGCCCAGAGCTGAGCCTCTCCTCGGCCAGCAGGCTCAGCCTGCTCTGAAGCATGAGCAGAACTCGAATGACAGATTCTATCAAGACTGAGTCACTCTGCTCTGTCTGAATCAGGGACAGCTGCAGGACTTGGTGCCACCACAGGAACAGCTTGGCCTCATCCTGCATGGAGCTGCGGAGGGAGGCCCAGGAGGAAAATAAAATCAGAAGTGGATTCTTTCTGCTCCCATTTAACTGAAAGTCCACATTTGAATTTTATGTAGAAAAGACATTTAGTACTTTAAAAGCTTAGGCTAACACGTAATAATATGAATATAGTGAGTGCAATAGTATAGCCATAGGGCCAACACACCTTGGATACACCTGTTCCAACCACTTGCTTAAGAGAAGCAGCACTTTCATTTCGTTCCTTAGAGTCTGTTCACTATTTAAACACTGAAGCAAGTAGACATAAAGAGTCAGGTAACTGCTGAGGGACAGGCATTCTTGCAGAAATTCTTCTATGGTGAGCTCAGGCACTTGAAGGGACACCAGAATGGGGCCCCATCCTAAATTCTGATTGAGGGAACCTAAGAAAAGAACACCAAGAAAAGATAGCAAGATAAAAACAGGAATCAAATCATTTAACTGCTGTAATGCATCTTTTAACTTTAGGCTTTAAGTCAAGCCCATGTGGGCCCTGGAGAGCAACCAAGGGACACATGCATGGTGGCTCAGACTAGAAACCTAACACACTAACTGCCTATGCCCCCGCTAGCCACTGCAGAGGGACAGAAGTCAGAACTAAGCACTGTGTTCTCGCAGTTAACTCTTCTCATCATTCTATGGTCATTAAAATTGCAGGTAGACACCAGTGGCTTGTCCAATCAACTAATGGTCTTAACTTCATCTAATACCTTTTAACACTTAAGTATGTTATGAATACTTAAGCTTTTCCAAGGAAAATTCTTTTTTTTTTTTTTTTTTTTTTTTAGATTTTATTTATTCATGAGAGACACAGAGTGGGGGAGGAGGAGAGAGAAAGAGAGATAGAGAGAGGCAGACATAGGCAGAGGGAGAAGCAGGCTCCATGCACCGGGAGCCTGATGTGGGATTCGATCCCAGGTCTCCAGGATCGCGCCCTGGGCCAAAGGCAGGCGCCAAACCGCTGCGCCACCCAGGGATCCCCCAAGGAAAATTCTTATTACTCTATCCAACTGAAGTATTTCCACTTTTCAAAGCTTAGCTAGACTCACACTTCAAAGGAAATCGATTGAAAAAAATTGTTTTGATTTTAGTAACATGAGTGAATTTGAAGCAGGAGTATTATCCTAATTGTTCTCAATTCTTTGGGGGGTGGGGAAATGACCATGGGGAGATGGTGACATGCACAGCACCTTCCATGGGGGAACATGGGGACATGTCATGGGTGGCCAAGAAAGGGCAGATGTGAGTTATGGTCATCTCCTGGCATTCTTGCTCTAATATACTTCTTTCTCTCCTACTGTATGCACAATGATGTGTTACTGGGTATCAGAGTGGAGTAGTGCTAACCTGAACAATTCTTAACCAGACCATGTTGTTTCCAGAATCAGAGTTTAGGGAATAAGAAAAATATTAAAAAGGGAGGAGTGGGATGGGAATTGACCTCTTTGTAATAGTTCAAAAGATGTGACAAAAATCAATGAAAGACTTACATGAAAATTCATTTTAACAAGTGACAAAAATAGAAAAATAACATAGGGGTCTTATATAAAGATTCTGGTTTATAGCATTTGAAGAGTATGGCTAGGCTTGTGACTTACACGATGTGTCTACCATAAAAGGGCGAGCCTGACCTCTAAATCCACCATAAAATGAATTAGAGGTTCCCTCCCCAGAAACATGGTTGTACTAACAGACACGGGCCATAGGTTCTCATGCTAACCACAGATCTTTGCAAACAAAATACATACTAAAGTATCAGCTATATTAACAAGGAAATCTGAATGGTACAATCACCCATTGGGGAGGGTCTGAAAAGGTACCTCCTTGTGATAAAGCTTCAATCTCCCCTGGAAAGGACCACCCTAAAAGGAGCTTCATACCTTCTTTGAAGTAGGCAGCAATGCAGGCTTCTGTGGTCTCAGCCATGTGGCGGACAGAAGCCAGGCTCTGACAGGCTGCTGTTAAGAGGGGCAGGACCACCAGCCCGTGCACTTTCTGCCCAATCCAGGTCCGCACACTGCCCCGGAGGAACTCTGCTGTCGGAATAGTGGCATTGTTCATCATCATTAGGACTTCCATAAAGAGGCTGCTGAGGGCCATGTGGCGGGTCTGGCTGTCCATGTCTGCAAGGGAACACAGACACACCATAAGAGGCTGCCGGAACAGCCACGGGCATGTGAGCAACCTCGGCTGCACTCCAGGCACATCTTAGGACCACACTTGAAGGACCAGAGCGAGTACTCTGGATGGTGCTTGGCTGTTAAGGATCAGATACTGCACGTCAGTACTTTTTAAGGGCACAGTAAGGAACCACCCAGAGATCCCTGGTTACAGCAGGTGGCCGAGTAATCCTTTCATAAAGACACATATCAAGCTGGTATGGAAGACTAAATTATTTATCAGAACATGCTTACTTAGAATTTAGCTGCCAAAATTTGCTCATTTGGAAAACCGAATACACAGATCTCAGAAGTCAACTGGTAAACTGGCTAGAAAAAAAATACCTCTGCTCTCATCGTTGCCAAAGCTGTCGATATTCTGGAGTAATTTATAAGGAAGAGAGATTATTATTACTTAAAACTAAATATAGAAGGAAGAGAAAAATCTTTTTAAGCCTTCTTAAAAGAGCTAACTTAGCATCTTTTGTTTTTTTTTTTAAATAAAAAAAGTGGGCAGACTGATAATATAAATAAGTCTTTCCAAAAAATTGAAAGATGAAAGGTGCACAGCATGCAAGAAAAAGCAAATTCATTGGACAAGAGACCTGCAAATGAGCAGGTTACTGAGGTGGGTTCCTTCCTCTCATCTCAAAATAGAAAACCTCTTTTACCAGGAATTTGTAGAGAAAACTATTCAACAGGCTATAGTTTCTACCAAGTACTTCTAGCTCTCCTTGAGCTAGGTAACATTTTTTAATAGACCAGAAATGGGGCTTTGTCACAACAAGGCTTTGGTATTCATACGAGTGAGAGCAGAGGAGTCTGGGTCTTACTCGCCACACCATTAAATCAAACTTGCCCACCTGCAAGTTACTAATTTAATGTTACTACAAGACCTACTTATCAAGCATGGACTTCAGAAACCAAAGTTCTAGACGTAAGCTCAACAATATATGTGCGTGAGTACGTATTTTGTCATGTATTCCTGTGGGTACATGCATTCTTCTCTAAGGCCGTAACTCCGAAGTTCAGTTCAAAAGCAACTGTAATTATAATTTGCCTTTTAAGGATGACTCAGTAACAAAAAACTAGTACAGTAAGCCTCCTAATAGATCCCACCCTTTCCTCTCCCTATGCATCATCAATACAGTCAACAAATGTTTTCTTAAAAACCAGATCTGATCCTGTCACTCTTCTAATGAAGAGCTTTCTAAAATGCCCTCCTCTCCTGTGCTTGGCCAGCTATTATATGACCTTCACAGCCTAAACACATTTGATCAATTCTAGAACCATTTCTCCAGTATCACTTGCTAATTTTTCTTTTTTTCTTTTAACATCAATTGGGTGTTACTGGCTAGAGGGGATGATACTAAAGGGATAGGTGCACTATCTCATTCCATGCTTACAGTATGCATATGAAACAGTACAATTATTATATCCATTTTGCAAATGAAGTTATACAATTTGCCCAAGATCACATGGTTATTAGCAAGTGGAAAGCCCAGTTAGTCTGGTTCCAGAATCTGCTTTTTCACTACCACATTATATATGCAGTGCGGTAAGTCTATATGGCAGATGTATTCAAGAAATTCCAATTAATTTTTGGTTCACCAATTCCAACCAACTCAGACAGCAACACTAGCTTTCAATTGCTATGCTTCCCTAAATACTAGAGTTGCCTATTTTCAAACAGTATTTAAATAAGCATTAAAACGTTTGTGAGATTCACCCATGTGGTGGCAGATTCTGAATGCTACATTCTATTATGTGGATATACAACAACTCAACCTTCCTACTAAAAACATGGGTTGTTTCTGGTCGTGGACTCCCTCAGATACATACCTATAGACACTGTTCACATTTCTCAGGGCACAGGTGCATTTCTTTTGGAATATTTCAAGGGTTAGAATTCTGAGTCATAGAATATATAAACTAGTAGATGATGGATGCCCAACTTTTAAAAATGGTTGTACCAATTCCCTCTGTGATCAGCAGATGAGTTATACTGATCCACATATTCACCAATTTTGTATTGAAACTTTAACTGTATTCATTCTGGTGGATGTATCATCACCTGTCACTATATGCATTTCCCTAATTATTAATATGGTTAGCACCTTTCCATGAATATTAGATATTCTCTTTTGTAGAATATCAACTCAAGGGTCTTGTTCATTTTTTCTACTGGGTTGTGTTTTTCTTCTTTCTTGTATCCAGTGTGATAATTTTTGTCACTCATATTTAATGTAATTACTGATGTAACTGAGTCTAAATCTACTATCTTACAATATACTTTCCATTTATTCCTCCTATTCTACATTCCTTTTTCTCTCTTTTACTTCTTTTCATTATTTCTTATTCTACTTTTTCTCTTTTGGTCTGGAGGTTAAACACCATTCCAACATTCTTACAGTGGTTGCCTTACAAATTACACGTGCACTCTTGACTTTTCAAAGTTGGCTGTTAACTGGCTCCCAGACAGTGCAGGGGCTCTGTAACATTCTAACTCCTACTACCTCCCTGCTGGTGCCACAACCCCAGGAGGCATTACTATTATTATTGTTTTAGACGGTCACATTTCGTGTAGATTTACCTACACATTAATCTGCCACTTTCATTGTTCTTCACACTCACTCTCTTCATACTTATGTTCTCCAGATTATTATCTCTTTCCTGCTAGAGTTTTTGGTTGTATTTTGCTATTCTTTTATAACTTCTCAAGCTGGATTCTTATTAACCTTCATCTTTTTAAAATTTTAATATAAGCATTTAAGGCCAAGAAATTAAGCCCCACTTTAGCTGTACTCCACAAGTTTTGAAGCATTCTGGTTTTTTATCCAGTTCCAAATCTTCTAGATTTCTATTATGACTGTTTCTTTGGTCATCAGTTATTTAAAAGTTTGCTTCTTAATCTCCAGTGTATAGTTATATTTTGTTACTGATTCCTAAGTTCACTGCACTGTGGTTAAGAGTTTGTGTGGTCTGTTCCAAACCAGTCCTTTGGAATTGGTTGAGACTGGCTTTAGGCTGAACAAGGGTGAGGTTCCTTACCTGTTCTGTGGTAGACTCACACCATGTGAGTTCTGCATGTACAGGGCACATCCTTTTCCACGTGCACATTACATTCGGCGGGGCCCTTCAGACCTCCTAAAGCCTCAATGATTTTCCTTCAATTTCATCCTTTACTGTGAGATATGTGGCAAAATCTCTTACTGTGAGTGCATCTGACATTTCTCTTCCTAATTTTGTCAGTTTTCACTTTAGGTGTTTGTAGTTGCTACTGTATCTTTAAGTACAAATACATTTATCATTCTTCTATCCTCCTGGTGAATTAAACCTTTTATCAATTTCCAAAGACTTTTTTTTTTTTTTTTCAAAGACTCTACTAATGCTTTTATTTATTTATTTTTTTGTCATGCAACTTCAAGGCAGGAAACCACCTTAGATAACATCTGGCTCCGTAATGCTTCCTGCCTCACAGTCCTATCTGTCCAATATTAATCTAGCTATGCCAGCTTTCTATTTTAATAATTGCCTAATATGACTGCCTTATCGAAAGCTTTCTATATCTTATGTTCTATATGTACTTTTCAGAAACAGCTGAAAGCTGGATGTTGTTCACTGTTAATCCAGTCTGACAAACTTTGTCTTTTAAGTTGAATATTGGTACATTTACATTTACTGGTGTATTTAAATTTTACCATCTTATTTTGGTTTTTTTACTTATCTTCTCCAAGCTTCTTTTCTTGCCCTCTTTGGACTGAACGCATTTTAGCCATTCCTTTTTATCTCCTTCCACTAACTTGAAAAATTATACATTTTATTTCTATTTCTATTCTTTTAATGAATTCCTTGGTAATTTCAACATTCCCATTTTATCAAAATGTAAATTTAATCAATTTATTGACCCTCTCCAACAATACTAAAACCTTACCATGCTTCTAACTCAACCTCCTTCCTAACTTTTATATACTCGCTAATTATTCCAATATCTTGTCTTCATGTGTGAGTCTGACTTGCTTGTGCTGCCTTTTTTTTTTTTTACTATTTTTTTTTACTATTGGTTCATAGGCCTTGGAATTCTGAGGTCAGAGCTGAAGATGGGTTTCTCTAAAATAGCTCTGTGGGTACGTTCTACCAGGCATCTAATGGGCTGCCAACCCAGAACAACTTGAACTCAGTTCCCAGATTGAGGTATTTTTCTCTGGACCAGTCTAGGTAGTAGGAATTTGTGCCTCAAACACACATGAGGATCAATTTATACCTACTAATTTTTAAAAGAGGTAGCTCTTTCCCCATCACACAGACAGCTGACTCAACACCCAGGTCAAATAGATCACTCTTTGCTTTCCTCTTCCAGGAGCAGGTTTATCTCTGGCTCATCCTTACACAGAGGATGCCATGTCTTGGCATCCTCACCCAATACATACAAGATCTCCTTTCAGGCCCTCAACTCCAGCAGGCCCTGGGCTTTAATGCCCTCCCCTCCCAGTCTAAGACAGTTCCAGAAAAGCCTTCAACAGGGAAGCCAGCCTCAGCACTACATCTACCTTTACAGGTCACTTAGCTCCTGACTTCTAAGATTTTCCACCACCTCATGATAAGTTTCACCGTTGGTTTCTTAAAAACATTTTGTCCAGCATTCTTAGTTGTTTTCAGCAGAAGCAGTCAGGATACCCAGTCCACCAAACTGCTGAGAACATGAGTTCTCCATATACAGTTTTTTTTTACATATCTATAGGGGATTCTGAAGTGCCCTCCCAATGAAAAGCCAAAGCATCTCAGAATGCTGCTCATGGTCCATCTCCAGTTTCTCCTCCTCATTAAATCCAGTTGCCTAGCTTGGCCTTCAGTCCAGCCCATCTCCCACCAGCCTCGGACAGTGTCAACCCCTCAAGTTCTGAGCATTTGTGCCTCCCTGGTGCTGAGATGACAGAGTCCCTGGGAACCAAACCTCTCTCTGAGCACTTCTCTGACCCGACTGAAAGTGTCCTGCCCACCACCCTGATCTCACAAGCCTCAATGGCAGAGATTCACCCATTGAATGAAGACATGGCTGCCTGTGACCACTCACCAGGTGGATTAAAGACGATGATATCATCCAAGAGCTTACACATCTCCTTTTCTAGGTCTGCTAAGGTGATTTTTCCATTTTGTTCCAGTGAGCTGAGGAACTGAACCATCTGATGAGTGAAGGCTCGGCATTTTGGAACTGCATCCTGACAAACAATAAAAGGAGCATTGGTGTGAATCCACATGAGCAGCATTAACTGAGCATTCCCAGGAGCATGCCTCTGCTCTAAATGCTTCAGGAGGGTGGAAGGAGAACAGAGCAGGAGGCCACAGGAAGACAGATGTGTATCTAAGGGTCCTGTGTCTAGCGATATGCAAATCTGTGGTAATACTTATGCCAGAACCCACATTCTCCCAAATTCCAGGACACTTTTCCTTTTTGAGTACATCAACAGCAACAATACCTACACACTAATTACTTGCCTGAAACTTTTCCAAAAATGTTTATGTTCATTACCTAATTCAATTCTCATGACAACACTTTGAGGCAAAGTATTATTTTCAATTCAGATGAGAAAACCAACATCAGAATGGCAGGGAGCTGGGGACTAAAGTTTGTTAGACTTCAAGCTCAGGCTCTTAACTTCCCTGCCACTCTGCTGCTAATGACATCCAATTTCTAAACTGACAGCCAGCGCCCTCCATCCTTTTGATCTCCTGTTAGCATGTGGTACGACTAGTTAAGTGAAGGTAATTCATTTACTAGAGAAGCGAACTAATTAAAGAAGAGAAATAATTATAACTCAAATAATTAAATAATTACAACTAAAAAGAAATAATTAAAACTAAGAGATGTGAGAGGCCAAAATATGAGTACACAATGATACACATGCTCTTTTTTCAACTGAGCTGTCACAGGGTCTGAGACCATCCACTACTACAATTCTGAAGAACACTCTGCCTTTTAAAGCACCCACTCAACTTACAAGATGTTTCTGACTGTCAGTAGGAATGGAAAGGCCTGCGGACACTCTTAGGAGCTTCATGATTAATTCTGCAGAAGATTCCTTTGCCAGGATGGTGGCTGGCTGGTAATGGCTGCTGAAGTAACTGAGCACACTCTGGTAAGACACAGTATCCACGAGATGCCACGAGAGTGAGCTTGTTTGTCCAAGGAGATTCAGGAGAGGTGAATCCTAAAAATAAAACACATATTCCTTTCATTTCAGAGTTATCAGTTTCCCAGAAATAGGTGTCTCTAGTCTGTGGAATGACCATTAAGACGGCCTAGGATAAGGAACAGAACACTTAAGATGTCAAGTAAGTATCTATTCAAGGGTGGGATGCTTGGGTGGCTCAGTGGTTGAGCCGTCTGCCTTTGGCTTGGGGTGTGATCCTGGAGTCTTGGGATCAAGTTCCACATCGGGGTCCCTGCAGGGAGCCTGCTGCTCCTCTCTCTGCCTATGTCTCTGCCTCTCTCTGTGTCTCTCATGAATAAATAAATAAAATCTTAATCTACTCAAGGAAGAAGTACTAGTTAAAGTAATAACCAAGGTCTTGGCAAAAAATATTAACTCTAAAATTTGTAAGTATTTCGAGGAACTCTCAGATTTGTTGGTAGAACTAGCAATTCAGGAGATGTAAAATAAAATTGACCTGTATACTCTAATTCAGTGTGCTTCCCTTCATAACCCCGAATTAGATTATGAATGATCCCAGAAAATCAGGCATCTAGTTGAAGGCATATTTGATATATCAAGGAGATATTCATACTGACAGGGGCATTAGGGAAACAAGTGGAAAGCTACAACCTCATAGGGAGTGAGGACCTAGGAAGTCTTGCCAAGCCTTCATCACAGGCTCTCCAAACTTACTGCTTGGTCTACCAGCTGATCTTCCTTTGCCAATAAAATCATCATGAAAAGGAGGCAGACAATCATGTTCCGTGTCTCTGGGCGGGGACTGGGGCTCCAGGCATCAGAGAGCACACTAACCCAGTTGACTTCGCATAGGACAGACCCCAAAAATAAGAAGCAGCTCTTGGGGCTTCCTCGTTCCACCTAAACGGAAATAAAATCAATGTTTTCCTTTAAACTGTCTGTGTTCTTGAAAATGTGTATAAATCAACACATACTAAATTGAATTTTAAAAAATAATTTTCCCAGATAATAAAAATCATCTGCAAACCCCTCCCCCTGGAGAGTTAGACTTAACATTTGTAATATATATTTTTTCCATGCTTAGTAAATGCGTACATTTTTCAGCTTGTTTAGAGTTCATTATTTATTCCACTAATTCTTAACAGGAGAGGAATGAATGACCTTCCCTATCTCTGACCAGAGGGTCAAATCCCTGTCCCAATTAGTCACCAATGCTCAGGGGAATCTATCACAGTCCTCAGATGTACTAGGACAGAACAAAGGTTGAGATCTACTAGTCAGTAGTTCCTAAAGCTGATCATGCATGAGAACCACCTGGAGGACTCACTAAAATGACAGATTACGCAACCCCATCCCCAGAATTTTATATTTCCTACAACTAGGGTGAGAGCAGGAATTTGGATTTCTAACAAGCTCCCAGGTAGTGCAGACACTGTTCGTCCTAGGACCGTACTTTGAGACCCACTATATTATTGTATGTAATTTTTATACTGCCTTTTCGGTATAATATTATGTTATAAAAGTGTCTCCACATCATTAGGCTTTGTGATTTTTAATGACTGCATAATGTTTAATTAAATCATATTTAAAATATATTAGGGATTGGTGGGGGTAAATGTATTTTATAGTATATGATCAATGTCAGAGTCATCTCTTATTACCCATTTCAACAGTCTGTTTAAAATAAAACATGGCTAGCTATAAATTTTTCTGTTTAAAATGAAGATTAAGATTCATTTATAAAACCACAGTCAATGGAATCTGGTGATGATTCATGCCCTTCCGTGACTACCGTCATTATATTTTGTTAACTGCTTATTCTTTTCTCTTTTAGAAAATGATTCCTCATCCTCCTTTATGACCTGTTTTCTATTCTCACTCCAAATCCCTCAAAACACATCCCTTCTTACTCAGGCAGGACATACAGAACTGAAAGGCTTCCAGCTTCTGGCCAGATCAAGGTCACCTATGATTGATTAAATTCCCAGAGGCGCCAAGTCTACAGCAACCCTTACAGCCATGCTACCATCTGATCTGTCACACAGCTGAGGCCGCCTGCTTACTTAAAGCTATCTCACAGTTGTTTAAATAAACATCCTCTTCATGTTCACAGTGGTGATAAATATCTACTCAGGATCTATCTCATATACTAAACCTAGCTATAAAATCATTCCTAAGCTTCTATTTCCAAAACAGCTGTCCTCGGCTCTCCCCGGAGCTTAGCTATAGAAACAAAGCAGCCCTGGGTGCTCTCCACAGACAGCACAAATGGGCCACAGTATACTTCACAGACTGCCAGAAACCACCGTCAGCCTGCAGTAACTAAAGCACTCACGGCATCTCCATCATCAGTGGAATGTCAAGTTAAGAGTAAACACAAAAGAACTAGTGACTCTGAATAAACTGGAGAAACTACAAAAAGCTGAGACAAGAGTAAAATGGGTTTTTAAAAATGAAAACTTAAGAACCACAGACATGTCAGGCTGCTCTGTAAGTGATGCTACAGGGCCTGTTTTCTGTGACTAGTGCTTCTACTGCTAAGACTTGCATATGTATTAGCCTTTTGTCCAAGTTATTTCCGGTCTTTATGTGATTATGATGCATCATTGGTTGTTACGATGCATTTCTATCTCCCACAACATTATTCCCTTATGTAACTGCTTAGAGAAACTAATGGCTTGAGTACCAATTACATTTGCTTTAATAGAACATTTAACAGCATGTGAGCCTGATGCTTCTGTCCTAGAAAAATACGCAGACCCAGAGTCACCAAGACTGAGCCTGACGACGTCAGTTACGTACTCATACAGCAATATTACTAAAGCCTAGGGGGTGACAGCCATATACAGACAAAATCTTTCTCTGGGTTTAATAACGGTCCTACAAATGTCTTCCAGTAACCTTCTACCGCAGTAAAAGGATTTCCATGAAATGTTGCTTCACATGAGCACCATTTGGACAACACAGAAGGCCGGCACAGTCCACTCTGGCACACACTGCAATCATGCCTAAGAAGCACAGTGAACAGGCTGCTCCCTAGGAGCCAGGCTGTGCCATGGAGGGTGATGGCTCACCTTGAAGAAGGCCTCCATGAGCATCTGGTCAGGGTACAGGTCCCTCCATGGGAGCTTCCGGTAGGCATTATGGAACGCGTACAGAATGAACTCTGGCATTCTGGGTGCTGTACATGCTTCACAATAATGCATCAGGTGTAACCTGAGGGCTCCTTCATCACCTGGCAACAGCTTATCTAAAATTCAAACAGAAAACACAGCTGAAGACCATTTGGGTTATCTTTAAAAACCAACACACACATACAAAAAACTTGTACTAAAAGTCTAAATAAAGACTCAATAATTCCTGAATTTCAAAGATTTTCATGTTCCAGGAAAAAAAAAACCTGATGACAAAATAATAGCAAAGACTGTAATTACTTACTTGTGAAACTGGAATGAGTAGCTGGTATGTGGGAGATAGCAGGGGTGATTAGTTTTTCTTTAAAGCTTCCAACTGCATGGCTTTCTAACTCACATAAACTTGCCCAACCCCAAGCACTTCTAGGCATCCCTTTAGTCTGTTGCCCTCAGACTCCAAAGGAAATGTTGCACATGACTAAAACTCAGCCCTTGGTGTAGTAAAACTAGATTAACTGACACTCAGCTAAGTTATTCTAAAACAGCACTCCTCTGAGACACAGATCACTCAGTATTACCATCACAAGTATCAACTGTCTTGCTCTCAAGACAAATAGCAACAGAAGGAGCATTGAGTCTAAAACAAAACTTTTCAGACGTTCTGATTCTATGCAAAGGGATGAATGTAGTCAAAGAAGAGGGAGCCACCCCAACAAGAACAGAAACTTGATGGTATTTCTTAGTAGCGGCTTTTGAAAAATGACCAATGAGCATCAACTCATGGTGCCAAACAATTTATCGTTTCCAACATCCCTGTGCCCTTGATTCAGAGTCCTTACTTTATTCTACAGCATGAAATATCAAAATGTTTTTAACCTTCTAAGACAAGTTAAGGGTAGCATATGTTTAAATATGAATAAAAGATAGTTTTGTTTAAATAAAGATGGATTAGTAGGTAGATGTCTAAAAAGTAATTGCCTGGGACAAGACCGAGTTTCTACTTCCAGCCCAGATACACATAAGTTCTGTGAGCTCAGAGAATTCATTTTGCTTTCTGAGTCTTCACTTTCTCATGAATAAAAGGAGAGAGCTGGATCAGAAGACCTCACTAAAAGGTTACAATAAAATACTTCTTCCTAGGCAGCCCCAGTGGCGCAGCGGTTTAGCGCCGCCTGCAGCCCGGGGCGTGATCCTGGAGACTGGATCGAGTCCCACGTCAGGCTCTCTGTATGATGCCTGCTTCTCCCTGTGCCTGTGTCTCTGCCTCTCTCTCTCTCTCTGTCTCTATGAATAAATAAATAAAATCTTTTAAAAAAAAAAAACTTCTTCCTGCTTTGCATAGTTCTGTTTCTTCTTGAACTCAGCTATCAATTCCTGATGTTAGCTGTGAAGCAGCCCGTTCTCAAGCTACTTTCTTATTTATATACATAGGCAAGAGCTTAAGAGAGTGCTTGTCCCTATATTAAGAAACTAAACATACAGGGACGCCTGGGTGGCTCGTTGGTTAAATGTCCAACTCTTAATCTCAGCTCAGATGTTTGATCTTAGGGTGGTGAACTCAAGCCCCATGTTGGGCTCTATGCTGGGCATGGAGCTTGCTTTAAAAAAAAAAAACAAAAACCATAGTGTATGTGAGCGTGTGTGTGTATGTGTAGTGCCTATTTGACTATAATTAGATACTTGAGTATTTTTGATGATAAGAAGCAACCAGAAGTTTGTCTTTCCAAAAAAAGCGAGTACTATTAGGATTTCATGTACTCATTAAACAAATACTTATCAAAGAGACACTGAGATTATGGCACTGCCTAAGTCTCATGAGGGATAAAAGGAATAATGTTTCTGTACCTAGAGTTTACATCTTACAGTTTGGCCAAAAAAATTTTTTTAAAGAGATCAGGCATTTTTGCAAAAAAGTCAACCAAAAATACCAGATGACAGGGCCTCTGGGTGGCTCAGTCAGCTGGATGACCAGCTCTTGATTTCGGCTCAGTTTATGATCTCAGGATGGTAAGATTGAGCCCTAAGTCAGGCTCCATACAGGGTGTGGAGCCTGCTTGAAATTCTTTCTCTCCTTCTGCCTCCCCGCCCTGCCTTACCTCTGCACACTTTCTCTCTGTCTCTTAAGAAAATATGAATACGAATAAGGTACATCTAGACAATGGAATATTGCTCAGTGCTAAAAGGAATAGCTATCAAGCCATGAAAAGACTTGAAGGAACTTAAATGCATATTAAAGATGCCAATATGAAAAGCTACATAATATATGATTCTAACTATTTGGCATTCTAGGAAAACTAAAACCACGAAGACAAGAAAAAAAAATCAGTGGTCACCAACAATTAGTGGGGAGAGAAAGGTGGGGAGACAGAACACAGAGGATCCCTAGGGCCATGAAACTACTCATAGGATACTGTACCAGTGGACGTGTATCATTACACATTTGTCCAAATCCACAGAATGTACAACACCAAAAGTGAACGGTCGTGTGAACTATGAGTTTTGGGTGATAATAATGTGTCACTGTAGGTTCATCAGCTGTAACAAGCACACCACTCTTGTGGAGGATGTTGATAGCAGGGGAGGTTATCTGTGTGGGAGGAGTGGGGGAGTAATACTCTGTGTACCTTTTTGCTCAATTTTGTTGTAAACCTAAGTCTGTTCGATACACACACAAACACAGGGGTTTTTTTTGTTTTTTTTGTTTTTTTTTTTTTAAGAGCTGAATGACATGTTGTTAAATTGATGCCTAAGTGCCTCACAAACACATGGTAGCCACAGAGGCACACTAGTCAAAACAGAACATGCCCAGCAGGCCACGGCACCTTTAGGACCCACTGCAGGGTCTGAGTGCAGCCAACAACTGACCACAGAGCTGGCCACTTCTGCCCAACGTGGAAACCACTGACGCGGAATCTTTGCCTGGCACTTGCTGCTGAGATGGCCACCCCCTTTCTTGGCTGTACCACAGGCAGAGGCACTGCTCTTCCTTCCCACTCGCCTCTCACAGATAGGTGTTACACCTACACGGGAGTCAAGTGTTCCTCATCCACTCTCACTCCTCTCCCTCTTATCTTCTCCCTCTCCCTCTGCCTGCAGCTCCCCCTGCTTGTGCTCTCTGTTAAAAAAACTAAAATAAAAGTTTAGAAATAAGAATATGATAGGATATAGATACTATTTCAGGAAAATTAATCCAGCCATTAAGCAGGAACAGAAACTGGAGATGGGAAAAACAAGAGGTGACTGTAAAAAACTAGGGTGGGTGGGGTAGGAGAATGAAACTAATGTCCTTATAAAATTCCCAATATAAAACATTTAGATACGCTAGATAAAATAACACATATCCAAAAATGCATAGCTAGGTAGCTCAGTGGAGGGAAGCAGGGACCAGAAGCAAAGAGAGACGAGGAAACCCAGTACTGAACAGACATTGAAGCCTCGGCTGCCTGTGGACTGTCTGCTTCTGCAGGGTTTTAACAGCATGAGGAGTCTCTTAAGGACTGTGCCCTCACTGAGAGAGCAGTTCAGAGAAAGAAAGGGACTTTCTCTGCCTTCACTTTGACTCGGAGTCGAGGAGGGGAACAAGTTGATTGTGCTCACTGAGGCCCGCCTGCAAGGGAGTCTGGGGTCGGCCTGCTTACAGCACAAGTGTGAGCAAGCCAAGGATTACACGACCTTGGTTAGCAAAAATGCAGATCTACTCTGGAGGACAAACCCTCATTCTGCTCTTTGTAGAATTCCCACAGAGAAAATCTCTCTAAATACGGGCTCACAATACAAAATTTAAAAACACACAAGGAAACAAGCTCCTGAGTATAAGAATCTGAAGGAACATCTAACTGTAGCATAAGCAAGCCATCCCCAATAATAACTCCAGGTCATTATTACTGCATACAGATCATAAAGGAAATTATATTTAAACATTTCAAAGGGATCCCTGGGTGGCGCAGCGGTTTGGCGCCTGCCTTTGGCCCAGGGCGCGATCCTGGAGACCCGGGATCGAATCCCACGTCAGGCTCCTGGTGCATGGAGCCTGCTTCTCCCTTTGCCTGTGTCTCTGCCTCTCTCTCGCTCTCTGTGTGACTATCATAAATAAAAAAAAATTTAAAAAAAATAAACAAACATTTCAAAGAAATAAAAATTAGAATTTTAAACAAAGGAAAATGCTCTCAAGAGGAAGGTATGAGCAACAAACAAACATGACTTCTAGAAATTGAAATTAAAAATTCATAGGTTTTTTTTTTTTTAAAGCCGAATAGACACGGCTGGAAAGACTGAGTAAACTGGAAGAAGGTCCTCAATAATTCACCCAAAATGAAGCACAGAAAGAAAATATGAAAAAGAAGTTAGAGTCACGGTAGAGAGAATGAGCTTCAACATGAGGGAAAGAGAATTTTGAAGAGAATGGCTGCATATTTTCCATGGCTAATGCAGCTCAGAGCTACCTTACAAACAGTAAGAGGTTAACAAACTTCATACTAACCAGCAGTGCCAGTGACCTTTGGTCAAAGATGACTACCTCCCAACTAAAATAAAATTAAAGTAGGAAAAGCAGAGGCAAAAGAATAAACAAATGATTGAGGGAAAAAGTGGTACCTAACCAGAGACATGACATAACATCTTCCTACCTTTAAAACTCTCGTGCAAGGAGTCAATACAGTTGGTGAACAGCTGCACAATGCTTAAGGCCACCATAGCATCACTCTCCAGCCAGGGGTAATGCCGTTGACTGCTTTAAACAAAAGAAGCACACTTAGAAAGGAAAGCACCAGGATTAAATCACTCTAGGTCCCAGAGTCTAGGGACTGCCTAAACCCTACAGAACACTGTACGGTGTAGCCCCAGGACACACTCAGACCACTTTCACAGCTGTAAATTCCTGGAGGTGAACTGTAGTTCATGATATCAACCACACAATTTTATTTACTTTCCTTCTACATCTTTATTCCAATGCAATTAAGTTTCAGAAATGTGTTATTTACAAAGATTAACACCTTTTTATATCCAATTTACACCCTTATGTATCTTGGTTACATTTCAAATGCCTTAGATACATGCCACTAAGTGACTTCAATAGTTTCGTCTACCTAAAACATGGAAAAAAGAAAAAAAAAATCCATGTAACAGAAAGATGGCCAAAAATGGACAGGAAATAACCATAGAATAAAACTCTTTATATGATCATTTTAGTTTCTGAGTTGGGTCCAGAAAGTTCAATATAAAAATAAATCCCATTAATTCTCCCTGGAAATCAACAGTACAGTCTGGTTTATTGCCAGCAGTCTCAGAGTCAATGCAGAATCCTGAAGCTTGCAGATGAAGGATTGTCCTTTAGCAAAAGCAAAGATCCAAAACCTTTTCTACTTTCCTTGACGAGCTCTTGGAGCAGCATGAGTTAATACAGAGTCTTGAGAGGGAAGTCAGAAGCCCTAAGCTCTGTTCCCAGTTCTGGCCCTCACTGGTGGTGGAATGGAACAAGCCATTTATGTTTTCTGAGTCTTGGGAACAGATTAATATTGTGAAAACACCTTAAATACTGTAATATCTAGCACTGGTATAATTTTAACAAACTCCTGATAAGTTTACCTAGCTTTGTTTGTATTCTTTTAGGGGGAAAAAGACTCAGAAGGCAACCCCCCTGCCTGTGAACAGTTTTATAGCTGTTTTAAATGCTCATAACATCATGCTTTCATTATTCCCAGAACTCATGTGAAAGGGTTCGTTTCCACCCAGTAATTCAAAAACCATCTTAGTTCCAAAAAATAAATAGTTGAAGAAGTGGATAAAATCAAATTAGTCTCATATTTTACACTACATTATCAAACTAATTCAGGAGAGCAACATCCACTTTTCTGAAATTAAGTACCAAAATTTATTCAATGTATTCATTGTGGAAAACTGGAAATGAGTGTCCAGTTTTGCTTCAAAGTTATATTAATATTAATATTAATATTAATATATTAATATATTATAGTTATTATATATTTATATATAATATAATTATTAATATATATTAATTATGATGTTGACATTAATTATTAATATTATATTAATATTAAATATTAATAGGTCTGATCAACCAGACTAACAATTCCACAAACAGGAAATGTCAAGTTTCTTTCATGAGAAAGCATTTTCTAAATTTAATATGGTCCAACATAAAAAATTAAATCCATGAATGCGTCCCTTATACCAAAATACCATCAGATCTTAACTCTATAAATGTCGCAGGAATATGAATATCTGAAAAATTATTTACCTTTCATTGCCCTCTAAAACCAAGATCCATGGCTTAAAGAGCTGGATGATTATTGAATGTAGGCATCTCAGCACTAAAACAAAGCAAAATTTTTAGAGACAAGAAACAAGCTCATCCTCTGTCAATATCACTAATTACATGGAAAAAAAAACTCAACTTCTTATTATCTGTATACTCACAAAGCTAGGTTGACAAACAACAAATTTAGTGTGACTAAAAATGCTTGTGTTTTCCTTTTCTGCAATAGAATTTCTTGAAGAATTTTTATTACAACACAGTGTCGTGGATAATTTTACACCATACATTTTTTTAAAGATAAATGTTTAGATATTCAGAACCCTTTCCTAAATGAGATAAACAATAGGAAGAAAGAGCTGGAGGCTGAAACCTATCTCCTTGTACCCTGCCCTATGAAGGAAGGGCAGAGACAAGCTGAGGAAAGCACACAGTTCTTCAAGTGAACAAGGGTATGACACATAGATGGGTTCACACTTATATATATCTCTTATTTCTTCTTCTTGACACTGAGATATATAGTTTTATTGCTAAGATTAGATCTCTTAATGTGCCTCTCTAAGTCTCTTCTAATGGAAGGTCAGAGCCCCTCGCTCCCTGTTACACTAAAGGCATATTACCTGTTTTGCTGCTGGCAGATGGATCTTGAGCCAAGCAGGCCATTTCTGAGTCAAGCAGCCGTTTTACAAGATAGCCCAAAAGTGTCTTCATATCAGCCATGTAAGGACTCCATTTTGAGAACAAACCAAAGCTTTTAAAATCCAATGTGGATAACCGAAGCTTATAAAAAAAGTTTGAAAGCCACTGTATAGTCTCCATGACCTAGAAGATAATGATGAGTCAGAGAATCCTTACTGAGTGAGTGTACTTTCAGCAGAGCACTGCGGTAGACTGCCATGGGGGTGCTCAGACTTTGTAACAGAACTGCAAAGATGTAGGTATATGAAAAGTAAATCAGCAGATTTTCGAACTCTTTTTCTAAAGCAGAGGAATCATTCTTTCCAACATATTCTTATGATGATATATCACAGAACTTCGAAGAACCTGAGAGCTCTGTGGGATGCTGCATGAAAACCTGACCAAAGGAGCCAGGGGTGTAAGGTTAAGAATAGGGCAGGTTAAGGTGGGAGGGAAGGTAACCACAGCGGGTAGGTCTGGCTGCTTTTGAACAGATGAGCAAGACAGACTCTGAGCGGTGGGAGAAAGGCAAAAGGGGTACGGGAGAAAGTGAGTGACTAACAAAAACACAGGGCTCTTAATACACCAAAGTGTAGCTTTTTAGATATAAATTTTGAATGGGTTCCAACTGTTTAGAAAACATATATCAAAGGAAACAGAAAAGGAAGGCAGAGACATAAACTTCAGATACCAAAAGCTACACTACACACCTGTTTGTCAGACAAGAGAACGGCTGGAGAGCTTTGAAGCACTGCACTCTCTGCAGAAGCTGCCCCCTGCTGGCAGTCGGGAGCACAGCAGCCCAGGGCTCGCAGAGTGGCTTTCCAACACTCAGGGCTCAGCAGCTGCTCAGCAGAGCCTTGGGGGCAGGAACGGAGGATAGCACGTTAGCATCTGTCACAAACTCACTTTCTCAACTTGAATCAAACAACATGTGTACTTCACAAAGGAACAAAAATTACATAAAAATCCAAAACAAATTCATAAAGACCTATGGTGAAGGGACCACAGGAAAGAGAACCGTCCACCTGGGCACTTGACCTTCCTGGTTCCTAGTCACCCTGCTGAAAGCAAGCACAGCCAGAGCCAGAGCCAGAGCCATCTGGGCTGGAATGGGGGGGGTGGGGGTGGGGAGATGAAGGGGAGATGGCGGAGGGAAGGAATCCCACCAGCAGCCCCTGACTGGAGGATGGTCAAGATACCATATTCCTGGCTGAAGCCCTAAGAGAAATAGCAGTAACAGGACAAGGGAGACTGTGCTGCAGAATGCAGTTGTAGAGTCTAGGTTTTCTTCTCATACTTACCTCTGAAGCTCCACTCGTACAATGGGCAACACAGAGATAGCTTGCAAAGTAGACACTACAACCAGCACCCTGCTACTGGTAAATCTCATACCAGAGGCTAGGACTAAAACCTCTACAGGCCCTTTCCACCCAGAGGTGGCATAAGGATCATACAGGGTAACTGTGGAGGCTTGTAGGAGTCCATCTGAGGGGAGAGATGAGGCAGCTGCAATCTGCTGAGTGGGAGTTGTCTAGGGAATAGTGAAGGGTCTGTATCGAATAGCTACCATGGTCTGGCTCTTAGAGGACACAGCCCTGGAATCAAGTTAGAGGTGTGGGAATCATGCACACCTAGAATACAGCAGTGAAACCAGGGAAACCAAAAGGCTCGTCCATGAAGAATAGACAAGAAAAGGTCAAGCTCCAGAGTACCAAAATGGCAGCCAAGGAGGAAAGGGAAACCACGGAGCTGGAGGTCAGGAATCGGACAGCGATGGTATTGTTATTCTTAAGCCTCTAACTGAATTACTTTTCCTGGTAAGTAGAAACGTCCTGTTAGGGGATCCCTGGGTGGCTCAGCGGTTTAGCGCCTGCCTTCAGCCTAGAGTGTGATCCTGGAGTCCCTGGATCGAGTCCCGCATCAAGTTTCCTGCATGGAACCTGCTTCTCCCTCTGCCTGTGTCTCTGCCTCTCTCTCTCTCTCTCTGTCTCTCATGAATAAATAAATAAAATCTTTAAAAAAAAAAAAAAGAAGAAACTTCCTGTTAAACACAAGTCAATGGTTGCCTATACACACTGTTCACAATCTCTTAAAAAGCCCTCAGGCAAAAAAGCCACAGTATATACTTGAGTTCTGAAAATTTAGAGCAAAAATTAGTTATGCCAGTATGCATCTTTTACTCTTCTTCTAATCTCCAATTCTCCAGTGGAAAATTGCAGGGTATGGGGGGAGACAAATGGTGGGAACGTAGAAAATTTAATGCTGCTCCTTCCCTTGGTGACTATAAATATAGGCTACCATTACATACAGATAAAACTTACTTGCAGAAAAAAGACATGAGTCAAGAAATTAAGGGGGAGAAAAAAACCAAATGCATTCCCCATTTGGATCTACAGAGAAACCAGTCAGCACAGTAAACATATTGCAAAGGAGCAATTTCCTTCTCCTACCAAATCTGTAGTCAGCAGAGTAAGCAGGCCCACTTCTACCCCAGCCCAGCTCAGGACAGCTGCAAAGACAAGGGGAAGAGGTGGATGTGCGACTGGACTTCAACACCCACATACTAGGTGTTGTCTTTTGCTGAATCAGAGCCCATGTGAACATTTAGGATGATAACTGACCTTTTCTACAGACAGTAACCTTTTGGACATGGTTTGTCAAGCACTCGAGGTACAACTTAGTGATTCTCAACTCCTGCATACCTGTCTTATTTTTACACTTTTGGATGACATCTGTAGAATGGTAAATGTCACATTAAATATTCACTGCAATCTAATCAGTCACAATTAAAAGATACTTACTTTGCATCAGCAGCCTGAGAATGTCACTGTACTGGTCAGGGAACTGGTAGAGAAGAAGGTAAGTCCAGTGCTTACAGAAAAGATTAAATGGCATCAAAATATCTTCATCTGGTTCGAGGCCCCAGGCAGTAAGTGCCAAATGAATGGACTCCAGAAGCCTGGTACGATCAGACAGAGGAGGTTTAGTGGTGTTTAACCATTGCTTAAGATCGAACTAAAAAGAAAAAGAAACAAGAAGCAGTTTTATTGACACTGGAAAATTAGCTGAAGTAGAGAAAACTATGTGCAAATTTAGTTTAAAAGTCAAACATCATCTAACATTTAGCTGTGTATAAAGACTGAAACTAAAATGTGTATCTACATACTTAAAAGAATCGACACAGATCAACAGTTTATAGGTGTCAATAAGCCTCCAGCTCTACTTCACCTTCTGGGATTACAGAGGCAGGGTTTTTTTCTCTCAGCTCCGCATGCTTTTTGTAAAGCATTTTTGGTTAAGCTTTCCCTACAAGGCAAGACTCAGAACTTTGTAGTTCTTCCCCACCGGTCTTGGTGCCAGAAATAAGCAGCCACTTTGGGGCACCTGGGTGGCTCAGTGGTTGAGCGTTTGCCTTTGGCTCAGGTTGTGATCCCGGGGCCCTGGGATCAAGTCTTGAATCAGGCTCCGCACAGGGAGTCTGCTTCTCCTTCTGCCTATGTCTCTGCCTCTTTCTGTGTGTCACTCATGAATGAATAAACAAAATCTTGAAAAGAAAGAAAAGAAAAGAAAAGAAAGAAAAGAAAAGAAAAGAAAAGAAAAGAAAAGAAAAGAAAAGAAAAGAGAAAAAAGAAAAAATAAAAAAGAAAAGAAAAAAGAAAAGAAAGAAAAGAAAAAAGAAAAAAGCAAAGCAAAGCAAAGCAAAGCAAAGCAACCACTTTACGGAACTGTCTCCATCTGATACAGCCACATTTCTGAATCTGTGGCAGTAACCTATCTCAGCTAATAAAAATTCTGGGTGTTACTGATCCGCTTCCAGGATTTCCAACTCTATGTCCTGCCTCATGACAGACTGAGAGTAGTCTCTAGGCCCTAGAAAACGCCTAGGTTTTATGATTTATACATGTCAAAGAAATACAAGTGAAGACAAAATCACTAAGGCTCTGCAATTCTCAAGTGGTTAAGTAAATTCATTGCCTGGGCCCTAGTTAATATTCTACTCAGGATGAGGGCAAAGGCAATTTGCTTATATCTGGCTTATTCCAAATATGAGACTTTGATATATGATATCTCATTTATCAAACACATTTTTGGCATAAATTCAGGATATATTCAAAAGAATGACACATTCAATTATTATTATGAATATTTCAAAGCTGTACAGTTTCTAAGGAGGGCTTGGGAGGGAAGTCCTTGTTCTACTATGTGGAATAAGACTCTACTACACAACACAACCAATGCCATCAGAAGAAAAAGCTGCTGGATCAGGCTGCTTGAAGAGGATACAAAATGTGAAAAGTGTCTGCCAGAAAACAGAGCTTCAGGGGCCCTTTCATTTCTACGGAGTGGGAAATCACATTAGATTCTACACTTCTGTGGTGGCATCGGCACCGAATCACATTTCACCTTGGTCAGCAGCATGAAAATCATATCACTGTTGTCCTCACTTAGAAACTTCACCACTTTCTCATAGAGTTGAATGAATTCTGCAGGTGCAGCATTGGGAGTGAAGAAAGGAGACAGCAGAGAGCAGAGCCTTCTATTCTTCAGAATGGTCTCCAGCACTTTTCTGCACTCTGACTTAGTGCCGCTGATAAACACCTTGGAAGAATTAGAGAAAATGTCACCAAATTCTGCCCCCAACCACTTTTATGTAAGCAACCAAGTTTTAAGGCCATTAGCAGGACTTTTTCTAAATGAAAACATAAAACAGTCAAAAACATCTAAAATCAATACAGATAAATCTAACACTTCCAATGCAGGTGATATTAAAAACTCTGAATTTATCCATGAATTTGAGTTGGACAAGCCATAGAGAGTTTCTAAAACATTAAAATATTAGGAAAATTTGAATCCAGAAAATTGCAAAGTACCTCCTATGATTACTAAGTATCCAAAGTGACTGCATTTTTGTCAAGAAAACAAAACCTCTAGGTTATAGATTTTATTGAGATGTGCTTTTAATACTTTGAAAAACTTAACTTTAATAATTAATATATAGTCAAGATAATTACACCTTGTTTTAAATTGGTCCTAATGCTGAAAGTAATGGATATAAGTATTTAAATAATTTCAGCACCAGGAAGGCTTTGATAAGCTGGATCACAGGCAGAAATAATAAAAAGCAAGACTGAGAAATTTGAATATATAAAAATTTTAACTTCTCTAAGGCAAAAAGTATGATAAAATTAAAGGAAAATGACAAAGTAGAAAAATCAATTTAGAAGACATTCTGGATAGTCTGAGGAGCTCTTCCAAAGCAATAAAAAAACAAATTCTGTAACAGAAAACGTGCAAAGGACAATAACCAGCAAGTCACAAAAATAATTAGGGTGCCTGGGTGGCTAAGTCCATTAAGCATTTGCCTTAATCTCAGGTCATGATCTCAGGGTCCTGGGATTGAGCCCCACATTGGGCTCCCTGCTCAGCAGGGAATCTGCTCCTCCTTTTCCAGCCCACTGCTTGTGCTCACTTGCTCTCTCTTTCTCTCATGCGCTCTCTCAATAAATAAAATAAAAGCTTAAAAAAAATAATTAAATGGCCAATAAACATATGAAAAGTCATGCAAATGAACAAGTGCTTAAAGAAATACAACTTAAAAAAAATAAAGAAATACAACTTAAAATAATAATAAAGTACACTTTCCCTATTATATTAGCAAGACTTAAAAGGAATAATCCTTCTTCACACTGGTTATGGTATGGAAAACAATAAATTCAAACCCTGCTATGATAGTGGAGACAGGTAAAAACTGCCCAGGAGGGCACAGTGACAATATACATCAAATGCTAGTCCATCTGACATAACAACCATACTTCTAGGAAATTATCCTTGAAAAAACAGTCCAATCAATTCACAGAGATATGTAAGAATATTTATCTCAGGCTTACTGTAGCAAAACAAGCAAACTACCTGAACAGCCAGGTAGGGCACTGGCTCAATACATCACAATGTATCTGTACCAGGCAACACTATGTATTAAATACCATGAGATAAGTCTGTATTTATTAACACAAAATAATGTCTAAAGTTGTGTATGAATGAAAATCAGCAGGCTACAAAATAGCACTTGCCCATTTTGGGGCATATATGCCTATCTCTATCTATTTATATGTAAGAATGATATATCATTTCTACATATGTACACATATGCACTGATATACATACATACACAAGAAAAATGATAAAATATTAGCTATTAAATATTAGCTATGAAAAATGATAATAAAATATTAGCTATGAAATCCCAGTATCTTCAGGAAGTTAGAATTACAAAGAATTTTCTGCTTTCTACTTTTTATGTTGTCTGCATTGCTTATGATAAGCACGCATCAATTTTAAAATCAGGAAAAAAGGGCAGCCCGGATGGCTCAGTGGTTTAGCGCGGCCTTCAGCCCAGGGCCTGATCCTGGAGTCCCCGGATCAAGTCCCACGTCGTGCTCCCTGCATGGAGCCTGCTTCTTCTCCCTCTGCCTGTGTCTCTGCCTTTCTCTCTATCTCTCTCTCTCATGAATAAATAAATAAAATCTTAAAAAAAAAAAAAGTCAGGGAAAAAACTATTTAAAAAATCTATCTTACTAACTGCTCTGTATCATCTCCTTTTAAGTATCCAGTAAGAAGAAATCACCACACTGAAACTGGTTGAGAGCACATGGTTAGCATTTACACATTTTCCATCAAGTGGCTTTCCTTCCTTTAATGACATGTTTCATAAACATGCATGGATATACTGGTCTTGCCTTGTTAAATCTCCAAACATCGAACAGTAAGTCAAATAAATAAGTAAGTAAGTAAACAGGGATCCAGAACAGCAACTGGGAGGCGGCTGTGGGAAGGCGGGGAGAGCCCTGACTGTCAAGGCAGGAGACGTGGGATCCAGGCTCAGCTCCAGCACTGACCGGCTGTATTCTTTAGGCAAGTCATTTCATCTTTTAGAGACTAGTTTTCTCATCTTTCAAACAAGAGTGGTATTGGGACACCTGAGTGGCTCAGGGGTTGAGCGTCTACCTTTGGCTCGGGCGTAATCCTGGAGTCCCAGGATCAAATCCCATATCGGACTCTCTGCATGGAGCCTGCTTCTTCCTCTGCCTATGTCTCTGCCTCTCTCTCATGAATAAATAAAATCTTTATAAAATAAAAATAAATAAAACAAGAGTGGTATCAATCACACAGAAGGGACTGTGGGTATGAACTGGAGAGTGTTTTGTAAACAATAAAGAGCTTCATGATGCTACAGTTAACCATACCAAAAGCATCTGAAAGAGTCTGCTGTCTCCCCAGAGACTTTCAAATACGAGTAACTTAACATCTCTTGTATGAGAAGCAAATTTCTATACCAACAACTTTAGTCACATCTTGAGAAGTCAACAATTCAAAGGGGCTTCTGACTTAAGAGTCTAAATCTGTAATGTCAATCTGAAAGCATAATGAGGATGCTGCAGAGACTCATTCTACATGAATAAGGCTAAAAACACAGAATTGCCTTACCTGTCCTAAGATCTCAATGCATGATGTAAAGAACTGCCTTGTGGGAGGATGACGCTGAGTCTCGTCACTGACATAATCCACAACAGTAAAGAAGAGGGTAATGCCAACCTTCTGAACCCCAGGGGTAGGCTGCAACTTGTAGGCATTCACTAAGGCCCTGTGGGAAAATGCAGATGAGACTATTGGTCTATAGTAAGAGAATCCAGACTCACAAGTAATTTCTCTGGTACTCTACACTTCAGAGCCCCATACAAATGTCACTTTAAAAATCTTCCACGGGGTAAGCTTCTTCCAACTTGACCCAATGTCTTATTTTTAATACACAGAAATAAATGATTTTATATCTTCCTGTGGGGGCAGGGGGAACAGGGGTGCTGGGGAAATCAGCTGTATTATTAACATTCTTACTCTTATCAAAATGTTTCATATTTGTATGTGATTCACAATTTATTCTTTCATTTTTGTGTATTCCTTGTATAATACATATTTGAAAAAATAAGAACCCTGGTTTCTCTAAATTTTAAAATCTAAAACACTGATAAAAGATTTTTGTATAGAATAAGATCCTAAAATAAAGATATCTCTTCTAAGTCTCACACTTTTTTGAGTTCCTCTACTAGTAAAACAAACTTTAACTTCTCGTTCACCTCATCTCCCTCTGCTTCCCAGGTCCCCCAATCCAACCTACAAAAGGACTCACACTGTCCTCCTCCATACCACCACTCCAGTGTACTGGGGAATTAGTTGCTGGTGCTAAAATCTAGAGTCACCTTAAAGTTAAAGGCAGGGTCAACCTCTCTCCCAAGTCTTGCCCTGGTGGCTTTAGGGAGAAAGATGACTGTGGGCCTAAGCTAGAAGCTCCAAAAGAAAAACCACAATGGCCAAATGCAAGCTGACAACTATACTTGAGAGCCCTACTTCCCCTGAGCAATTCCACTTCAAACTCTGCTCAATAATCTGAGTTGACAATGATGACTTTTTGGGTAAATGTAACTTTAATATAAAACTTAAGCACTGAATCTCTCCATGATTGAACTTCAATATGCTGTATCATTTCAAAATTCAGAAGTCAGTAAACTTATTTTATCAAGAACCAGATAGTAAATATTTTATATTTTATGGGCCATAAGTTTTCACAATTCAATTCTGCTATCACAGCATAAAGCCATATACATTAAGTAAATAAATGGGCATGGCTGTGTTCCAATAAAACTTTATTTATAAAAATAGATGGCAGGCTAGATTTGGTCTGATGGCTATCGTTTGGTGATCCCTGTACTAATTTAATTAGTGGGTGCCTGGGGGAGTGGTAGCATGTATGATTATTATCCATAATAACAAAATAGAACTTTAAATTATAATGTCCTCAAAACTTACGTAATCAAGTTTTCTGCATGAACAGCAGCTTCCACAACATTAAGTGATGGTGGTTTAGCAGCTTCAGCTTGCAACTGCTTCACTTCTTTTCGCAAAACATGAAGCTGCTGACTTATTGCTTCATTCTTATGCATACCTTCAAACTAAGAAGAATTAAAATGGTCAACAGACTTTTGTGTTCCTATTATGTTTCTAGAGCAAATATTTATTACAAATATACTGAGTATTTGATGAAGAATAACTACTACAATTAATATTATAACTCAAAATTCTCAGTTGAATGAGAGAGGGGTGGGAAAAAAATGTCAAAAAATTATTCCAGAACCTCAGGCTTTTCATGAAGAATCAAACCTGAATTAGTTTATCGCTGGTTTAGTCTTTTTGTAAGATATGTTCTCTGTCACTTGTTTTGACTCCCTGACTCTCATCAAAAACAGAATGTCTTCTACCACTGAGGTTTTCCTTGAAGGACACCAAGCATCCTCCTTTGTTGAGCCTCTTCAGAGCCTTGACCCTTCTCCATTCTCGCCACTCAATAGCACACACAGCTCAACTCAAAACATTAGGGCTGTGTGTCTCATGTGTGCCACAAATACGAAGACCATGACACAGATGCTGTTAATAAAACACTTGCCATTCTCAAAGGAAGAAAGGATATACAATTATAAGACAAACAACAAAATAAGATGAGATACAGGAAGTGCACAAATCAGTTGAATGCCTATGAAAGAGCAGCTGACTGATTCAGTGGTCCCTGAAAGCTTATCTCTGATAAAAATTTTAATTCGTTCTTAGTAAAGATGTGGCAAAGGAGAATTTACTGAACTTAGAAAAAAAAGCAAAAGTAAATCATATTTCAATTTCAAAGATTAGCCTTTATTTAAGATTACATCTTTTCTATTTGAGAGGATTGTTAGTATCCCTTTTCTCTAATTAACTGATGGTGACCTATATGATAACTGCTTTGCACACTCTAATGTCCTTTTTTGGATGTGAGTAGTGCAGAGCATATCCTAGGCCTAAGCTGCAACACAAAGACAGAACCAAAGTGGTAGTTGTGGAGGACAGGAGGACAGAGGGACAGGAAGCAGAAGCCCAGCCTGGGAGGGAGGTCAGGGATGAATAGCACAGAGCCGTCAGACTAGGGAAAAGGGTTCTGTCCTGGGGGAGTCCTTTGAAGCAGGCTAGGGAATCTGGACTTCTCAGCACAGCAGAGAAGGATAAAGAGATCAGAACATTCAGAAGGCACAAACGTTAAATCCTGTCTTCTCCTCAAGCAACAGGATCTTCATTTTCCTTTATAGGCACCTGCCCAAACCCAGTCTTCAGCCACCACTGTGATGATTACAGGTATCTTTTGTTTGTAAATACTTAATTTCCAAATTTATTTAACTGAGACCCTCCTGAACCCTGCCAGAGTTATTATCATAAATTCCAGACAAAAGGCTCCTGAAGGGCAATGGTCCTGTTTACACAGCACCCCAGGACAGTACAGCTCTGATGGTACATCAAGCACCTACTTTCATGATCGTGGTAACACCTCTCTTCCATAAAACTCACTAATCTTATCTTAAAAAGCTTTATAAAACTTCTTATTTGAGGGAGAAAATATGCTGTTAGTCTGAGTCAAAAGGCATGAAAGTGAATATCCAAAAACGTGTAATGTTAACAATTATTTTAGTTTTTACTACTGGAGAAATGAAAGGTAAAATAATTATATTATTTAATATAATTAAAATAATATTTGTACTGACATAATGAGTCAGTACAAATATTAAATTTCCAATCTTTCAAATAAAAGACTAATGTTTAATAGCCTAAAACATGATCAGGAGCATGTGCAGTCAGTTTTGTGCCTACAATGTCAACAACTATGGCCAGACTGGGTCTTTGAGGGTCCTGGCCCTTGGCTGGCCTGGAGAGAAGGCAGCCAACCTGGGAGGAAAAGAAAGAATCCAAGGGGAGGAAGGAAGACAGTGAGGACGAAGGAAGTGGAAAGACAATGGATAAGAGACAAAGACAGAGGGGCCAGGGACTGGGAAATGCAGAGACAAGCCTAAGTACCTGGAGCTTTGGAGCTGTCACCCCACACTGCAGAAACTGCTAATGCTCAAGAGTTAGGTGAAGCAATATTCTCACCAAAGACACCTCAAAATTACCATTATTTCCCAGTCCACTTGTTTTTTGCTCATTGTTCCCAGCCCTATTGAGAGTTTTCTTTGCTCACTAGGATGGAAGAGGGGCTGACTGCCTGGCAGCTCACAATCACCAGAAGCTACAGACAACACAACAAAGCAGCATGCTGGAAGCCCCTCCAGTTGGGTCAGGTCAAGTAGACACAGAGATGAAGGAGCTGGCCAGAGCACATAGCTGTTACAATACTGTGAAGCCCTCAGTGGGTCTTTTCCATCTTTTACTTCTAGGATCAAGCAAATTTTTCACATGATAATAAATCAATCCAGGGTCTGGCAAACATGCCCCACAATACCAAAGTCCAACAAAAGGAACCCTATTATAAATCACCCCATTTCCTCAGGGAATATCACTGAATTATTAGAAGCTTCTGTTGGGAGAGACGACCGCAGAAGCCGCACGTCTCACTTCCCATAAAATATATTTGTCTTTTGTATATCCCAAACAAGCCATACATAGTTCAAACATCTGCAGATGGCTGGAAATTTCCAGGGCTTTCCCTCACAGAAAAATTCTATTAAGCAAGAAAATACTGTCATGATATAATTTGAAATCTTTTTATAAATGAGTCATTTAAAATATGCATTTTAATCTTAAAATTTATATGAAAATATAAAGTCATTCCCCTTGAAGTTGATTTTAAAAATTAATCTAATCCACGAATTCTCTAATCAGAACTGATCTCTAATCACTGAAAAGGAAAGTGATCCTGTTAAACCAACTCAGAGAAAGAAAATGGTAGACCCGTTAATTTAACTGAGATTTGAGGGTCATGATCAGTTTACTCAAAATCATACAACTAGCCTTAAAATTTGGAGCAGAAACAAAAGGAAACTCAGAGCTGAAACAGCTAGAAGCAAATGGCTTCATTTCCCAATACTGAGTGCGAAAGCATGGGCCTTGAACTTAAATAGACATGGGCTTGAATTTCAAATGAGCCACTTACTAGCTGTGTGACTCTGGCAAGTCTTTGAGACTCTCTGAACCTGTTTTCTCACCCCCATTTTGTGACGATTAAGTAAGACCATGTAAGCAGTGTCACCAACATGTTACCAGGGATATGAGAGTAGCCCAGCAAGTGATAAAAAGAGCTCTGAACAGAGCTGGGAAGTAATGTAGTATGACCATCTTTATCACTCCCCAGGATGGAATGCCTAGGACACATCTGTGTTATAGTAAATAGTGAAGCAGTGTGGTGCATAAGTGGAGATTCTGTATGGAAAGCATAAAGTTGGCCAGTTGAGCAACAAATTGGTCTAAAGTAAATACAATCAGGATGACTACTATTTTCTAGTAGGAAAAAGTTCCAACTTCCAGCCAAATAATACCTACAAAATTCCTGAAGGAAGTTAAAATCAGGGAGCTTACTAGTGAAGAGTATAAATCTGTAGTTGTTCATTCAAATACCTCAGTTCTATGGCACTGACCGTGTGAGCCACTGACAACAGAAACATGAGTAAGACAAGGGCCTGGCCATCGTGTGACTCAAAATCCAGGTAACAGGGACAGAGGTGATCCTACTGCAAAACAAGCTGTAACCCAACCTAATGAGTGACCAGGTGGTTTTCAAGGTCTCGTTCAGGGGTGTGAAAGGGCACCTACTACGTGCCAGGAGCCACGCTAGATGGTACAGGAAGATGACTACTAAGAACAGGAACTCTACTCCTGAAGAGTTCACAGACTGGCAGGAAGGACAGCAGGTGATCGCAACAGCATTTATGCGCGAGACGCTAGAGGAGGAGGGACTACCTCAATCTGACCAGAGGGGCTGAGAAAGACCTCAAGAGGTGCTGCCTGAACCAAGAATGGAAGGAGAGGAAGGAGCTCACAAATAGGTGTGGGGTAAGTAACAGCATATGCCTCAGAAAGAAGGCAGAAAAGTGCATGGTATGTTTAGAGAATGGAAAAAGCCCGAGTGGCTAGAAAATAATGTTTAGGGATCATCAAAGGGTAAATGATGCCACTAGAAACTAATCAAGAAGAGATTATGGCGGGGGGTGGGGGCAAAAGTCCTATTCCTTTTAAATACTGGAAAGCCGGATGCTGGTTGTTAGCCTGCAAACAGGATAAGACTTGTGTTTAAAAAGATGAATGGTGGCAGAATGGGAAACAAACTGGACAGTGTGAGAATCTATAGACAGGAAGTCTTACGTAATGGTTCAGGGGAGAAGTGATGTGGGGCTAACAGGGAGCAATGGCAATGGGAATGAGGAGAAATAAATAAATGTAAAGTCATGTCAAAAGCAGAAGCAGTAGGACTGGGAAAGTAACCAGATAGGAAGTATGAGGTGCGGAGAGAATACTTATGCTTAGTTAGGTCCTCAGTTCCTGGTACAGGAAAGAGAGGTCTGGAGGGTAAAGGTGGGATCACTGTGGGACCTGTGTGGTTTGGGAATACTCTACGGACATTCACAGAATGTTATATAAGCAGGTGGAAATCTAGATCTGGAACTCAGAGAATTCTGGACTAGAGAAAAGAGAACAGGAGTCCTCAACATATGGGAAATCTAGATCTGGAACTCAGAGAATTCTGGACTAGAGAAAAGAGAACAGGATTCCTCAATATATGAGCCCCCTTTGGGGTCACGGATTACTCAGGATCTAACTCTCCAGAAAAAAAAATATCCGTATATTCTCAGGAGCTTCACCGACCCACTAAAGACCATTCACACACTCATTCTAGATTATGAACTCCAACACAAATAGTAGACAAAAGCAGCTAATGTCACAATGGAGGGGGTCAGAGGAAGTACCAAGCACAACCAGCAATCTAAGGTTGAGCTGACGAAGAGGAATCCTAGAGAGAAACTGTTAGTTTAGTGGCTAGTGATTTAAAGGGACAAGAAGAGACCTCATGACGTTCAGCATTGCCAGATGATAGGAAAATGTTAAACAGGATCAAAACTATTGGATATAGCCATGAAGTGCTCCCTGGACACATATATACAGAGGAGCTACAATTCTATGTATAAGAATGACAACCTACCTTCTGTATGAGATAAGCTTTCCCACTAGCAGTTTCTTGATGAGTCATAAGTAATCAGAACTCACCTTCCCTACCCCAACACCACAACCAAAGTCATCCATTTGTGTAGGAGATAGCTTTAGACTCAAGTACACCCTCTGGCCAAAACTCAGAGCAAACCTAATTGACTTGCATTGATTACACAATGCCCCAACTTCATGACAGCTAGTTTCAACCTTCGTCTACCTTGCTCTTAGCTATCATTGAGTAGCCAAAAAAATTCTTTGTCTTCAATTCCTGGAAGTATCAACCAACAAGTATTGCCTAGGATAGCCTTAATTAGCAATTTCTACATAACTTTCTAAAGATATCTTACATCAGACTACAAAAGCTGCTCACTCTCTTCATATTTTTAATTCTCCTGGCAAATCTGCATCACTAGCAAAATAATGGCTGAAGTAGATAACTGTTGTCGATATCAATACTTCTAGGAGCCATCAGTAGGGATTTCCAAGTGTCTAGATCTTCCCAAATGGAACTGAAAGGCAGAGCACTGGGCAATCTAGTAAGGCCAGCAGAAAATTAGAGTGTGCTTTAAGAAAGTTGGATATTTCTAATGAGATTATGACCAAAAAAACACAGCTATTTTTTCAAATTCTTTAGGGTTCTATAAAATCTTTGCCCACCACCCCTTTCTTTTTTTTTTTTTTTTCTTGCTTTCTTCAAGCAACCTTAGCATCTACCAATTTTTCTTTTGAGAAAAGAAAGCATAAATATTTGTTGTGTTGTGTGTAAAAATAAAATCTAAGCCATACTCGTTTTAATTCTTCTCGTAAATCATCTGCTTTCCAATATCCCTTTTATCAAAGTCAAAATTAAAGGGATTTTAGGAAAGGTATACCTTTCTATTTCAGAATCAACAAAAGTATAAAAAGTAATCTGAGAGGGAAACAAACCATGAGAGATTTTTAACTATGAGAAACTGAGGGTCACTGGAGGGGAGGTTGGGGGGGATAGGGTAACTGTGTGATGGGCATTAAGAAGGGCACGTGATGTGATGAGCACTGGGTGTTATATGCAGCTGATGAATGAACTCTACATCTGAAACTAATGACGGACTAAAATTTCAATTCAAGGGTTCAGACAAATCAAAACTATTTCTGAAAAGGAAAAGAGCCAAGTCACTGGTAGGCTGGAGCTAAAGCTTCCAAGTCGACCTGGTGTTATTTTCCACCATAAGACCCCGAGAATTAACAGGTCAGCCAAAGAGACCTGTTCTTTGGCTGGAGCAGCAAATACTCACAACTCTTCAGAAAGCAAGCTTCACAAACAAAGCTGGTTGAGCTGGAACTTTTGGTACTCACTTCACTCAGCTACAAAACTGCACCCTAGGAGAATTCCCTTCTCTGTATAGAATTAACAACTTGGCAAAGAGATATAATTCCAAAATATGGAAAAATACCATTATTTGTGAAGGCACAGATTGGAAGTAAGACACCCTTTTTAATTAGAACTGGATACATTTCAGCTCTTTTCACACCAGCTCAAAATCCATCCAAAATTGGCAGACTTGTCTTCCAGCACTATCACATTAGCAAGTGATCCTTCTTAAAATGCTCCTATCTAGTCTTACCACAGTATTAGTAACCATGGGAAGAAGTACACTGAAAGAAAATTAACTTTATAAAGCACTTGGCCAAAGACAGTGTTTAGGAGTCTCACATCCCAGATCAAATTCTTAACTTTAGATGTATACAAATATTTTGTCAGAAACAAATTTTAAAGGTAATGAAAAATACAAGTATAAAAGTTACTTCAAAGAAGACATATCAGAGAAAACAGGCTCCCAAGGAGACTGCTGAGGAAAACATCAGAACTGCTCAAATGTGGACGAGCACAAAAAGAAATTTCTGAAAGACAATCGACAGTCAGTAAAATAAAGTTTCCTCATTTCTGAAAGCTATAAAAAAAAAAGAGGAGCTATATTTGTGCAAATGTAGTCTGGTAACAGGCAGCCTATCTCTGAGCGTTATCTTGGTTCTCAGCTCTGGGGACCCTGAAGTCCCTCACAGAAAGATGAAGGGTAGTGAGTAAGGAGCTGGTGCTCAGCAGCCACACTATCCAGGCCTTCCTGGTCCTGCCATTCAGAGGCTGTGTCATTTTGGGTGTGTCACTTAACTTCTCTGTGCCTTTATTTCCTGAAGATAACAAGAATACCCATCTCAAAGAGTTGTTGGGAGGATGAAATAAGTTCTGCAGAGTGCTTAGACAGTACTGGCCAAAGCTAAGCTGCACCCTGAAGTCCTTATGATGTCACAAACCCACCTGAAACCCGTTTTTCCAACTCAAGAAAGCAACTCTAAGAGGTGGCTGAATTCCTAATCTTACAGCTACACATCTCTCCTTTTGCCTGTTGGCAAGCTCCGCCCAACTAACCTGCTTTCCACACAGCCCTCCATCCTCCACGTTGTCTTCAGTGACTCCCCACTGGCCGCAGCACACTGCTGGAGCTTCCAGGTGATCTCTTTTCCAATGTGAATCCCGATATAAATTCAGCCAGAAACCACCTGGAGGAGTCTGAACTAGCCACTGCCCCCTACATGCTACCCAGAGGACTCCATTCCCAGAGTCCTTCCCAGTGACTCCAAACAGTCATCATCAAAGTCTTCTAAGGATCAGTGTGAGCCCCTCTCTCTAAGGATCTTCTCAGTGGTAATACTTTTCTTTGAACTTCTGTCTTGCAGGACACATCAACACATATGGAAATACATGATTAGCTCTGTGTGGGTCTTCCTCCCCTCAAAGCCATTAAACATTTTGGGACATGAATCATGTGCTATGAACCTCTTGCCATCTCGCTCAACAATACGCCAATATTACAGACTCAAGTAAAAACTCCCTGAATCATGAAGAAGCTTCAACAATCTCTTACCTGAACTGTGACAACTGCTGGCCCTTGGCATTTCTTACCGCTGCTGCCTCTACACTCCAAATGCAATGTGGTCTGTTCTTCTCTGTTAACATACTGTTTGGGCATTGTGTCCAACAGCTCACTATCCAGGGCAACCTGCTGAGATTCTCGAAGAGCTGCAGTTCTGGAAAACATCATCAGGAAGTAGAAAAAAGGCTTAAGAAAGGTTTTATGGTAAGTGATAAAGGCTTCCAGTTACCATACAGCCTACACCAGAGAGCAATAAGACCTAGCATTCTATAGGAACAAAAGGCCAAATGCGTGTGCCTGCAGTTACCCAAATTCTCTCTTTTCCTTAATAAGAAAAGAAGGAAAAGTGGGACAACTTTTTAGCCAGGAACAAAGCTTCATTTAGAATCTGTATTACATTAACAATATTTTTTACACAGACCTTAAATATACAAGAGCAAATGAGAATCTCATCCTGACTCAAGCATTCTAAAGGGGTACCTTACTGGTAAGCACCAGTGATTTCTTAGGTATTAGGAACTCAAACTGAACTGTCAAAGATGGAGGAAGCTAACTTTTTACATGTGTGTCAATACTGCTATGTTAATGCACAGGCACGTGTGTGTGCACATGCGCGTGCACGTGCTGGTGGGGGTGGAGGTACACATGGCATGTGCATGCGGGTGGATACACACACACACACACACACACACACACTTAATGCCTGGACCAAAACCAGCTAAGGATACAGAAGGCAGTAAGAGATCAATTCCCATGGTCTTTGCAAAGGTAAGAGTCTTTACTTTATAAAAAGGACTCATTCCACACACGCATCTTCTCACAGGACAGCAAAGCTAGATCAAAACCTTCAAGAGTTGATCATTCTGTATCTACTTTAACTCAGAGTACTAAATGACTTTCCCACACTCTGATAAAGTGCCTATGGCAATTCTGTTAAAGAATATGAAGAGTTAGGGAGCAAAACAGTGACAAAAGAGAGTAAATCTCACTGCATATACCCTTTTAACAACATCTTTCCAGTATGGCAAAGTCTCCTCAGGAGAAGCTTAAGAAACACTTGGCTGGCACTGCTGACAATCTGAAATGCCACCACAGGAAATGTAAAATTTATTGTCCATGTAAGCACCCTATAACTTCAATGTGAAATTAAGAGACTTGTCACAACTTGGTTAGCTGAGGTAAATAACTGGGCCAGCCTGGTCCAATATTACTCATTGAGAGGCACCTGAGCAAGTCCTTCTAGGTACTAAATCATTCAAGCTGTCACATCAGTGAGCACAGAGGCAGGGCCCTGGAGGTCTCCCATGATCTTACCTGGCCTGCTGCTGCAACAGATTCAGGTCCGTGTGCACCAGCTGGGTGGCGTCCTTCTGACTCAGGAGCACGGCTGAGGAAATAACTGGCACAGGAGGCCTCACTGGGTGCAGATCAAGGGGGGGCTGGGGAGCCTCATGCTTCCGCAAATTACTTAAAACCCTTTCTTTAGCTGAAAAAAATTAAGCCACACTTACTGAATAATGGCTATCACCAGGTAGTAACATACTAAGTAGGTGCAGAGCCTTGGCCTGTTACCTTCAAGGAGAATGCTGAAGACCTACAGAATAGTTATGCAAACCAGAGGCCAAAAGAATAAAATCACTATCTTCTGTTACTTGCAAGTTTTGAAGGAGCCCCCACAGGGCTACTAATAGTCTACCAGGAGCTAGCAGCTCACAAGCACATAGTATGATTAAACAGAATTCCTATCCTCAAAAAGCCTTAATGATAGTTAAAGTGCTAAAGCTTGTGCTCTTAAATTATTACCGTAGACAGTCTTGCATGACATGCTAAAGTGGCGGGATTTGATACTAGTGTAAAGGAGATCTAGTGAACAGCTCTAAGCATGCCTGAGAAAGACGGTAGCTATCTCCAGCTATCAGTACAATGGACTGGGGGAAGGGGCAGATAGTGCCATTAACAGTTTAATGCAATCATCCAGACAAACTTCATAGGAAGACTGGGGAGGATGGATGTTAAGAAATAGGGCAGAGTGAAAAAATCTTAAATTAGGACAAAGTTTGAACAGGAGGGCTGAGACTAGTAGAGTTAAAGTGAATGAAGACATGGGCACACAGACTCCTACAGAATTCCTGTTATGTAGTTATATCATCATGCGTTCATTTGTTCACTTATTCATTCACTCAATAAATAGAGTCCAAATAAAAAATCAGGTGCCATATAAGAAAGCAAAGGCAAATCTGTCCATCTAACTTTGTTCTAGATTGCATGTAGTCCCATACTGGTGAGACCAATTTCAATGTTTATATTTCTATACCTAGTACAGAGCTGACCACACACAGGTACCAATATATTCCTATCTTCCCTCCCTCTCTCTGTGTACTGCACTAGACACCACAGCAGGTGGGGGCTCAGAAACATAAGAAAAATGTTGCCACAGACCTGATTCTTCTCAAAAGTAAGATAACAGGGGATAGGAGAGGTCAAGGAAATTTCAAGCCAGTAAGTCAAGTCAACAAATACTTAAGAGATTACTACGAGTTTCCAGCTTCATTCCAGATGTAGCAGTCCATTTTCTATTCTTAAGGAAAATTAAAGAAAATTTAAGAGCCAGGATTACTTGGCATAAAAAGACCTGTATTGTTTGCACCCAAAACAGATGGAATTTAACATTCCAAACAGGTCAAGGAAGGGATCGTCCTGTATAGCCAGGGTTTTTCCACTAGAACAGCCATTCTTTGCACAAAATGTAACAAAGTTGGATATTCATCACTGGAAAAGACTCCTGGTTTTGTTCAAGTT
Source organism: Vulpes vulpes (assembly GCF_048418805.1). Taxonomy (NCBI): domain Eukaryota; kingdom Metazoa; phylum Chordata; class Mammalia; order Carnivora; family Canidae; genus Vulpes; species Vulpes vulpes. The sequence continues at coordinate 115,120,187 of NC_132792.1, forward strand.
TCTCTCAAGCAATATTTTAGGCCATGACTCTAAAGCTACTGCCTCAACTGCCTGCCTCCAACTTCTTTTACAGAAAAAGTAAGTATCTTGTTTAAGCAATGATTGTTTTGGAGCTGTCTCTCACTCACAGCCAAACCTAACCCTAAGTTGTAGACAAGTTAACAACCAACTCCTAAAACGCAATTTTATCACTAGAGGGATACACAATCTATAAACCTTAACCCTCAGTGGCTTGAGTTCAATCATTCACTCACTCATTCATTCACTTGAGGGCGCCGATGTTCATGTAGCTCACCCAATGAAGGATCAGTGACGTCCAGCTGCACCGATGAACTACAGGGTGGAGAATGGGATTCAAGTGTGGCCTGTGTCCACAGACCAACAGTTTCCTGGAACTCATAACGTATGCGCTCCATGTTCAAATACTCCATCCACAGATCCTAGAATTGCACCATGGGACATTCACTTTCACAGACAAATCATGTATTCACATATAAAACTATATATTTAACTAAAAAGTAAACCAGTAAGATTTAGCACAAGGCAGTCTATATCAAGTTCTCCAGCATTAGGATGGATCATGTTTAAACTGGACGCTAACAGGGGTTACCTGGGTGGCTCAGTCAGTTAGGCATCTGACTCCTGGTTTTGGCTCAGGTCATGATCTCAGAGTTATGAGATCGAGCCCCACGTTAAGCTCCATGCTCACTCAGTGGGGACTCCGCGTAAATATTTTCTCCCTCTGCTCCTCCCCCCTACTCTTGCACTTTCACTCTCTCTTGCAAACAAATCTTTAAATATATATACATGTATGCTTATATAGTAATTATATATATAAAATGGACAGTAACAATATCTTAGCAGACATTTGATTATGTACCAAAATCAGAAAACATAATTTTAACAGCCCTGCCAACTGTGTATTTATAAATTATATACACACAGTATTGATAAGACATAGGTAAAAATCAGAAACTTTAAAGAGAGAAGTAACAAATATACTGAAAATCACTGAATCTTGATTAGATCAAGCCCTTGGTTCCAGTACCACTGTACAGGAAATACAAGGGATAGAGAAACATTAAACCACACTACAAAGATACAATCTGGAAAATCCTGACTGTGGGGAAAGTCTATGAACAAACTATCCAGTTTCTTCAATAAGCAAACTGCTAGGGGAAAAAAGGAATAAGGGGAGGGCCAGTATATTAAACAGACTTATGAGGACTATCAAGGAATCACAAGATGAGGATCCTGACTCAAACGATAAAAATGAAGATAAAACTTCTATGACATTTCTGAAGTAATTGGAAATTGGGATACTACTTAGATATTTGATATTCAGAAACTGCTGTTAATATTTTATAGATGTAAATGCTATTAGGTTAAAATACTTTTTTAACCTTCATGTTTTGAAATCTTCAGGTGTCAAATGCTTTCTAGGATTAGTTCAGAGATAGCATGGGTGAAAGGAGTGGATGGGCCATAGATAAAATTAGACACCTGGTACTCAGCAGATAGAGGGAGGGCATGTGTGCTGCACTCTTCCATTTTTCTGTATGATCAAATTTTTTATTATGAAAGGTGAAATAAATAATAGATAAAATGAGAAAAAACTGAAGTTTTAATATTCTCTTCCTACACTCCAATGAACAGTCTTGCATATTTTGAACGTCTACTTCACTTTGGTGATCAATACATATTAGAATGGGAGACTGTCTTTAATGAAAAGAAATGCCAGCTCTCCATGAACACTAAAAACTCTATCAAATAGTAGTAATGAGTGTTCAGATAAAGACTGTCATTTTGTGGACAAAATTTTTTTTTCTGATTTAAAGTGTTTAAAGAATTCTTCTAAACCAACAGATGTCTCTGGTTTCTCAATGAGCAAACTGCTATGAAGTCCTAAATTGTTACTTCCAAACTATGGCATAAGGCATTCCAGACTCAGAGGAGAAACCCCCAAGTCCTCTTGGGCACAGGCCTGAATCCTAGAAGTACCAAACAACTGTTGGAGGTGCTATACCAGTCCCCCTACTGTATATACACGTCTCCTTTAAGTGGGATCACTAATGTCACCTTGTCTGCCTTCATGCTAAGTAACTGCTGACAGAGGCTAACAATTAAGAATACTAAGAATTAACAAGGGCCAAGCAGAGATATCTCAGAAACCACAAAAAGAACAAGTATAACTGTGAACTACAGATCAAAAAGCGGAGCTATAAAATCAAATGGTAAACACAGACTGAAAGAAAGAAAGAAAGAAAGAAAGAAAGAAAGAAAGAAAGAAAGAAAGAAAGAAATTAATTCTGTAGGTACTGGGGAATCAAGCTAAATATCAGAGAACCAAGAAGCTATGATTAAGTTTTAAAAATACTGACCTGACATCTACTACATGCAAATTCTTAGCTAAGGCCATGGCATGTAGAGGATAAAGAAGAGAGATGAACACAGAATAGACTCAAAGGACTTTGGGACACCATGACTGCCTATTTATTTTTCCTATTTCTCTGGCCCTATATTCTCAGTCTTGTTTCTCTATGCCCTAAATGTTATTATTTCTTAGGGCTCCAGCTTCACTCGGTCCTCTTCTCAATCTAAATGCTCTACTACTGTTAAACCCACATTTCTTACACTGCCCCAATTCCTGAATTCTATGCCTGTACATCCCCTCCCCACCAAATCCTTGATAGAGCACTGTCCTTGAAGTCCCTCTGGCACTTCCTCTTCCAGTACTCTGGGTCTTTGTCAACCGTATCTATAGCTGCCCAAGCCAGAAATTTGAATGTCCTTATAATCTAATCAATCCTACTACTATATCAATCCCCCCGTGTATCTAATCTAAAAATCCTCCTGATCTTACGGATTCTTTTTCAACATATTTTAAGTTCCTCCATTTATCTAATCCCTCAGCCCATTTCATGGGCTCTTGAAACAAATACTTCAAAACAAAATCCAAATTCTTTAGAAAGGCATATATGGCCCTTAGAAATCTGACCCCTCTTTACCTGCCTGGCATCACCTGCCCTCCTCAGTGGCTACACCCCAAATGCACCTCTTGAACATGCCTGTGACCCCATTTCCGTACCAGTAAGTACATTAGACTACGACTGTAACCTATTTGATTACGTTCAAATATACTAAATAAATATACTAAAAGCAACATTGCTGTAGTATCACCTGCTGATTCTGCATCACTTTTGCTAGCCTGTGAATATCGTAATGCTTTGGTAGAGAAGGGATATAGGTATCTCCTTTTTGAAAATTCTCATCTTCTAGCCACAATATATACACATTGAAGAGCCTGAAAGAAAAAAAAAACCATAATTACATAAAATCCAAAAGGATGTGTAAACAAATGAAGTTTCTTACATCTCTAGGAACACTGTCACTACTACATAAAAGTAAAAAGCACAGAATAAAGAAAATGCTTTCAACCACCACACAGTCCCAAGAAGCTTATGGGCCAGCAGCAGATCCCAGAAGGTCACAAATCCTTCAAATATGATGCAATAATCGCTACAATGAGGCTGTGAGGAAAGAGCTAGGTGAACTCTATTATTAAAGTGAGGGTAAATACAACACAAACAAAAAAATCACTGGAAAAGGTGATTTTAACCCAGTCCTGGGATCTGAACTTAGGACTTTTTCCTTCCTGGGCAATCCAGTCACAGTGAGCCTCAGCAGTTGGAAAAGTTTAACATCCAAATAAACACATTTTCTGTCTTTCAGAGAAAACATTTAAAGCCATGTTAAACTTTCGCAACAGAAGAAGCTGCCAGCTTTAGGTTCAGTGACGCTCTCCAGCTTCAAGAAATCACAAACACAACTCGAAGCATGTGTGCACCTTGTTCCCATTAAGAAGGTATAAAGCAAAGCTTGGCTAAAAAAAGAAAGAAAAAAAAAATCTCCATTTTCCAGGAAAAACTTTTTTAAAAATTTGATGATGTTTCCTTTGTTTCTTCAAGGAACACAGTCCATTCAGCTAAGATCCCTGGTATTTTAAGCAGCTGTGTGCAGAGGAGTCTGTGGTACATAAGTTGCTGGGTGGTGCCTGGGGGGTGGCATGGCTTGGCTTTGCTCAGTAACGTGGAAAACCACCTCTTACCTCTGAGACAGCCTGTGTAGGAAGAGAGCAGGGACAGGACCCTGAGGCTCTCAACACAGAAGGGGCCGGTGCCGAGCTCTCTCCCAGCCTCTGATTCAGTTAGATAGCTAGTTTACCAACATGCCAACAGAAGAGGCATTTAAGAGAGACAGAAGGGCACATCAAACTTTCTTGGCTGATCTAAATGTTCAAAGATTAAGCCTGCCCACTGTTTAAGCCTAGCTAAAAATAAGTTTTCCTTCAAGCAAGCAAGATAAGGGGAGAAATCATTTCAGAGGCTGAAAGATGACCCAGAGGGCATTCGGGTCAAGCAAGCCTGAAGCCTCAGTGCTGGATCAAAACTCTGGGTTTCCTCACCAAGACATTTTGTATTCAGGGCTAATTGTTAGAAGCCATTTTTATTAAGTCTTATTTAGACTAATACCTAGTTTATAGCAAGTTTAAATGTAAGGTAAAGGAATAGTGTGAAAGGGACCAAATTTACTTCAGAGTTCTTAACCTTTTTTTGGGGGGGGGGGGGATACACATTTTGTGCCTGATTTTAGAAGTGGTTTTGGGTGATTATGAGATTGTACCTTACCCCAGGTAAATTCCAAGAGGTGTATGGACTTCCCTTAAAGAATCTTGCCTTGCTCACGATTTTCCTTTAGAGAAGTGTCCTAGCAGGCCTTAGTAGATGTTTACCAGCTATCATCGATTGTTTTGGTTTCTGTTATTACATAGGGCAAGAGAAAAGGACATCAGCCCTCTGGTTTCAGACCTTCCATAGACTCCAGGCAGCTGACAGCTATATCCAAACTGCTCGTTCCCTTCTCATGAGGAACACAGAAAAGAAGTATTTTAAGATGCAGACCTAGCCCAAATCACTCTCTGTATTCCATCTAACAGGGCAGAGAGAATGACATCTGGCAGTCTGTAGCCCAAAACAATGGCTCCAGCAGAGTACCCGGTGCTGTGAAAGACAGTATATATGGCTAAAAAACCATAGCCCACCTCACGAGCTCTGTGTGCAGTTCTGGTGAAGTCAGATAGCCAGGGGTGCCAGCCTGGCTGCCAGGCGGCCCTTCACTGCCCTCTGCTGGAACGCGGAGGGCTTTGCTCGCAGCATGGTGGAAGTCAGCCACCGCTGTCAGGCGTCTCTTCATTTCTTTCAACAAACTGATATGAGCAGGGCTTTGAAAAAACCTTCTTCCAATACAACCATCAATGGGTAACCTTAAAAAGTACAAGCAGAGATCACAAGATCAACACAAGGTGCTCTTTCTGGATGGCACTAAACTGCAATCAATTAAGGAGTCAATGGCTATAAATATACCACACTAAATCAATAGCTGTTACTTCTACCTCAGTGGTTAGTATGAGGCTCCAACAAAATGGTGTGTTTGAAAGCAGTTTTAAAAAGAATGAAAAGCTACACAAATTTCAGATATTATTACCCCTTAGCAGTATAGAATAAAGACAGTTTCTGCTCTAGAACTCGCAAAGTGGTAGAAAACAGAAAGCCCAGGGACCAATATCTGTATGTTCTGCAGGACTGAATTAAGGGAGTAGGGTGAGCCAGGAACAGGGCTGGAGCCTGAGAACATGGTTGATAACAGTGGACAGTTCTGGCTGGTCAGGGTCCCTTCATTCCCAGGGGAAAAACCAGACACCCCCAACCACAGCCCACAGGCTGCCAGGCACAGCCTGGCCTCTGTCCACACCTGCACTGCCCATCACAAATCCACATGGCTGACCCCCATGACAGTCACACGAGCAGCCTGCTTGGGTCAGTTTCTCTTCCCTTTGCAGCTCCAGGCACCCTAGACTACAACTTGCCTGGCACCAGGTACTCTCTTCACCCTGTTGGTACAGAGAGAGCTGCCACAAGATACTCTAAACTCAAAAACTGTCCAGTTTAATAAATGTAAAACAGGGAAATTCCTAGGCAGAGGTTGAAGAGTGGTTCTAACTCAAAGGCCACAGTGTGAGGACACAGAGCATCAGAGCAGTGCAAAGTGATGAACAGGTTCACAGACACTTACAACAGCTGGTACCATACCCGTATTGTGGTCCTGGGCGGTGAAGATACAGAAGGAAGAACTTCTGCCAAATGAGAGGCAGAAGAGGGTGATCAGAAGGTGTGACAAGGGCCTGGTGGGCCCAACGATAAATCAGCAGCCTCTGGAGGGATGGGATGATGGGGAGCTTCAGCTGGGCCTGGGCTTTCTATAAAAGAGGAGGAGCTTTGAGCAACCATGACATGGTCACAGTTCCAAACAATCTGCTCTTTCTAAATGATCCAAATGAAACACTGAACATTTTGTTTTCAATTCAGTAAGAAAAAAAATCCTATCACTTTATTTTTCCAACCCACTATCTAACACATTAACTTCCTTGGTAGCAAGGGGGCAGTTTTTCTGTCAAAACATTTCACAGACCCCCCAGATTGGAATGTGTCCTACACGTTTTATCTCATTGCCATGCCTTTCCTGAAAGGGAGCATAAATGCCACAGTGCAAGGGAGCAGAATGATAGGAAAACCAAAAGTCAATTTTACTGTCAAGCACTATCAATCTCTTGAACATTTAGACTGAAAAGGACTTTCAAGAATGATAAAGTCCTTAACAGGGACTGAAACCCAAGAGACAAGTCTCTATTATGAGACCCTAAACTAGGTCTTTCATTCCAGGCTTTTTCCTCACTTTAGTGAGCCTAAAGATCAGCTAGGGAGTTTTTAAAATAAATTCCTGGTCCCACTCTAGACTTAGAAATTTAGAATTTCAAAAGCTGGGGTCCACGAATCTGATTTTTAACAAGCTCTCCAGGGGACTCATGCACATGACACCCACTGGCAATTGTTTTAAAACAAGGGCAATACCATCCAGCCATGCATGAACACAGACTTCAGTCATTTATGTGACCTCTTTATGCTAAATAAAGCTTGGAAAGGAAGTATGCACTTCAATTATACAGTTTTAAGCACTGGTTTGGATATTGTACTTTCCAAACATTTACAACAATAGAAAATGCAGAAGTTCCCAAGATTTTAGATGAATCCATCAGTAAACCACCTGCTCCCACTCAAATGCAGAACTGCTATGTGCACCTTCAGAGCTTGGTCGGGGGTAAAAGCAGAGTTTATAACCAGTTCCCCTTCTACAACTCTTCGGAGCTGGGAGTCTTCTTCAAAGATGGACTCCATGTTCAGTACTGTCCAGGCGAACCAGACCTACAAGGACGGCAGGTAAGAGTGAGAGGAATGAGTAGCTCACTCAGATGAAATACATCCCAGTAGTCTACAAATTCGCATATCTTCGACCAGATATCTCAATCAACAAGTATTTATAGCTTCCACAATTAACAGAGTTCTTACACCTATCACTGTTCCTGTCACAGATATAAATTTAGATAAAACAAATCACTGAAAAATGCTAAATTCCTTCAGAAATGCCACTTCAGTACAAGAAGATATTCATCCACACAATTATTTATTGGGCAAGTTCCATATGCACGAGGGTCAGGAAAGAGGGTCAGATATAAGTTCTGGCCTCAAGAAGTTTTCTAACTCTTCAAGGAGATGAGACTAATATAGAAGTAACTACAATGTGAAGTGAGAGGAGTCAGGAGTCAAATGCAACATGAAACTGGTGGAAGGAGGGCAGGGCCACAGAGGTGGGAAGACAGAAATGGCTCTGCATGGAGAATGGGGGCGAAGGCATGCCTGGCAGGAGGAGTTTCAGCTGGATCATGAAAGGAGAAAGGAAGAGCAGGAGGCAAGACTGATGGGAGGGTGAAGGATGTCCCTACTGGTGTAAGTGACAAATCAGGGACATAATGTGACGCACAAGTCAGACAGGAGGTTAACAATGAAGAAGTGGCTGCTGCTAATGGTGATCAGAGCAGCCAACACTGAATACGTGCCTCATAGCTGGACTAGCACGGGTCTGGGTATGTTACAGGCAGGTGTGATCATTATTACACAGAGGAGGAAACTGAGGATATAGAGGTGAGCAAGCTGTCCAAGGCTCAGGGCTAACAGAGCATACTGAACCAGTGGTCTGGCTCCAGCATCTGCTCTTAACCACGCTGCTGGGCAGGCCCTGCAGTCAGCCAGACCAGGCCTGACCACGAGCTGTTGGATCCTGAGCCAGCCACTTGGTCCCACAAAACCTCAGTTAACTCCTCTGCGAAACAGCAACAGCGCCTTCTCTACAGAGGGCCACGGGGAGGATTAGACAGTAGGTGCTACATGAACGCTACTTAAAGCCAGCAGCACTATATCAGCAAAGATGGTAACATTAAAAGTTCCCAAAGATGACCAATCTTTGGCTGCAGGGGCTTTCCTACCTGAGTGGGTGTGGCCAAGCCCTCCACGAAGGAAGGAGTGATGTTGCCAGCCACAATCCAGCTCACCAAAGAAGAGAGCAGACTCCGGTCACAGTGGTAACCCAAAGCATTCTACACAGGGGACACGGTGTGCAGCAGAGAGAAGAGGCTTTAAAAAAACCTTATCAAGAATATCAGCAATTATCTTCCCACGATGGTAGGTTCTGGTAAGACATGGATTTCACTAGTCCCCCCCAGCAATGATAGTCACAGGCAGCATGTTACAGCCAAATGCAGTGAGCAAGGCTCCTCCTCGGGGATCCTTCCCTTTGGCTTCCCTGGAGTCTACACTGGCAGGACTATGGTTCCTAAGATTAGGCCCCATCAAGACCAATCTTGCCAATGATTGAAAGACAAATTCTCTAACAGATTTACCTTATGTTGCTGGTAGAGCAACTTCTGCACACAGTCTTCCTGCATCAGCTGAAAAGCTGTTTTACACAAGTGGTCCATAAGGAAGAGGATGGGTTGTTCTCGGTACCAAAGATGCTGGCTTATTAGAGCCTGAACCCAGAACTCTAACACAGCAACGGGACCTACTTCGTTGGGCTGAGTGCTTATGGATATGTGAGCCTATGGAGAAAGGGCTCCAGTGATGTGGAGGTAAGAGTTAGTCTCCCATTCTTAAAACACCAGCAAAACAACTACTTTCACTACAAGCACACATCTGCTGACGTTTTTTGGCCAAAAGCACTGCGGTGAGTGCTCTGAAATGACCAACACTCAGACGTGCTACCACCAGCATGCTTGACTGGGAAGGTGGGCAAGGGTGGATTCAGGGGCTTCCTCAGGGCCTGACCTGGATCATGCTGTTGAGAAGCTTCACGTTGTCCCCATGGCTGGCTCCTGTCAGGTGCTGCGCCACCTTCTGGGTGACCTGCTGTGTGACCCCCTGAGGGACACCACTGTCCAAGTGTAGGAACAAGAGGAGGTGTGACAGAAACCTGCCAAGACACAGGATAATCAATACCTGACCTTCTAATCAGAAGTCAGTAAAATATTCAGGGGCTGATGACTTATGAGGAAACAGAAAACAAAGCTCTATTCAGGGATTTCAATAAATCTTCAAGAATTCAGAAAAATGAAGTTTCCAAATTTAAGGTGGGTTAAAAGGAATCTTCTCTACAGCTATATCCAAGACACACCAACACATACACAAGTCAAAGAGTGACAGCCCAAGTGCCCCTTTATCTCTCCTCACTCCCCCCAAAGTAGATGGCTAGAAAACCATCCCATAATCCTATATTGGGTGTTGACTTGTGTGAACCAAGGTAGTGTAAGGGGCCCTGTGGGACGCGGGGGTAGGGTCCCACCACAGTCAGTCAGGACGTGCCCTCAGCTCCCTGGGTGTACCGGCTTCCTCCTCCCATCTCCCTCCTCCTCAGGGTTTTCAGCCTGAAGCACTCCCCCACACCTAACTGGGCAATGTCCTCCTCATTCCCCACATCTCACCTATAATGCCCTTTGCCCAGAGGACACCTCCTGACCCTTCCCTGCCAAATAAAATACACCCAACACATTAAATGTCTCCCAATCCTGCACTCAAACGCCCCCTTGCCCAGCCACCCACTGCCTCCTACTCCACCCCCCTCCAAGTTGTGACAACCAAAATCATCTCCAGACATGACCAAATGTCCTCTGAGGGTCAAAATCACCCCTGGCTAAAACTACCACTTTAGAATCATGAGCCTTTGTCCCCAGTTGCATGAACCAACACATCCCCTTCTTGGTGAAATCAGTGTGCACCGGATTTTTACCATGTGCAATTAAGAATCTTGATTCATATCCCATCCTTAATTCCCTCCCTCCCCAAGCAGCTACTTCATTTACCATAAATCACATATACTTTTACCCATAATGCAAATACAACCTATACACCACAGCCTTTCTAATAATACTTTGCTTCTTAACTTTGAAATTACCTCAAAAGTCTTTTCTCAACATTATGAATGTCTCATGGAATAAGCACCTTCCTATGTATCTTATCTGTTTGTAATACTGCAGACAATGAAAAGCAATGGGTTTTTCTACCGTTACAATGGCAAAGCCATTTACTGCTCAATGTCAGAAGCACTATTCCCAGGTTTCATGGAAACAACTGCTCCTTCAAATACTAATAAGCTATAAGGAATCTAAAATTAAATGAAAAGGGGAAGTACCTTTCATGAAAATAAAACTGGAATCATTATGAGTCACTATTCATCAACCTGCATCCTAACTAGGGAAGAAGTTTTCTGCCTCACAAACAACACATTACTGAATTACATGATTCCCTATTTTACTTGCAAATACAGTCGTCTGTACTCCCTGGGCTGTACTCTACTTACTGCTCGTTCTTCAGAAGGTAATACTGGCAAGGGTAGAACAAAGGCAGGATCTTATCCAGGACATGAACCACTGTTCTCAAATGCCTCGATTGGACCAGAATTCCCAACAGTGAGATGCCTTCGGCACAGAACTTCTCAATGCTAAAAAAAGAGACAAAGGCAATGAGCACTCAAGGTTGCCAGTTCAGGAAATGATGTTCTTCTAATGAGCCATCAGCCTACTTGCCACCCAAATGATCTCAGGTCTCCAACACATTTTTGCAGAGCCAAACTTCACACAGAAATACGAGCATCAGACCTCTGGAAATACAAAGGAACTTAAACCATTCAACTAAATTTTAATTTTATAGATGAGAAAGGTGAGGTATCATGCCCAATTCACACAATTTCCTAGTGTAGGGCCAAAATGAGAACCCAGGTTTGCAAATTTCCAGTCCAGAGCACTCGCCACGACCCTATTTTGCTTCTCAAATGGTGCTTCTTCTAAGAGTCATGGGGCTCTCACTGTCTGCATATTTCCACAAGGGATTAGAGGGAAGGGAATATTCAAAAGTGAGTTCACTCTGTTAGTATAAACAAAGGGCAAAATTCTTCTGAAACCAATTTGCATAAAAATTTCTTTGGCTCACCTCAGAAAATCTATCTTTAAGAAATAACCTCAAGTGTGGGGAAAATTTGTCAGATGATCCATGTTGCACTTTTCAAAATTATTTAAAATCACAGATTCAGAGGCAGAAATGATTTGTGTAAATTTTGGAAAAATCCATTCAATGCGAGTATTATTACAACATTTTAAAATGATGCATACAAGGGGCACCTGTGTGGCTTAGTCAGTTAGGCGTCCAACTCTTAGTTTTGGCTCAGGTTGTGATCTCACAGTTGAGAGATCAAGTCCCCCATGGGGCACCATGCTCAGTTCAGAATCTGCTTGAGATTCTTTTTTCTTCCCTCTCCCTCCTCCCTCTGCTCCTCCTCCCACTCGTGCTCTCTGTCTAAAAAATAAAATAAATAAATAAAATCTTTAAAAATAATGCATATAATGTCCAAGCGCAACATGGAAAAATTCTACTATACTCACGTTGGAGGAAAAAAAAGGTTATACTTCTGATTACAAAGAAGAATTATAAAAAAAAAAAAAAAAATTATAAAAAAGGGGAAAAAACGGACAATATCACACCAAAATGTTCACTGTGCTAGAGAGGTTGAAGTAAGTGGCTCTTTCTCTCATCTTCTTACCTTATAGTTTGATTATACTAGTTTGATTCTAGGGCAAAATGTCATTTCAAAACATAAAAGTATTAGTGCAAAGATTATGCCACCAGGAAATGTTTATTATTAGAATGAAAAACAACGGATATACAAAATTATACATACATTATAACTTCCATAAAAGATCAAAGGAAAAAATAATGGGTAAAAATAAACAGAAAAAAACCCACAGTGTTTCAATAGGGTAAAAAAGATTCTGGGTGATTTCTTTGACTATTGTTTTCTGTACTGTGTGATGTTCTATTCATGTACAACTTCTATCCCTGCATAATCTGCTCCCAACCCCAAGCACATTCATAAGATTGTTTTAGGTTAGTTCTAGTACAAATATATATATCCTTGATGACAATGGGTAGATGGAGGTCAGCCCCAAAGGGAAACACTTTATTCTCATCTTTACTCCCATTCAGGATTCAGTAATCAGCACCAAACAAATATTTATGTTTGGGGAAGACCCACAGTAGCATCAGTGAATAAAGAGTACAATCCCAGAACGAATACAGGAAATGAGAGAAATCACAGAACGATTAAGTTCAGAACACTACCTTCAGAATCCACAGACCAGCCATGTGCTGAATGTGTTAAAAGTATTATCACTCGCTTAAGGCTCATCAAGTAAGTCCAGGACTATCATTACCCCCATATTAGAGATGAGAAACGTGTACAGGTACAGGAAACTGAATGACACTAGGGCTACTGGGAAAAATGCGAAGTGCCTTCTAAAGTACCTATATAACATCTCTTCTCGTCCCAGTGGATCAATTCTACCCTTTTTTACCTTTCAAATTTGTCCATTGCATTTTGGCCCTACTCACCTACCTGGTCACCTCTATTCACCAACGTGAAGCATGGGCTTGGGTCAGGAGTGTTTCTTCATCACTCCCCACCTCTCCCCCCTCTCTACTCATAGACCCAATTCTCCTTCCCACATTCATGCAATCAAATACCACTGGTTCAAGTTTTGGAGATATACAGATAGTGCCCTTGCCTTCAAGGAGCATGCAGTGCACGAGTATTACACTACAACACAGTAAGGGTGTTGCTCGGCATGTATGAGTGCTGTGGCGTGGGGTGGTGGGGGGCAGGGGGTGGATGGTCTGTAGCTGAATCCCCAACACTGTGGGCAGTCACCTGGAGAGGGTAAGCATTACCATTCTACCCCCTAGCCTCAGACGCCTTCTCTACTTAGGACTCCTCTTCAAAGCTTAGCGACTCTATGTAGATATTCTGCTACTGATCTCTCCTTCCTTCAAATTCCTTCTGCCCATACTTTTGAATGCTTCTCAATCCAGGCTGTACCATAGAATAATCTGCAGAACTGGCCCCCAAACCAATTCGATCAGGATTCTCACCCTCTTCACTGCACAGGCAGTTTGAGAAGCACTCTGAAGACTCTAAAGAACAGCTGGGGTGGAGAAGCACTGCTTTACCAATCTCATCTGGCCCACAATAACATCTTTACTGCTGCCAATTGTTTGTTGTCCATCATCTCCACTACCCTGTCAACAACGTGAAGGTAGCTAACCAATAATATCGTATCGCCCCATTTCATGGCACAAGGCCGAAGACAAATAGCTGATGGGACACCTGGCATCCCCCTGAAAATATACACAATGTGGAACAAGATGATGAAATCAGGATGCTAAAAAGGTATTACAGGGAGTCTAAAATGCAAGAACCAGAAAGCATGTAGGTGAAAGAGATTTTAGAAAAAATTAGTATTTCATAGGAAAATGATCTTTTCAAAAAAAAAAACAAAGATTTTTAATCAACTAAGAACTCATTCATTTACTTCCTGCACCAGCTGCTGATTGCACCAGCTACAGCCTTCAGCACTAAGGATAAAATGGTAACACAAGACCAACATGGTTCCTGGGGTTAGGACCTCACAGATGATCCCTGAGAAGACTGAACAGACAACTATAACAGTGTGGTAAATGCTCCAGTGGAAGAGACAGAGACAGCTTTGGGGTCACGCCAGAGAGCCATGTGACCTGATCAGACATTTCTTTCCCCTGGACAGGTTTAACTCTTTAGGGGAGAAGCCTGAGTCTGCCATCACTTTAAACAAAATTCAGTACAGATGACCAATTATTTTTATGTGATCTCTGTTCCAAGGAAAGAAAGTATCTACTGCTGACATAAACATTCCACTCTGAGGGACAGATATACTCTGTCCTCGTCTATAATGTATAAGGTGATTTTTTGGAACATATCTGTCTTATATGAATTTGGGCAGCCATTTCCCCTGGAGAAGCCATTAATAAGGCTTATGATTTGGTCCTGATCACCTTTAGATAGGTTTGATGGAGGCCTCAGACCTTGGGATGTGAAAAATGAGAACTAGAATCACTGACGATGAGATTCAACAACCCTAGGGGCTCAGCCCACACTGTACCTGTGGCCCACGGCTGTCATAGCTAAGGCCAGATAACAGCCGATGGGCATGCCTGCCTTAACAGCCTTCAGGAGAGGATGAAACGTGGGGGACTCCGTCATGTCAGGCACAGTGCTGGAGAAGGGCACAGCTGGACAATTCTGCTGTATTCCATAATCATTTTTGTGCAGTTTTAACCTCAAGATCAAGTTCCAGGCCCACTGGTTAAATGAGGTCTCAGGTGTCTCTCCATATCGAACAATACTGGCCAAATATGAAACCTAAAACAATTATTTATTGTAAACCACATTAGTCACATACAAATTAAATCAGTAAGCTCACCCGCCCATTTCCTTCTGTGATTGACAACATCCTCAAAAGAGAGGTCATTTTACTTGCCAGGAGTCAGTGTTTGCAGCACTCAACGCAATCTCTCACAACTGACCACTTCTGCTCAATTGCTAGTCACTTTGTGAACCTGATCTGAGTCAGTGCACAGAAATGAGTAATAATACAAAAGTTGGTACACAACAAATGGTGTGGTGATAAATACGCTTTAACAACCAGCCCGGAGTGTGGGAGGTCATTTACACGGTTTGTCAATTGTGGTGGTCAGTTTTCAAGCTACCAATAGGTTAATAATCTAGTTTTCAAGTTCCTAGAAATTTAACAGTCTATTCTCCTGAGCTAAAACATACCAGCTCCAGCTCCAGCTCATATCAAAGTCCACAATATTAAAATGGTCATATATAGGCTACTTCTCAAAGAAACATCCTTATCCAACCACAGAATTCAATTTCAGTATCTTAAGTGGCCAGAATGTTCACAGGTAACCTAAGAGTAAATACTGTAACTTTATCCACCCAGGCCATTTACAATAAAGATGTTAATATATAAGAGAAGTAAATACCTGCTTCATACTTTCAGAAAGAAGCCCAGCATATGGCTTCTGTGCAAGGTATTTCTGGTATGCTTCAAGAATCATTAAAGCCACTTCAGCATGGACTGCTTGATCCAGATGAAGGGTACCCTTGTAAAGAAAAAAATAATCACAAACGTGCCATCTTGATTTTTTTTTTTTTTTAACATACCCTTGAACAAGAAGACTAGGAAGAGTAGTAAAAAAGGACCGACCTTGGATGTAGAACCTAAGCTTTCGAAAAATTACATCCCCTAACAATAGGAAAAAACACTGAAATCTTAAAGAATCATTACATTGCACTTAAATAGGTTTGAACTCAAGTCATCTTGGCTCAGGTCATGATCTCAGGATTTCTGCCTGAGACACACTCTCTCTCTCTCTCCCCCTCTCACCCTCCATCTCTCACACACATGCAAGTACACGCTCTCTCCTCTAACTAAATAAAGTATTTCTTTTTA
The DNA here is from genome assembly GCF_048418805.1 of Vulpes vulpes. Classification (NCBI taxonomy): domain Eukaryota; kingdom Metazoa; phylum Chordata; class Mammalia; order Carnivora; family Canidae; genus Vulpes; species Vulpes vulpes. The sequence goes on from NC_132792.1 coordinate 115,136,016, forward strand.
AAAAAAGATACTCAACACAGATAAAATATTCCTTCAGGAGCCTGAAGTTGCCTATTGAATTTCCCATCCAATCTTCCTTTGCAACCTGAAGAAATACATTTTTTTAAGATAGATAGATGGGGGCAGCCCCGGTGGCTCAGCGGTTTAGCGCCGCCTTCAGCCCAGGCCTGATCCTGGAGACCGGGGGTCGAGTCCCACATCGGGCTCCCTGCGTGGAGCCTGCTTCTCCCTCTGCCTGTGTCTGTGCCTCTCTCTTTCTCTGTGTGTCTCATGAATAAATAAATAAAATCTTAAAAAAAAAAAAAAAAGATAGATGGGTGGATTGATTGATTGACTGACTGACTTATCTGAGAGACAGCATGAGCAGAGGGGAGAGGGAGAAGCAAGCTCCGCGTTAGACGGAGAACTTGACATGGGGCTCTGGGGCTTGATCCCAGGACCCTGGAATCGTGACCTGAGCCAAAGGTAGACACTTCACCCACTGAGCCACCAGGAGCCCCAAGAAATACATTTCTTAATCCTTTAACAGAAAGTGATTTTCCTAACGAAGGTTCATAGAGACTCTTGTAGGGAGGTCCTCACACAGCCTGCTGGGACAGAGAGGACTAAGAGGTTCTATTCATAAGTCAGAAAACACAAAGATGAAAAACAGCCCACTACAGCTCTCACCCACCAGCACTGGATTGGGAGAAGCCGCAGATGGACCCAGGGGCAGGCCCAGGTGGTCAGGGACACTTTGGGAGAAAAGCTGCCTGGCTTGTTTTCTCATCTGTACAAACAGGGGTCAAGTTCATGCAAACCACGTAAGATGGTTATGAGGACTAAATGATTGCTCAGAACACAATCTGGCAGAGAGAGAGGGCTGAGTTCTCTCCAATTTTACCTTTATAATATTGAAACTTTTTTTTAAGATTTTATTTATTTATTCATAGAGAGAGAGGCAGAGAGAGAAGCAGGCATCATACAGAGAGCCCAACGTGGGACTCAGTCCAGGGTCTCCAGGATCACGCCCTGGGCTGCAGGCAGCGCTAAACCGCTGCGCCACCGGGGCTGCCCAATATTGAAACATTTTGATCTAGGAACTAATTAATAAGGGCTAGGGTAAAGGAGAAGGTAAGTTTAGCAGTCAAAATCATTGACATGCTATCTTTGGAGATATATGATAGATAGCAAACTCTTAATAATGATAAGCTATTACTAATAAGACTATTAATAAACTATTATGAACAAAAACTACCACTGCTGAGTACTTACTGTGCACCAAGAACTGCCCTAAATGTTCTGCATGTCCTAACTTGCTGAACCCTTGCAACAACCCTACAAGGTAAGCATGTGAGTATCACACTGAGGGATGACCAACTGAGGCCCTGAGAGTTCAGGATGCATTTGGGATCATATAGCCAGAAGACGGCAGAGCTGGGAACAGAACCCGGGCATTCAGGCTGGCTTATAGCCCAGGCTCCTAACCAACGCATGATGTTTTAGGAGATAAATCTGGCAATGACATCTAAGACAAAATGCAGGAGGAAAAGGGACCAGAGATAGGAGAGGCAAGTAAAAGGGACTTCAGTAAATAGCTAGAGATAACACAACAGATGCCAGCAGTCTATGGGAAAACAAGAATTTTCACTGTGGAACAATTTATCTTCTTTTAAAGGATGGTCCCTCTGCAAAACAGAATTAAAGAAAAGACCCTAAACTCTGACACAGCTAACAGAATTTGCAGACCTTGCAAATGATACTTAGAAATGTTTATGTTCTGAGAAAACATTTCTTTAAAACTGATGCGTGTAGAACCCTCCAGTCTGTAGAGAATGGTTTTAACACATACCTGGTCACCAAATCCCCAATTTAGTCCTTCTAGAATAACGCAGGCCAATTTATTCTTCACCATTGTCAGGTTATAATTCAGTAACCAATCCCGAATGACGGCTATCTCAGGGGCAGATGGTCGCCAGAGATACAAAGGCAGTTCTTTAAACAAGTATAAAGAAACCTTATTTAAAAGAAAATGAGGACAATTAAGATCGAAACTTACGAACAATCCTCTATTACTACAGTATTATATTATTAAACTGCTTGTAAAAAATATTTCCAAGAGGAAGTGGGATTTTGTTTGATTGTTAGACAAATGAAATGAACATCATGGACAACCAAATGAAATAAATACTGTTAGACTACTGAAATGGACATCACAGCCAGCCAAATAAAATAACTAATGATACACCAAAAGCACATTTTGCTACTCTTTGTAAAGGTCAATAACCTCTTATTATATACAAATTGATATACCTCCATTTAAGAAAACCACCATATCAAGACCCAAATTTAAAGCCAGGATAAATGAGGAGACAGTCATTCATTTTATGGAGAGACTTAGCACTTTAAATAGTTATTTAAACAAACAAAAAACAGAAATAGACTCAACTACAGAGAACAAACTGGTAGTTGCCAGAGGGGAGAGGCATAAGGGAATGGGTGAAAAAGGTACAGGCTTCCAGTTATAAAATAAATAAGTCACAGGGATGACGGTCAATGATATTGTAATAACTCTGTAGAGTGACAGATGGTGACTACACTTATCCTGGTGATCATTTCATAATGTATGCAATTGTCGAATCACTATGTTGTACACCTGAAACGAATATAATATCGCATGTCAACTATTAAAAAAAAAACTATTATTTCTTCTGTGGCATTTAAAAAGATATTTCTGTTAGCCTCTGAGCAATCTGGGGAAGAGGGACAAGGAGTGGATGGAGGTAAAGATGAAACAAGATCAAACAAGAGTTGGTAACTGCTGAAACCGGATGATGGGCACACAGGGATCCTTTACCTTATTTTCTATAGATTTGAAAGATTCTATAATAAAAAGTTTTTTCAATCATGTTTACAAAAAGTCTAGAGCATCACTTTCTGAATATCACATCCATGTGTACAAATTAAGATAAATCTGGGTTCACTCAATAGTTTGCTTTAAGGGAGACTGATCAGAAGAGCAATTTATTTTATAATGTCTAAAACAGTGCTATCCAGTGGAAATATAATACAAGCCACATATGTAATATTAATTTTTCTAATACCCACATTTTTTAAAAAGTTAAATGAAACACATAAAATTGATTTTAATAACATATTTTATTTAATCCAATACATCAACATGTAATTGTTACACAGACCTATTGAGACATGTTACATACTTTTTGTTCATAGAAGTCTTGGAACCCAGTGAGTAGTTTATACTTACAGTACATCTCAATTTGGACTAGCCATCTTTCAAGGACTCAATAGTTATATGTACTTAGTGGCTACTATATTGGACAACACAGATCCAGAACATACATTCTGGTATTTTTCAGGTTCCTGCACTGCTCCCAGTGAGAAGCAAAACAAAATGAGAAAGAACAGTAGAAAGGATAAATTTTAAAGAAACTTTTCCTTTCCTCTGTGTGTGTGCACTCACATACTTAAATTTTCATGAGAACTTATTAATAAAGGTCTTAAATATTCTGAATAAAATGGTAAAACAGAAATTTTGAAGATGGAAAAATCCTACTATACCCTGTGAAAATATGAAAGAAAGGGTAAAATAATGGTTCTAGAACAATGAGTAAAGCAGTGAGATCTATCCAGAAAAACACTTATCCTAGCTAGATAAAATAATGGGATAGCATGGATCTGTCCACCAAGAATCAAAGTGTGGCTATCACAAAAGACCCTAGGGACATTAAAAGGTTAACAAGGAAATATTACCAAAAACTCTATGTCAACAGATTCAACTAGTTAGATGAAATGGGGAAATACCTTTAAAAATATAACTTAGCAAAACTAAGGAAAAATAAAAATCTGAACAGTACTATATTTGTTTTAAAAATGCAAATTGTTATCACAAGGGCCTATGAAGAAAACTCTAGGGCCAGATGATTTCACTGGTAAACTCCATCAAACACTCAAGTTAGAATTAATAGCAATCTTACAAAAACTCTTTAAAAATAGAAGAGGGAATTCTTCCCAACTCACATGTTGAGGCTGACATAACCCTAAAATCAAAATCTAACAAAGACATAACAATTATAAATCAATACCCCTCATAAATATACATGTAAAAATATCCAACAAAAAATATTATCAAATTGAATCTATCAACATATATCAAGAATATTACACCATGATCAAGTGGCTTTTATTCCAGGGAATAATAATGGTTCAACATTTGAAAACTAGAAGATTGTAGAGCCCAAAGATCATTCCCAGGCTCTGGGGCTAGTCTGATTCCTGATTATCCCAGGGTGACAACAAAAATATTCAAAGCTATCCTATTCATCTAAAGGCCTAGAGCATTTGAACAAGTCCCTCCAAAGATGTCAGCAAGTTCACAGAACACAGTTTTAAAGAGAATGGAAGCACCTTTTAGAAGATGTGCTCTAAAACCTTGTGGTCCCAAGTTTTACAACGAAGTATCTCTGGGCAGTTTACTACTCGACCAAAGTTAAAATCTAAGTGTAGCCAAAGCCAGAAAAACACTTAGGAGAAAATGATGATGAGCTCAGTCAAATGGAAAGAATCCTGTGACCCCTACATATATTTCTTCGGGACTCATTCTATTGGATAATTACTCAAAACTGAGCAACCAAAACCATGCTCCTGTATATTGCATATAAAAGGCTTTTCATCTGAATATAATCATATTGCAGTGGGATACAATGCTTTTCCTAAAAAGGACTACTGCCACTATGGAAAACAGTATGCTGATGCCTCAAAAACTGAAAAATAGAATTATCCTATTTCCAGTAATTCTACTTCTGGGTATATACCCAAAAGAATTGAAAGCATGGTCTCAGAGAGCTGTATACTTATGTTCAGAGCTGCATTACTCACAGTAGCCAATAGGTAGAAGCAATCTGAGTGCCCATCAACAGATGAACAGATAAAACAAAATATTCTAGCTTAAAAAGGAAATTCTGACACATGCTATGACATGCATAAACATGACAAGAATATGTTAAACGAAATAAGCCAATCACAGAAGGATAAATACTGTATAGTTTCACTTATATGAGGTACCTAGAATAGTCAAACTCACAGAGAGAGAAAGCAGAATGTTGGTTGCCAGGGCTGGAGGGTGGAGGATGGAGGGAATGGGGACGTACTGTTTCAACGGTACCGAGTTTCAGTTTTGCAAGATGAAAAGAGTTGAGGGATGCCTGGGTGGCTCAGTTGGTTAAGCTTCTGCCTTTGGCTCAGGTCATGATCCTGGGGTCCTGGGATCAAGTCCCATGTTAGGCTCCCTGCTCAGTGGGGAACCTGCTTTGCCCTTTTCCTCCTGCTTGTGCTCTCTCTCTCTTGCTATCTCTCTCTCAAATAAATTAATTAAGTATTAAAAAAAAAAGATGAAGAGTTGTGTTGATGGATGATGGTGATGGTGATGGTGATGGTAGGCAGCAAAACAGTGTGAATGTATTCATGTCACTGAACTTAAAAAGGGTTAAAATGGTATTTTTATGTTGTGCATAATTTGCCACAATTCAATTGCTTAACGTAAAATAAAGTACCATGTACTCCTCCAAGAAAAGCATATTATTTATTCTTCATTTAGAAAAATCTATGTTTCATAAACGAATCTTTCACTGGAATTTGCCCACTTATGAATGTGATGAAGCAATGAGAGTTATCAGTCCTCTATCCTATAGGAGTAATGCAGTGACTACAGGAGGAAGGGCCCTTTGCAAGCACCATGCAGAAAAGAACTTTAATTGTTCAAGTTATGATGCATGACTACCTGCCATTAGAAAAACTCACACATTATAGCATTCTTAGAAATGAAGAAGAAAATCTTCATTAAGCATATGTATTTTAAAGTGGTACATCCACATAATGGAATATTATTTGGCCATTAAAAGGCATGAAGTGCTGACTCAGTCTACAACATGAATGAACCTGAAAAACATTACGCTAAATAAAAGAAGTCAGCCACAGACCACATACTGTCTGACTCCATTTATACCAAATGTCAAGAAGAGTCAAATCTCTAGAGGCAGAAGGTAGATTAGTGGTGGCTTAGGGCTAGAGGGGATGGAAAGACAGAATGTGACAGCAAAAGGATGTATGGTTTCTTTCCGAGGTGATGAAAGTGTTCTAAAACTGAGAGTGGTGATGATGACACAACTCTATGAATATACTAAAAACCATTGACTTACATGCTTTAAATAGATTAATTGTATGCCATGTGAATTATATCACAATACAGCTATTTTTAACATCGATGAAGATTACAAAAGGGATTGTGACAAATGACAGAAATCCACTCTATGTGTCCTGTTCAATTTAAATTACCACTTTTAATTTTGCTTTTGGCTGATGTAAATAGCGCCTACCTTCTTATTGGGGTTGTTTTCTTCTGAGTATAAAATATAAAAACTATGAGAGCCAAACAAACTTTGAAATGTCAACTATTGTTAACTGAAGACTTCAATTAAAAGGAAAACCTGTCATTGAGGCAGGTGGGAAAGTCACTTGGAGGAGATTAAAGAGAAGCAATCGCAGCTTTCTGTTCACAGGTGTGACAAATGGCAGAGCCCGGTACACAGTATGTTCTCTCTTCACCCTGCTTGCACCTGTGCCTCAGTCATGTCCAACAACCTATTCTTCTCATTGCTCCATTGGTGTAGGATTTAAGAGAACAAAAAAAAGCAAAGCAAACAAACAAAACAGTGCCCTTACCATTCCCACCTGGTCAATGGTTTCTTGAACTCGATCCAAAAGGATAGAAATTATCTCAGGGTGAACAGCTGTGATGGCCCCTAAGAGCTCCCGACCAACCTTTGAAAAAGTCTCTCTGGTAGACAGGGTGACATAAGATACCTAAAAGTGGGAGGAGGTGGAGATGGCACTTTCAGTCAATTATCAGTCAAAACAAAGTTCCATAATTCACTTAGGATGTTTTCAAGGATTCTTTTCTTTTCAAATAAAGAATCTCACATGGAGCCTCACATCACACCATGTTCAAAAGATGTCAGACCTTCAAAGGGCTGTCTACCCTGAGGAGTCAGGAGGAGACAGGAAGCAACTATGTAACAATGACTTCAAGTGCGAGTACAGGAAGTATATCCCAAAGTCTTTCTGTGGCTATAAAATAGTCCTTTTGGGATGCCTGGGTGGCTCAGTGGTTGAGCGTCTGCCTTTGGCTCAGGGTGTGATCCAGGGGTCCCGAGATCAAGTCCCCCATCGGGCTCCCTGCATAAAGCCTGCTTCTCCCTCTCTGTCTATGTCTCTGCCTCTCTCTGTTTCTCATGAATAAATAAATAAAATCTTTAAAAAAATAAAATAAAATAAAATTGTCCTTTCACTATAAAAACCTTGGTGTAAAAACTTTTTCAAATTGAAAAAATTGCTAAAATGAGGAAAATCAGAATGCATTTCAAAGAAATATCTATTCTCTCCTTAAATCTTATCTTATTTAAGATCTCCAAAGACAAGCTCTTCTAAAATATCAACATGTACCAGCTACTCTTAAATACTGTATTCCAAAGGACAAGTTACAATCCACTGATGTCAATGGAGAACATTAAAAAACAAAACAAGGGAATAGAAGAGAAAAATAACAATCAAAAAAGGTGAAGGTGCATCTCCATAAGGTTAAGTATTGCTTCTATTTCACACTATATGCACATATGCACGCACACACACAGAATCTGAATGTAATACACAATGCAATTTTTACTATATTGGCCAAAACTCTCAAAACATTCAAAAGCACAAATGTTACTTTCACAAGAGACCTTGAGAATACCACTTACTGTGTGAAAATAGCCCTGCCTCCCACCCCCTGCAATAATCTCATAGCATAAAGAAAGTCTAGAATTCCAGATCCATTTAGGCCTTAACTGTGAGTACAAAATACAAGTATAGGAATAGCCTAGTATTTGACCCTGGAAAAGAACTTTATATCATCCAGTTCTATCATTCTCAAACCACAGTATTAGGGAGAAGGTAATAAATTCAGGGAATCTTCCTCAAATGTAATTTTATTTCAGTTTACTTGAATAGTTTGGAAGAAATATTTTTTAATGAAGACAAACAGATAAATGACAGCCTACATGGAAAATATGCATCTTTTTAAATATACAAAACTCAAAAATCCTGATAACCACTTTGGATTATGTCTCTAGACATGCAGGGGTCCAGAATCTACTCTCTTTCTGTTACAGATGGCTCAGTGAGAAGGTGAAGGCAAACATCTGATCCCAGCCTATCATTTTATAGCTGAGGGAGCTAAGCCCAGAATGGTGGGGTGCCTTTTCAGCTGTGAGATGGGCAATTACTAGCAAAGAAAAAAAATGCAAGTCTTCTAGCTGTAGTGTCAGTCTTCTTTCCACCATCTCATTTAAACTGGCTTGGGGGATCCCTGGGTGGCGCAGCGGTTTAGCGCCTGCCTTTGGCCCAGGGCGCGATCCTGGAGACCCGGGATCGGGTCCCACGTTGGGCTCCCGGTGCATGGAGCCTGCTTCTCCCTCTGCCTGTGTCTCTGCCTCTCTCTCTCTCTCTCTGTGACTATCATGGATAAATAATAAAAAAAAATTTAAAAAAAATTTTTTAATAAAAAAAAATAAATAAAAAAAATAAACTGGCTTGGAAGGGGTACCTGGGTGGCCCAGTCAGTTAGGCGTCAGATTCTTGGTTTTGGCTTAGACCATGGTCTTAGTGTTGTGGGATCGAGCCCTGAATTGGGCTCCATGCTCATTGGGGAATCTGCTTCGGATTCTCTCCTTCTCCCCAACCCCCACACTTGCACTCTAAATAAATAAAATATTTTTAAAAATAAATAAATAAACTGGCTTAAAAGCCAGGCTTCCATGTTATTGGCAGTGTTGTGGGGTGGAAGGAAAACAGACAGTGTTAAAACTCCAAGTGTCAGGCTGTGCCAGACTGTCTACTCCTCACCAAAACTCATGCAGCAAAAGTCAAGAGATAGTAGAGGGAAACGAAATGAGTATGATTCATATTTTCAATATTCCTTATAGCAAACTGAATTCCTTTGATTCTCCATCTCCTTCCAAAGTGCAGACAATACAAAAGTTAGTCACTTTTTTTAAAGCAATGCGAAAAGAATCAATGCACAAATAATCCAAAAGAAAACATTTTTTAGCTGATTTCTAAAACTTATTATTCTAACCTCATATATCTCCAGAACAATAATTTTTATGAAGTCTTCATCCACATTGGTTCTTCTGGCCTGAGCCATCTGAGCAAATGTAGTCAGAAGGCATATTTCTTCTGAGCTATTCATGGAAGAAAGACACTTCTCGAAATTCACAAAATGTTCTGGGTCTGCAAGTTTAGGGCAAGAAAATTGGGAAATAGGGAAACAATGAATATATATCACTTTTAATCATTCTTCCAGAGAGAAAGAAGATATAAAATTAAAAGATATTTAGAAATATTTAAGATTCTTTGTTCCAGAATGGATTTCTACAGGCTTCAGGGAAAAAGAAAGGGACCAGATGAAATTCCAACTTTAGTATAATGTAACCTCAGATGTGACACTTAGCACCCCCAATTCTCAGTTTCTTCATCTGCCTTAAAAGGTTGTTGAAGATTAAGTGACATGAGTGACTGGTAAAGGGTTTTGTCACCAGGAAAAGCACCTTCAAAGGCACACCTGAAACAACGTGGTAACTGTCAGCCAAATGAATGATGACCTGACTAATGAAAACTGCTAGGACTAGCGAAACATTCAGCACAATCACAGCATTCATTTCAAGCAAAAGATATTTTCTTATAAATGAAAATTTGGGGCAAGAAATTAATTATGACCATGACTGCAATACTGCTAAATGTGGTACACAGTAGGATGAGGTGTAAGCAATATTACATTTTGTCACTAGAGGGCACTACTGACAAACGGCTTTGTGACAGTGACGGAAAACTAAATGTCACAAAGGCAGTTATAGAAAAAACATTAGAAAAAAAAAGTCTGCCATCTGAAAAAAAAAAAAAAGAAAGAAAGAAAAAAAAAGTCTGTTTAAAAAACATTCCCCTGATGGAACTGTCAGAGCAGGAAGACAATAAGCCTATACTTCTTTCCATGTGTTTACATCTGAGAAATCAAAGGTAGTCCATCAAATGTCCTATACTTTCAAAATAACTCCATGGAGGCATTTACAACCCAATTTTCATTTCCTGACCCTGAATTGGGATCATAACAAGTTACTACCCAGAGCATTTCATGAATAATGAAAACAGGAATTATCATTCTAATATGTCAAAATAATAAAGCAGTCTTTTGAATTTTAAAATTATTACATATGAGTATGTGGAGTAAAATATTCTCTTAGTCCTTCCAAAAATAAAGAGAATAAAGTCATGAAAGCAAAGGCCCACAGGGTAGGAAAAGATCTGTGCTACACGTTTTGACCAGGCTGTACCTTGGAGCTGCTTCTTGCACTCAGCAGGCAGGAGAGTGATGCAGAGCTTCTCCAGATTCCCACTCTCCACCTGGTGCATGAGGTAGAAGAGCTTCCAGAGCATCTGGACGGACAGCGTTCCAAAGGGCATCTCTGACATAAACAGCCAAATGCCAAGTCTGCATGTTTTAAAGAGTAGGAATAATTTCATATATCAGTCAACTTCACTGAGAAAGCAAGCAGACCTGCTTTGGTAGAGAAAAAGGTTCTTAAATCACAATTTTTCTAACAGCAATTTTTCTAACCAGCTTCAGCCATCAACACCTCAAGAATGGGTAACAGTAACAATACTCACAAAGCACTTAGTCTGTGCCAGGTACTGTTCTAATCACCCTGCCATAGAAACCATCTCACTCCCCCCTCGCTAAAACCAAGGCAAGTTTTATTATTGAGACTATCCCCAACTTACACATAAAGATACTAAGGCACAGAAAGGGTAGTGAAAGACAGAGCTGTGTTTTGAACCAAAGACCTGGGAGATAAGAGATGCTTAGATGTGGATATATATGTGTCTGAGCATATGTGCAGGTTATGTGTGCACACTGACACAAGTGCAATGAGTGGGAGGAGAATCAAAACCTTCCAGGGAATCCCTACTCATCCTCAAATGAAATTCAAACTCCTCAGTCCCAAGTTCAAATGCTTCCACTATATAGCTCAGACCCACGTTTCTAACCAGAGCCCTCGCTGAGTTCAGAGTATTAGACTGAGCCTGGACAAGCCTGGCAAGAACCTCATACCTCCAAGCTGCCATCCCCCCATTTGTGAAGCCCTCCTGATTTCCTCCTCAGCACTATTTCAGAGTTCCATCCATGCCTGACTTTGGCAATATCATAACCTCGACTGGTGGTTCTCACACTGGAGTAGGCAGAAAAATCACAAGGAGACTTTGTGGAAAATGCAGACTCCAAGGCCTGCCTACAGAGATCCTTATTTTGTAGGTCACAGCTGGGGCCCAAGATTTGCATGTTCTAGTTACCCTGGTTGACTCAGACTCATGTGCTCCTTAAATCACACAGTGAGAAATGCCTCAAGCTGCTGTAATTTACATACACACATACGCCACAACAATTTGAGAGCAAGAAAACAGGTTTTGTTCATCTTTGAATAAACCACAATGTATAAAGCCTCGTATTTTAATTATCCACTACCTAAACCAATATCTTGAAAACAATCAACACTCAGTAAATGTTCATTAAGATTTTGTTACATGAATTTTATCTCAAAAAAATCTTGGAGTGCCTGGGTGGCTCAGTCAGTTAAGTGTCTGCCTTCCACTTAGGTCATGATCCTGGGGTCTTGGAATGGAGTTCCATATCAGGCTCCCTACTCATCGGGAGTCTGCTTCTCCCTCTTCCTCTGTCCCTCCCTCTGCTCACATTCTCTCTCTCTCTTTCACTCTCAAATAAATAAAACCTTAAAAAAAAAAAAAAAAACCTTTAAAAAAACAAGGAGGCACTCAAAACTATTGCTATATTTTGGGCAAAGCTACAAAGTGACTGATTATAAACAAAGCTTTTTAAGAGAAAAAGAAAAAGGAATGAACAGCGCATGCCTGACCCACATCTATAGGCCATGAGGCTGCTGGTGGCCCAAACCGCCACTGACCTGGATTCTGAAAAGCAAAAGCAAGACTCCTGAGCAAGGGTTGAAGAAACTATAAGTTCAGGTGGGCCAAGCTTCTGTCTTATTAATTATCCTAACACCTCCCATAGGATCTGACACTGTTGTATAATTTATCCTAAAACAATGAGGGGAAATTGCAGAGACCTTAAAAGTAATGTCACAGGACTGTGTATTTCAGGCTACAAATTCTCTGTATGGCAGATATGCAATAAGTCTGCTTTAAGTTTTGGCCATCTTTTGGGTTTGTTTTGCTTTAGGCTGGGGGATAACCACTGTCAGAAATTTCTACTGGAGTGCCAAATAAATTTAAATTTCAAGGCTTTGAGTATCTGATTCTGATAAAATTTCTTTCCTGAAATAAATCACACTAAGAATAACAGTCTCAATATTTTAAAGTGTAAGATGATTATCATCTTTGTGAATGACGTGTATGATGCTATGGGAGTGTTCACAGCTCAAACTCTAAGAGCTGGTAACCACAGTGAGAGCTTTCCATCTCCGCTGAGCAGTCACAAGGACAAGTAAAAGGAGACCAGAGCTGGCCGACCACTCCTGACTCTCTGGCAGGGGTCTGCACAAGATCTGGTGTACCTCATTAGACTGCCAAATTTATGGACAACACAGAATGTGTAACAAAAAGTCTAAAGATAAATTTCTAAGCCCAAGTTCTATTTATTTTAGACCCATGCCTTCTGAGTACCTAAAGTGTTTAAGATTTAGTTAAGGAGTTCTGATATTTCTCAAAGCAAGCAGTTATTCTATTCTTCCTCTGAAACCACAAAAGAACCACCACCACTTACATGTAAAAAGCCCTTCATGGTTTAGAAAGTACTTGCATATATATTACTGCATTCATCCTGCTAACATACTCATGAGGTTAATGGAATGGGCAAAATCATTCCCATCAACCCCATTTTATTTTTTTTTTAAGATTTTATTTATTTATTCATGAAAGACATAGAGAGAGAGGCACAGACATAGGCAGAGGGAGAAGCAGGCTCTCTGCATGGAGCCCAATGCATGACTTGATCCCAGGACCTGAGCTAAAGGCAGACCCTCAACCACTGAGCCACCCAGGTGCCTCATCCCTATTTTATAAATGAAGATAATGAGAAGAAAAATATGAGGTGACTGGCCCAAGTTGACAGTAAACAGCAGGCAAGACTTAAAGCCACTACACAGCGCACAACAAATAAAGGGCTGGAACTAAGAGACCCATGGCAAGAGGAAGCAAACAACTCAGAGGAAGGCAAAGGTGGGGAAGAGCTGGCAGCTTGTGAGTGGGGCTGGAGGCCAGCAAACCTCTGCTAGCAGAGGGCAACAAAGCTTGGCAGAACTTGCCCTACACGCAGCCAGAAGCTCAGTGAAGACAGTACAGGAGGCACCACTGGGCCCCTGCCTCTGCCTCCAGTATAACTGAGGCTATAAGCAGCAACAAAGACAAATGATCAGAAGACAGCATTTACACAACCAAGACGGGGACCAGGACTCACAAGAAGCCTAGATCTTGAAACCGTTACGGTAAGACAACTTGAACCATAAAATGGGCAAACCATTTATACTGTGCACTGAGCACCTACCCTGCCTCATTCAGGTACTGAGGTGAGCATGCAGCAGAATTCATCCCTTGTTCAAGGGGGCCCCAAAAGTGCAGGGTGGCAAAACTAAGCTATCAGAATGAGGTTATTTTAAGATTGAAAGAAACCTTAAAAAGAGAGCATTTCAGTCACCACTACAAGAAGGAAATTAAAGACCATGAATTTGCCCAAGATAAGAAATAGATGAAATAACACTTAGATATTACTGTAAGAGATCTACTGCAGTCAGTGACTTTCACACCAATCTTTCTCACTAGCCAAGTAGCCACTTCTCAACAATTTTCATCATACATCTTACCTTTTGGCTTTCAGCACATGTAGGACAGCTCTCAAAAACAGCTCATCAAATTCAACCTGTAGTTTCTCCAGAGAATAGGGCTGCTGGGCCAGACCCAGGCCTCGGTTGTAGCTCACAAACTGTGCCCAATGATCGCTCACATAACCCAGGGTCATCCTGAGCAGGAGGAAAGGCAATACGGCATTTTTCGTTAATACGCTCAACCCTGGCACCTTTATATTATATTTGAAGCACTCATTTATTCAATACATATTTATTGAACACCTACTATCTTCTAGGCTCTACAGAGAATTCAGTGGGGGGACAAACCCTACCCTCATGCGGCTTACATTTAGTGGAGAACAAACAGTCAATAAACAAAATAAAGTGAAAAATATAGTCTGTCATGTGGTTATAAGTGACGATGAGGAAAATAAGTAGGGGAGGGGCCTAAGGTTTCTCTGGAGCTGGCCAGAGTAAAGGAGCTGGCTGGGAGCAGAAAAGGCCTCATTAAAGAGGGGCATGGAAGCAAAGACTGGAAGAGGTCACGGGGACCTCTAAGGGAAGAGTGTCCAGGTAGAAGAAACAAGCAGTGTGAAGGCTCGAAGGCGTGTTCAGGAGGTTGGACGAATAGCAAGGCAGCCAGCACCTGAAAGCAAGCTAAGTGAGATGGAGACTAGCTAGAGAAGAAATCAGGAAAGTGACAGGAAACTAGACCATGACGACCAGGGCACTGTGAACACTTTCACTCTGAATAAGACTGGGAGCCAGGGGATGACATGGGCTGCTGTCTTATCTTTACAGGCAACACTGGCTGTTGTGAGAATAAGCTGAGGGGAAAAAGCCAGGGCAACAGCAGGAAGATTAAGTCGGAAGGCTATTATAATTATAATCAGGGAGAAATACCTGAGCGTGAACTAGGGTAGTAGCAGTGAAGGCGAGGAGAAGCAGCTGGATTCTGGAAATGGCATGTTTCATTAGTTCAAAAGGATGCACACCTTTCACACACTAACCCCTGCAACTGGAATGTATATTAAACTGATAACATAAAAAATAAATAAATAAATAAATAAAATAAACTGATAACATGTCTCATTTTGGTAGTTTTCTTTCTTAGAGGCACACAAAATATATCTTCAGAATTGGTGGCATCTCGGATTTGATGACAGATGGTATTTTGAAGGTAGAAATGACAGAATTGGCTGTTACACTGGATGTGGGGTGTAAAAAAGTCAGGGTAACAACAAGTATTCTGGCCCGAGCAACCATAAGAATAAAGTTGCCACCTACTGAAATTGGGAAGGCCATGGAGGAGTGGTTTGGGAGGTGAAGCAAGGGAGGTCTGTTGGGTGTATTAATACTACGATATTTGTGAGTCATGCAAGTGGAGGTGCTGAGTTGGCAGCTGGACTTACAAGCTTAAGAGAGAAGCCTGGGCTGGAAATAGAACTCTGAGAATCATAACAGTATTTAGATGATATTTAAAGACATGAGAATGGATGAGGTCCCAAGAGCAAGTTTAGATGGAGAGAAGAGGTCCAGGAACTGAGCCCTGAGGTGCTCTGACCTCCAGATGTTTGGGAGTGAGGATGAATATAACCAAGGAGCCATCAGGGAAGTGGAGGAGGAACCAGGAGAATGTGGGATCCTAGAAATCAAGCAAACAAAATGTTTTAAGGGGAAAGTGGGCAACTCTGAGAAAGCTATGTAAACTGTGGGAGAGATGTAAAGGAGGAGGAAGACTCAGAACTGGCCGCTGGATCAGTAGAACAGAGATCATTAGCAACTTTCATTCTTAAGAACTGGCTGGGGAGTATAAGGGGGAAAGCCTGACTGTGGAGAGTTCACACAGGAATGGAGGGAAAAAACTAGAACTGATAGATGACCTGAAGAAAGAGACTGTTCTACAACTGGAAGGTATGAGAAGAATCTGTGGGCAGCCCAGGTGGCTCAGTGGTTTAGTGCCACCTTCGGCCCTGGGTGGGATCCTGGAGACCCAGGACTGAGTCCCGTGTCAGGCTCCCTGCATGGAGCCTGCTTCTCCCTCTGCCTGTGTCTCTGCCTCTGCCTCTCTCTCTCTCTGTCTCTCATGAATAAATAAAATCTTAAAAAAAAAAAAAAGAAGAAGAAGAAGAATCTGTGATAGATACAAAGAAAAGAAAGCAGATGGAAAACAAAGAAAGAATAGTCATACTATATTATAATCATCAGCTGTAAATATTTACACAAATATTATAGAGTGAATGGTGACCTTAAAGCAATAAATAACAATGTCTTTCCTACAGAGTTATTGGGAGAATAAAACAAGGAGGTACACACCTGGCATTTAGTGAACAATTGATCCTGTATCACATCTACAAACCCAAGGACAGATTTTACCTTATTTTACCGAGCAGTATCAGAGAATAAACGTCTGACTTCTGATAAGAAGTATATGGGCTTTTAGCTCTTAAGAAATTACTCTTCAAGTCATCAGCCATCCTTCCTTCCATCATCTTTTTTTCATTATCCTCTACTGAATGCTTTCTTAAGATATTAAAAGTCACCCCCCAGCCTTGCAGGGCATCCTATAATCATTTACCTGGCTTTACAAAGTACATGGATACACATCGAAAATAAACTAATTAGAATCCATTTTGTTTTAGAAACATAACTGGAGAAGGGGAGAAGTTTTAGAGGATTTTTTTGGAGAGAAGAGAGATTAGAAGAAATAACAGCATACTGATATGCTGTAGGGAATGACAGGAAAGACAGAAAATTTAATGATGCAGAAAAGGGGATATAAAATCAATTCTTCAATGAAAAGCAGTACATGTTCTCCAAATTTATTCATACTTGGAAATAAAAGCATAAATCCATTTTTCAATCAAATAAATGGTGATGCTTTCCCCAGTTCAAATACAGTGGCCACTGACGGAAGTCTTTGCAACTTTCTTTAAATGGTATTTACCAGAAAATCAGAATAGGAATAAATAAGAGCGGCAAGAGGGAAACAATGACACAAAAGAGCTACTGCCAATCTTCCACAGCTAAGTGACAATTCCCAGGCAAAACAAGAAGGCAGAAGAAAACAGGGAGCACAGGAAAAGGAAAAAAGCTTCAAAGAGGCTTCATTTTCCTTTACTGAGTTGAGTTTCTCTGGCCCAGTTCAACCCAGCAACTGCTTTGAGGACCTTGACTCCAAGGATAATTACCTAGCAAATTAGTTAAATTTGATGTAATTAACCACATATTCTGACTGGAAGCATTTATGGAATTCCTATCTGTCAGATGGTGAAAAAAAATTCTTACTTTTATGATAAATCAGACCTGAAGCATACACTGAAATGTCCATCATCCCAATTTCACAGTGTAAGTGTCTGACCCAGGGGAAGGCAGATACAAACAGATGTACCAACAGTAGTATTACCTGATCATATAACCAATTCGCTTCACAAACTGCCTGTAGCGTGCTCTATTAAAGGTTTCTAACCCCACAGCCAGAAGCTCCACTAGTGAGTTAGCAAAGGCAAAAATTTTCATCATCTCTTGAGGTCTTGTTGTTTCAGGTGAATAATCACCTAGAAGTTAATCGGAGAAAAGGAAGAAATCATAATTACTATGAAAACACACCGAAGGACATGGGTACAAATACCCCAATGAGTTAACAAAGCTGTGGCAGAGAAAATTTAACAATCTCCATTGCTCTGGCTCCTCTGCCAATATGAAATGGAAAACCTGAGACAAAATGCAAAATGAAAACAATATATTAAAGCTGGGCAAAGTAGGGGTGCCTGGGTGGCTCAATCAGTTAAGTAGGAAGTGCTGACCTTCGGCTCAGGTCATGATCTCGGAGTCCCGGAATCAAGCCCCATGTTGAGCTCCCTGCTTCACAGAGTCTGCTTGTCCCTCCCCCTCTCCTTTTGCCCTTCCCCCTGCTCCTGCGCATGTGCACTCTCTCTCCCTCTCTGAAATAAACAAAATCTTTAAAAAAAAAAAAAAAAAAAAAAAGCTAGACAATGTGCAAGCTAGCTGACCTTTCTGCATTTCAGCACTAGTTGGGAAATTATAAGGACAAGAGAAAAGAAGGGAATCTCACTGACATCTGATGCAACCATGTTTGCATGGTATGGCCAGGCATGGGGGAACCTGAATCAGGAACCTGCCTGAGATGGAAGGCTAGACACTGAGTTCCTGTGCTGAGCTTGCCACTATCCTATTTAACACATGATAAAAGAAATCAGTCTACCTTTTGCTTTAAACCCAAGAAGATGCTGAAAGAGTTCATGGAATGGAAACTGTGATAAAAGGATAACCAAGTCATCTTCATTAAGGAGAAGCCAACTGGTCTCAGGGTCTTCATCCTAAGGGGAAAAAAATGCAAAACTGTGTCAGCTGATTTCACCAGAACGCACCACGGTCTAGAGTTACAAGAGCTAAATTATCACAGATACAAGTGGTACATGGTACATATGTCTTCATGGAGTTTTCCTCTTCCTATCAGATTCATAAATGGGCTGTAAAACCCCCAAATTACAAGCACAATTTTATGTGCATCTGGGTCATATGCATTCTTCTGTGGCTGAAATTGTTTTGACATCAATTAAAGAACCACATACTGACTCCAAATTATTTTAGCTACAAGTCTCTTGCCCCCAAATCAAGGCCTACTGTAATACTCAACTGCCTTATGGCAAAGTTATTTGCATTTACTGTAGATACCTGAAGCTCTGTTGTCAATTTGCTAAAGCAGGAGAGGCTTGTAGGCCATTACATAGAGATTATATAGGGGAAACCTTTGGGTTTTTTTGATACAGAAGACTGAAGTCATCTTAGAAATTAAGCTGGTTTTTGTCCTAAAATATGTTACATTCAAAAGGGAATGTTATAAAAAGATCCAGAGATCCTGAAGAATGTATCACCTCAATTTCAACACAAGACTAATGTAATTCATTCATCATTTCCCAAGCCACTCATTCCCCCACTCCCACCCTATTTTAGGTCCTAAATGGCTAACAAACAAGCCTCAGAAACTCTACCTAGAGCAGTAAGTAGCTCTCCACTCTAGCTGCACATGAGAATCACCAGGGAGGCTGTCACACATCTGAATGTCTGGGCATGGGCCTGGGAAAGATTTTTAAGTTGCCGAGGCAGTTCCAACATACAGCTGGCAGCTAGCAACCACTGATGTGGATAATCCAGGAGGCCTTCCTCCCCACAGCCTTTCCTGAGTTAACAGCACTCCCAACATTCTCGCCTATGTCACAAGTTCTTGAATTCACTCAGCAGTCAGGGTGTGCTAGCCAGGAACCAGGCACCACTGGGGAGTTCCCAACCATTATCTGCCTCTGGGAATAAACGTAGGAAATCCCACAGAGAAAAGACTTCTCTCTCAGGGGAGAACATTCTTGGGGGGAAAACACTTGTCCCACCACAATCTTTGAAAGACCAGTTTGCACCAGCTCCTGGGAAGCTCTCTTCAAGGTGACTGGTGAATCTTTAGCAGAGATGTCTGAAGAGTCAAGTGAGTTGTGAAGGGGCTCCCCGTTTATGAATGAGCATTCAGTTAAATACACAAACGTGATCCCCACAGCTGCCACGGCTGTCATTCTGTGAACTGTCTGCTGCTAGCCATCAACTTCTTTTAAAAGAGAGTCTTAGTAAATCTGGCCCCTGGCCACCCCACACAGCATATCACATCAGGATGAGGAGCTTAAGAAAGCACTAAGGCAAATAACCAGCTGGAGGAAATTCCCTATGCACAGCAGAAAGAAACATCAGTAAGCCCTACCTTGAGAAATTGGATTTTGATCATTCGATTCTTACCATGAATAAAGAACCATCTTCTACCTTGCAAATGGGAAGATCTGGGTAAGAAGTATTTGTAACAGATAAAGGAAGACCTTGGGAAGCTCCCGCCCTTTATTCCACAGGCTCCCATTACCTGCTGGTGGGACCTCAAGCCCCAGACCTGTGACTTCATAAAAGAAAATCCTAATAGAAGTTTTACACCATATGGAAATATTCCCAGGTTTCAAATTCTCCCAGCTAAATAGGAAGACATCCTACACAAGGGTGACAACACAGCACACACTAGCTCAGAGCACAGGCACTAGAAGCTCCACCATTCACTGACCTTCTGACCTGGGAAAAATCCTTCATCCCCTGCACCTCCGTTTTCTCAGACCAATACATGCGTCTCATGGGATTGTGGGCAGAGGTCAGTGAAAGACAATGTGAAAAGTGCTTAGAACAATGCGCAGCACACAAGAGGAGCTTGACAATGATTAATTAAAATAACGCAAACATGATGCATTACCTCTTCTCCTCCCTCATCTACTAGAGTCCATGTCCCAGATGCAGGCCCCGAGGTGGATGGCTTCTGCTCACTGGGCTTCATGTGGCACAGGAACTCTGCTCGATTCCTAAAAGACAACGGAAATCATACCAATCACATGTTTACCAATCACATGTTTAAGAGCCCACATGCAGGCACTCTGGGTCATCTACTCACCCTAGAGAAGAGTCAGCCATCCACCCAATCTTCAAATGGTTTAAATTAATAAATGAGAAATAAGAACTGGCTAAGACTCAAAGAGGCTAAAACCTCACAAATTGTGTGCAGACCTCGACCATTCTGAATTAGTAGTGATGAGTTAACTGCAGAGAAGTGGTTATGCTGGCACAGTTCCCATACACTATGGGACCTCAATACATACAGGTTCTGCGGCACCTCAAGTCAAGCCAGGCTTACAAACTTTTACTGCCACATCCACAGCTTTGAGGAACCAAACCTTACCAAATTAAAAAGGATAATCTGCAGGAAACT
Organism: Vulpes vulpes; assembly: GCF_048418805.1. NCBI lineage: Eukaryota > Metazoa > Chordata > Mammalia > Carnivora > Canidae > Vulpes > Vulpes vulpes. The sequence continues at coordinate 115,156,788 of NC_132792.1, forward strand.
CAAAAGCTCATTTAGGGCAAAAGAGTACCTCCAAAGGCAAAAACATTTTTATGTCAAAATCCTATCTAACACGTGTTGGAGAAGCCCCGAGTCCAGGCAGAGAGAGAGGGAACTGGAGAGAAGTCTTGCCAGCCAGACTTCACAAGGTGGTGGCTAGACCCAATGAGTAGGTGGAGCCAGAGAACTTTCTTCTCTTGGACCACAACATGGTTTTTGGCCCCCTGTTCCTTCCCCTCTGGCCTGACCCTAAAAAATTCATCCATTTCTTCTTGTTACAGGAACTTTCTCCCAAAACTTCCAGCTCTGTAGGTCCACTGCTGCCCTTTCCACCCACAGAGCTCCAATCCTGAAACTCCAAATGTCCACTGGTACCTGCCACTCGTATGCGTCCACTTGTATGCCTCAACGACCTCAGACTCTCCTCCTCGTAAAATGGCTCTCCTCTCTGTCCTTCCAGTCTGTTAGGGTGCCAGTGCCCTCACAGCCCCCCAGGCTCAGACGTCTACAGAGTTCTGTCTCCACACTCCTTTCCCCAAAGTTCCTTATTTAGTCTGCTACTTAATCCTTTTCTGGGAAGATAACTTTTAGGTTCCCCTCCTCCTCTTTCCCCCAATCATGACCTCAACGCAGGGTCTAAGGCAGACAGGCTTTCCAGGACCAAGAGCCGGTCACCCCACATAGACTGTGCCTTCTCCCCCAATTAAATGCCCTCTCGATGATGAGCTGGGATCCAGAGCCAGGAGAGCCAGAAGTCTCTAACTGTAAGTCAACGAAGCAGAAGCACATCTTCTCCTGCCTCTACTCAATCCTAACCTTCTTTGATACAATACTCACCTTTGTTCAAAAGCCCTTAACTGCTACCAGAGCCAGACCATATCAAATCTGGATCCCTCTGTCTCAATGTGAGAACCGTCTATAATCCAAGTCGCTATGGTTATTCTACTATATGACTGTCTCCCATGCAGTCCTTCACTGCAGCCAAGCTGATCTCCTACCTGTCTCCTCCTGCAGCCATCTGTACCTGTACTTTGGGCCCCTGCCTCTTCTCCCCATCAACAGTGCCCTGCCTGCTCCTTCTCCTCCTGAGATCTACATCATTCTTGCAACCCAGCTCACACACTGGGAACCTTCTCTCACTGTTCCACCCTCCTCCCTTCAGTCTCCTCAGTGCTAGTATGCCAATCGCAGCTTCATGTATTGGCACTCGGATCTCTGTACTTCTTCCCCTCTCTACTACATCTCTTCTTCTAAGGAAAAAATGATCTTTCTTGTCTCTCCACAGCATGTTTCATAATGACATATATGACAGGAAAGGCAAACCCACTAAAAAGGGGAGTCCAAAAAAAAGTATAACTTTATAAATAAGCAGTTAATAAGGTCATCTGGGGACAAAGGGTATCCAGCCCAAGGAAAATCCACAATATTAAATTCTGGAATGCTGACACTTCCCTTAGCAGTTATTTGGATCTGGGTAGTTTAGGAAGCCAATCCTTTGGTAGAAAGAAGCATTTCAATTTCTACTTCATAAAGCTCTTCCACACTTACTTGACAGGAGACATTAGCAGGGCAAGGGACTGCATAAAATGAAAGACCCCTGATGGGTTATTCAACACTTTGATCTGAAATCAGAAAAGGAAAAGGCATACTGTAGAAAACCGACAACCCAAGTATCCATCATCTTAGTTCACCGGCATTCCAACAAAGGGAGCTATTACAAAAAACAAAGATGGAAGTAAGACCTAATCCTTAAGATTGAGAGCACAGCTCATAGGTTACATGGTAGTACTGATTTGGCTGGACTCACAGAGCAGCACTAGTTGAACAGTTTACTTCAACCACTGTAACCATATAGGACGAAGAACAATACTGCTCTTTTCATCCAAAGACAAAACAAAACAAAACAAAATAAAAAAATCCTCTGCCCACCTAAAAAGATTCAAACTTCTCACCACCAGAAATACTTAAGAAAAGGTAATGTGGAGAAGCTGAGCACACACTGGCTTCCACCCATCTGAGTGGTCGCTGTGAGTAACAAAACCACTCAAAAGCAAGCAGCAGAGAGGAGAAACCGTAAATCATATAATCAGCACTGAAGGTGATTATATGAGAGCTGATTGCACAGATATGGATCTCTGCAAGCATTAAAGAACTCTGAGATGCTCATGGTTTCTGTTTTGCCTATACCAACTGTGGTGTGAGGTGGACTGATTTAGGAAGCTATGTTGAATATTACAAAAAAAAAAAAAAAAAAAAAAAGCCTAATGAGTCTTCCTGCACAGAAATTTTCCACAATTAAATACTACTCAATCTACCAAGCCAGACTACAAGGAAACTTTTGCAATTCTATTTTAATGTCATCAATTATGGATGGCCCAAGAAGTTTCAGCATAAAAACTCCTGTGAATACATAAAACATATACTAAAATATTTTAAGAATTCTATTTTAAAGGTCAATATTTTTAAATAGCTTTTTAAAGGGAAAAATTCTTTCTTTAGGACAAATATTTAACAAAATCTCTCTCATCCCACTCAAAATCAGACCATTCAGCATACCTGTATGAAAGGAACAGCCCATTTACTAACACCAGCCGGGCATCGAAGAATATGGTTTAAAAGGAAGAAGTGATCTCCAGGACAGCCAACTCTTTGTAACACTGACACCTGAACAGGGAAGGACACAGAGTTTCACTATTTAATAAAAAGAAAAACATAAAAAAAAAAAAAAAAAAGAAAGAAAAACATACCTAGGGGTCTAGTAAAATCACTTAGCCAATGTTTAAAACATATGGATCTTTCAGAAAAGTAATCAGAGATCTACTGCATATATACATACTGTATTTGTGTGTGTATATATGTATATATATGTATATATGGTTGTGTGTATATATATATATATATATATATAGTATGTATATAGTATATAACCAGACAGATACTATTAACAGGTTGAGTTTCTACCACAGAGACACATGGAGGCCTAAGAACCTTGGAGTACTATGATAAAAACAGCATAAACAGTTTCCCTGAAAACCCAGTTTTTATTATCTGGCAAAATACAACTTACTTACTGTGTGGTAACGTGATTAGATACAAGTCAAATAGTTTAATCTAGTCTCAGTTTGTAATAAATTCTCAAATCCAAAGAAGTATGCCTGGAACCTTATCACATATGTAAGAACTCTAGTGTGAATCTAAAAAAAAAGCACCCAAGGCAGCCCCATTGAAAACATAACCTCTAACAAATAAGCCTTCCTCTCTAATACACTTAACATCTTTCTTAAATTTCCCAAATCCTGATATCTGCCTTTTTTCTCTTAAGTCTTTTAAGAATGGAAGGTTTTAGATCGGCTACCTGTATTCTACGTATACATCCTGTCTCTAATTTAGTAGTGTGCTTCCCACATTTCCATTTCTTCCTAAATGGAAGGCCTAAGATTATTTAGCTTAAAATGTATCAGAAAGAAAAATCCTTTGTGCTTAATAACACACTAAATAAGTGTAACTTATTTCCATGTGTCATGAACAAAGAAAATGTCACTAATTAACATATTAAACAAATTAGCTGAAGAAGCTGTTGAAAAAAAAAAAAAACTAGGAGAAGGCATAATTCTTCAATTATTTGTTCCCTTACCAATTTCTGCAGCCAGAGAAGAATATCGTCATGGAACTGAGCATCTTCATTAACTCTCCTGGTGAACATGAATAAGACACTAATGCACTCCTTTAGTTGACACAGGTCAGAAGGAAAGCTTTCTGTCTGTTTACAAGCTATAAATTAAAAAGAGGATTAAATGAACCTCAAGTAAATGGTGTTTTGGAGAGAATTTTTAGTGTCTCTACCTATAAATAAATAAATAGATAAATAAAATCTCTTCAAAATACTTAGTTCAGATAAAAATCCAAGGAGAAAAGATGCATCAAAAATATCAGAATTTGGGAACCCTGGGTGGCGCAGCGGTTTGGCGCCTGCCTTTGGCCCAGGGCGCGATCCTGGAGACCCGGGATCGAATCCCACGTCGGGCTCCTGGTGCATGGAGCCTGCTTCTCCTTCTGCCTATGTCTCTACCTCTCTCTCTCTCTCTCCGTGTGACTATCATAAATAAATAAAAAATTTAAAAAAAAAATATCAGAATTTTGGGGCACCTGGCTGGCTCAGTTGGAAGAGCATGTGACTCGATCTTGGGATCATGAGTTCAAGCCCCACGTTGGGTATAGAGACTACTTGAATAAATAAAACTTTTTAAAAAAATCTGAATTTCTACTAAATATGTAATTCAAAAAAGTATTTAACTTTGTGAAATAGTACAAAGTAAGGGAAAATTAACTTCATCAAAATCCATTTTTTATTTAAAAATCAGCAGATCTCTGGTCTAACCCCAGCTCTTTGATTAGTTGTGAAAACAACGGGCGGGGGTGGGGGGATTTTTTTTTTTTTTTTTTTTTTTTGAGAGCAGGAGAGAAGAGATAGAATCTCAATGCCCAATGGAGAGCCCAATGCGAGGCTTGATCTCACAGCCCTGAGATTATGATCTGAGCCAAAATCAAAAGTCAGATGGTGATAAAAATATCAACACCTGAGCACGCAGGCACCCAGGATGCTCCTACTGTAAATATTCCTAATATCTCCCCAGAAATAAAAATTGTGTAATTCAATTAACTAATTCATGTCTAACATATTATACAATTAAAGCTAGTTTTGTAAAACCCAAATACAATGAAAAATGCAGAACATTATAGATCCTCTGATGAAAGTTTTATAAACAGCCCAAGAAACCAGACAAGCAAAAATAAAGTAGAAAAGACACAGGATGAAAAAGTATGCTGAGTATCAGTTTTAGAATCAAAATGTATTTGAATTCTACTTGGTCAACAGCACACAAATTGGGACTAAGGAACATTAATGATAAAAGCAAGCTTTTTGACTTCCCAGAGAAGCAGAGACTAACAGCCACGGGGAAGGGAGACCTAGCATTGCTCCCAAGAAATGTTATTAAGGGATATCTCAATCCTACTCTGGGCAAGGCCAGGTGAAACAGCTGGCATAAATGTTCCCTTAAGATATCAATTAGTACACAATCAATTCAACCAACTCCTCAATTCCTTTTTCATTGCAGACACAAGAGTGAGACTTTCGGGATTCACATACCTCGGCCTTGAACTGCTAAAGATCTCAGAAGAGTTGAACTATTGAGTAAGGCATAAATGTACGACTCCACTTGCAATTTTGAGAGCACAGAAGTGTACGAATGCAGAGCAAGGGTCTGATGGAGGTGCTCAGATTTGGCATCAAATAGCTTCTTTAGCTCCCCCAGTGCATTTTCATTCATCTCTACTCTTTGGAAGCGGTGATAGCCTGAAACCTTCACTTGATCTGCACAGATACCCTAGCAAGGGACAAAAGGGTAAAATAAGACACCAGTTAACTCTTTACACTTGAAGTAATCAGCCTGCAGGCATACAATGTGTTGGCTTTGGTACCACCTTCAAAGAGCTTATAAATCACAGCGAGGGGATTTATAAAGACTACCATCCAGGAACAAGAAGTCAAATATATAATGAGGTGCCAAAAGGGATCATGCCAATCACAAAGCATCATAAGGTCAAAGAAGGAAAAAGAAACCCTAAGAAGAAAATAATAGAACTTGTCCCTAAGAGTCTCATGATTGATAATCTTACCTTCAACTCTATAAACACAGAAGTCAATGTGATATCCCCACAACTTCAAGGGACTTCAAAATATCTCTGTACCTACCCTCATTCTTTGTGATTCTGATCAAAAGAAACTCCTCTCCTTTCCAATACTAATAACCTCCAGCTGTGTTCCTGATTCTACCCTCTCCCCTATTTCCCCTCTCCATGGACTCCTTTCTTCCTGCAAAGAGAGATACACAGGTCTCCCAATGAGCAAAGATTAGGGATGAGGGAAAGCACATGTTTCTCCTATGTCCTCCAGCTTCCCTTCACTTCCCTTCTTGGCCAAACCTGCCAACAGTGGCCTTCTCTTCCTTGCTGTCCTTCCCAGGCCCTGGTGAAATGGCTTCCCTAATGGTCACCGTGGCCTCCACAGAGTCACATCTAATTGCCTTCCTGTTTCCTCATCTCTCAAGCTTATTCCACAGATCATCCTCTCCTTGACACTCTCTACCCACTTGGATGTTCCTGGCATTATGCCCAAGGTTACAAACCAAAGGGTCCACAGGCCAAATCTGCCCTGGAAACATGGCTTACTTGGCCTCTACTCTCTACTTTGTTGCCAACATTTACAAATCAGGATCCTTCACACAGAAATCCAGATATCCAGCTGCTCTTAGGAAATGAAAAGATGTAACAATGCTGGCCCAGCACAATACTGCGGCAATAGTCAGCCAGAACCCAAGAGCCGCTGCCCCCACTGGACCAGGCATGAGCCTACCCAGGGACCACCGTCCCACTGGGCACACTACATTCCTCCAGGTCACCTGCATGGCCACTGTAGGTATCTGGCTTTGTGACTCCTACACCATACTACTCTGGGCTAGGACAGGGTCAATGTAAATATAAGCATACTCCACACCTGGATGGCATCACAAGAACAGTCCTTCCACTGCAAATCCCCCAGGCTCCTAAAAGCTTTACAGAATACTAGTCAAAATACCTGCACAGACAGCTGTTCCTCCTTAAAGTGCCACAGTCGACTTTTTGCATTTTGGCAATCAGACGTCAGAGCAAGTAGCTCAGCTTCAGCCAGCAGCAGCTGCTTCCTACATCGTGAGTAGTTCAAAAGCAACTCATAAAATTCATGCCTGTCCTGATGAGCCATGCTGTCAAATTCTTCTAAATACGACTCAACATTTTCCAGCCATGAACCAGGTTCAAAGATTTTTAGCTGTTCTTTAGTAAATGGTATGAGTTCTGGTTGAGATGGGAGTTCTGGGTAGAGTCGCTCATTCCTAAACAAGGGTTTCGCTGCCACCAAAGCTGGTACTTCTCCAGCAATTTCGGCTGGCAACTGAGGATACAGTTTTTTCACTCTAGGTGGCTGAAAAATGTCTTTGGCTTCGCAAGAACTCTGCAAGCCAACATTAAGTAGCACCTCTGAAGAAAGACCCAAGGCTTGTTTGTCTGCTTTCTTTTTCTGAGTTTCTCTGACCTGTAAATTTTCCATTTCCTGCTGAGAGTAAGAAAAATTAGATTGTGAGGTGCCTCCAGAAGGTCCACATTGTAACAATTTATTTTCCTCTACTTCTGGAAAGTTCTTGGGGATTTCTACTTTGGTTCCAACGTTGTCTCCAGAGTCGACCTTCATTGCGTCGTCCCCAACACAGGCTCTGACCTCCTCCCCTTCCTTTAGGGTCTCTGTGTTCCGTGTCAGGGACCCTTCATTGCTTATAGTCAGGGAGGTGAGTGGTACTTCAAACATCTCACTCTCGTTTTGTCCACTGGCAGCATTCTGGAGCTGGCACTCAGTTAACACCTTCAGACAGTCTCCTTTGAATTCACAAGCTGGAGTAGGGATTTCCAGCTCTCTGGAGGTTTTTGGAAGGGAGACTGCATCAGATTCTTCCCTCTGAAGGGTTTCAGATTTCTTCTTTTCCTAAAAATGAGATTTATAATGTGAAATAATTTATAATGTAGAAATAACTGATGCTTTCAACATGAGAAATTCTTAAATTGTATACAAAATATAAATTTTGTAATTTAGCAAATGGAATCTAAATAAACTTCATAAGCAATGTGTTCCATATTTCCTATTATTATTCAATTTTGACTATGTTAAGTTTGGGAGATTCACTACTCTAATCCCAACAGAAAAAAAACATAAAAATAAGTAGCAAATTATGATTCAAGAACAGAGGAGGAGGATGGGACGCCTGGGTGGCTCAGCGGTTTAACACCTGCTTTCGGCCCAGGTCATGATCCTGGAGTCCCGGGATCGAGTCCCACATCGGGCTCTCTGCATGGAGCCTGCTTCTCCCTCTGCCTGTGTCTCTGCCTCTCTCTGTGTCTCTCATGAATAAATAAATAAAATCTTAAAAAAAAAAAAAAAAAGAATGGAGGAGGAAAATTTTAATTAGGTTGCTCTCCATTCTCCTAGAGGTCAACAGAACAGTCTCCAAGTAGCTTAGGCCTCAATAGATTTCTCTTCATTTTGACAAACATATTCACTGAAAACTCATGCAGATAAAGTCAAATAACTTGAGCAATAACATAAGAAACTACAGTATTAGGTTATAACCTACAAAATAAAACAAATATCATGAGTCTGTGCTGACATAAATAAATAATAAATGGGCAAAAAGTGACATTCCTCCTTACAGAATTCCAATCAATAAATGTAGATCGAGGGGATCCCTGGGTGGCGCAGCGGTTTGGCGCCTGCCTTTGGCCCAGGGCGCGATCCTGGAGACCCGGGATCGAATCCCACATCAGGCTCCCGATGCATGGAGCCTGCTTCTCCCCCTGCCTATGTCTCTGCCTCTCTCTTTCTCTCTCTGTGACTATCATAAATAAATAAAAATTTAAAAATTTTTTGAAAAAAAAAAATAAATAAATAAATGTAGATGGAATGAGAAAAACAGAAAAGTCATCATTACAATACCATGGTAATAACTGCCACAGGCAAGAGATACTGATGAATGCTAAAGTGAGTAAGTGAAAATGTAAGCAGAAATAAGAGAGTTGCATAGCATCAAAGTATCTTCCAAATATTTAGTAATTGCAAAGGAGAAACAGTAAGGTTCAGAGAAGAATTCTGGCAAACAAAACTTTAACTGCATGACCAAGATTAATATGACAGTAGCATATCCCATGTGATAGTCTGAGAAAGCCTATCACCTCTTCAAGTATCCCTTCCAATAATGGATAACCTCAATCTAATAAAAATAAAAAAATTAAAAAACACTAGACAAAAACTCAAAGAACAGTCTACAAAATAACAGAAACATGGAGCCCTTGGGTGATGTAATCAGTCAATCATCTGGCTCTTGGTTTCAGCTCAGTTCATGATCGTAGGGTCATGAGATCAAGCCCCACATCGGTGCCATGCTCAGCATGGAAACTGCTAAAGTTTCTCTCTCCCTCTCCCCTTCCTCATGATCGCACTCTCTCTCTCAAATAAATAAATCTTTTTTAAAAAATAACAGAAATGTTATAGTCAAAGAAAAGACTGAGGAACTATCAGGAGATTGGAGGAAACAACAAAGGCAGAACAACTAAATGCCATGTAGGACCCTGGACTGGATCCTGGAAGAGAAAAAGAACAGTAGTAAGAAAATTGCTGAAATCCAAATAAGTTCTATATTTGAGTTAACAGCATTGTACCAACATTAACTTCTTGGTTATGATAAACGTTCTATACCATAAAACTAAGATTTTGTGACAGGGTGACATCAGAGGAAGCTGCATTAAGGGTATATGGAACTCCCTTGTATTATATTTACAACTTTCCATGAAGTCCAAAATGATCTCCAAAAACCAAAGGCAAAAAAACAAAAGTTAACTTTAAAAAATACAATAAAATGAGTTATGGTTTAAAAAAAAAATCTCAGGATGCCTGGGTGGCTCAGTGGTCGAGCATCTGTCTTTGGCTCAGGGTGTGATCCCTGAGTCATGGGATCGAATCCCACATTGGGCTCCTTGCTGGGAGCCTGCTTCTCCCTCTGCCTATGTCTCTGCCTCTGTCTCTGTCTCTCATGAGTAAAATCAAATCTTTAAATTAAAAAAAAAAAATCTCAGGCATTAACACACAAACTAGATACACAGGAAAACAAGCTAATAAAGAAGAAAAAATTATAGGAAAATTATTTTAAATTGTTACATTTGAACAAACTGAAAAAAAAAATGACTGCATCACTTAAATACTCCCTTTTCACTATGAAATTTTAAGGAAGACAAACCTAAGTTATATAAGTTATCAGTGATTTTGGATTGTGTTGTCCAGCATGTCCAGGAAAAAGTTGACAAGAGCCAAAAATGTAAGACATTTATATGTACCTAATACTAGGAAGAAAATGTAAGACATTTATATGTACCTAATAGTAGGAAGAAAAGATAAATGTTTTTGAAATGGAATTTAAGGTCACTTCCTGGTAATGGCTACCAAACATTTACAAATGGTGGTGACTGAAGAAGCAATGTGCCTCCAAAATTACTTTAATCTACACTATGAACTGTGGATATCAGATTCAGATATGAGCCACATAATGCATACAAAAAAGTTTGTCAAGTTGCCTAAAATCATGAATAACAAAAGGCATTACATGAGGGATGCCTGGGTGGCTCAGTGGTTGAGCGGCTGCCTTCAGCTCAGGGCATGATCCCGAGGTTCTGGGATCTAGTCCCATAGCAAGGTTCCTCACAGGAAGCCTGCTTCTCCCTCTGCCTGTGTCTCTGCCTCTCTCTCTCTGTGTGTCTCTCATGAATAAATAAATAAAATCTAAAAAAAAAAACAGAGCATTACATGAGTATTTATAAGAAAATGAAGAAGTGGACACACTTCAATGATGTTTCGTACACTTCTATAATAAACAGGTTTGTCAGACTGGGAGGTCAGAAAGAGAGAATCAGGAGACAGAGGCCTATGGTTACTACAGTGAGAGAATGCCAGTGTACTAGTCAAGGGAAAGGCCAAATTTTAGTGAGCTGAACAATCAAAACATAAAACTAAAAAAAAAAAATCTTCATTCATAATGAACAAAGAATAAAATATATAGAGATAAATTTAACAAAAGAATTGTAAAAGTTGAACTCTGGAAATTGCTGAATGTTTTTTTGTTTGTTTTGTTTTGTTTTTTGCTGAACGTTTTTAAAAGAAATTAAAGACTTAATAAATGGAAACACATCTCATGTTCATGGATCAGATCACAATGTTTTAAGATAGCAGTCCTCAAATTGATATACAGATTAAACATAATCTCAATCAAAATTCTAGCTGCCTTTTTTGAAGAAAATGACAAGCTGGATCCTTAAATTCATAAGAAAATGCAAGTGACTCAGAACAATCTTGAAAAAGAAGAATAAAGGAGATCTCATACTTTGCAACTTCAAAACCTACTACAAAACTAGAGTAATAAAGAGAGTGGGTTAAAAGCATACAGACAAATAGATCAATGGAAGAGAATTGAGAATCCAGAAATAAAACTTTGTATTTAAGGTCAGGTGGTTTTCAACAAGGATGCCAAGACAATATAATGCTCAATGAGTAGTCTTCAACAAATGGTGATTAACAACAGATATCCAAAGAGTGAAACTGGATTTTTTGCCTTCCAACATATACAAAGAATAATTTAAAAAGGATCACAGAGTTAAAACTTTAACTCGCAGTAAGTGTTAAAACTTTAATACTCTTAGGAGAAAACATAGGTGTATTGGGTTATGCATGACATGAAAAGTACAAATAATAACAGAAAAAAATAAATTGGACTTCATAAAAACTAAAAATATTTGTGCTGAAAATCACACCTTGAAAAAAGTGAAAAAAGGTAACTCATGGAATGGGAGGAAATAGTTGCAAATCAATTATAAGGTGCTTATATCCAGAATTTAAAAAAAGAACTCTTGTAACCCAATTATAAAAAGATGAATAACCCAACTTAAAAATGGGCAAAGGCTATGAATAGTCATTTCTCCAAAGAAAATATACAAATGGCACATAGATGCTAACATCATTAGCCATTAGAGAAAAGCAAATCAAAATCATGAGACACCATGTCATATATCCCCTAGGAGAACTATTTATAGTCAGATAATAAGTGACAGTAAGGATATAGGGGAATTAGAACCCTCGTTGACTGCTGGTGCGATTTTAACATGATGCAGCCACTACTAAAGATAGTTTGGTAGCTCCTAACTGTGGTGATGGATGCACAACTTTATGATCATACTAGAAAACACTGAATTATACACAATATATAGGTGAATTGTGTAGTGTGTGAATTACATCTCAATAAAGCTATTAAAAACACAGACGATAAATTTTTAAAATTTAGTGAGCTGATGAATAAGAAGTAAGGAAGTAGAGACTAGAATGTGGAATGAAAAGGTTTTTATTTCTCTTAAGCTGGAAGAGACCTCTGGGGGTGTTAAATGCTAATTGGAAGAGAAGACAAGTGAGCTGGAAACAGCCACAAGACAGTTCACATGATCAAGGACACAGAAAGCAACCCTCCTCCTCCAACACACAGGCTTCTAGAGCCTTCCTATCCAACCCATCCCTCAGGCAGTTTGTAACCTCCTTGTGTCCCATCTCACGCTACTTCAACCCCACCTCACTGTGTGCCCTCTTCCCCACTCCAGGATTGCCCTTGCAATTTCCAATTCTTTCCCTGCACTAAACAAAATGAACTCTCTAGCTGCTGCTCCCAAACTTGCCTGCCCACTCCAAGCAGCTCTAGCAACAGACAGAGGCCAGAGAGTCAAATGAACTTTTTAAAAAACATCCTAGCCTCTCTGGAAAGAACACACAAGACTTTGTTTAGGCTTTTATTTCCTCTGGGGTAAAACTCAGTGCTTCTCTGGGTTTCCAAATTGGAACCAAAGAAAACTCTACCTATACTGATTAGGGAAGTGAGGTCCAAAGAGGAATTAACCCAGAGTTGGCCCAAGGAAGGAGTGGGGGAAGGACAGAGAAGCTGATGCTTTGATTCAAATGGACTATCCAGACCAGGGAAGGCAACCTGGAGGGAAGGGTGGACAACGATTTGAGCTGATGGCAAAGGCCTGACGTTGCTCCCTCGCAGATCCCAGGACAGAGTTAGGACCTCTACAGCATGAATGTGAAAAGACAGGGGATTTGCCAAGGTCACCACTGATGCCACAGCTCAAGAGCAGTGGTGAGCTACCTGTGGCTTACTTCACTTTCCCAAATCACCAAGTAGGGGAACAGGTCCTGAATGGTCTGCAAGCTTCCAGGCTTTGCCCCAACCATCAATTCATCCCAAACACCATTGTAACACTGGCTCCCTAAAACACTGCTCTGAACACACCACAAACAGTCACAGCTCTCCACTTAATGAAAGACTGACTCTTAACTCTGGTACTCAGTGTCTTTGATGACTCAGTTGTGATCATGCCTCAAGACAAAATCTTCTTTCAATGACCACACCAACCCTTCTACACATGCTTTACTCTGAACTCCTGCTATATGTACTTGTCATCCAGCCCTGGTTATAGGTTAATTTATCTCTATGTTCTGTCTCCCCCTCCCCCGCCATAAACTCTAAGTATCTGAGGGTCAGAGACTATATCTTATGTCTTTGGATCTGATCTGCCTCTGATTTTTGACAGTATTCAATAAATGGTTCTTGAGACAATGGTGATGACCCATACATAAATCACAAGGATATACTGAGTATCAACTGTACACTGGGCTCTGTCCTAGGCACTAGAACAAAGAAATGTAAATAAAGAAATTATTCAATCATCCAACAAATTCAATCATCCAACATACCAGGTGCTGTGGCACATTCAGAATTTTATTTTTATATATCTCTCAGAAAGCAGAGAGAATATCCAATGAATTCAAAGGAAGCTCAACTTTAAAATGCCAAAATCAGGATCTATTCTTACACTAAAAATGTAAAATTTCACTAAAAAATGAAAAAAAGCCAGCTTCCAATTATTTTACCTACTTGAGTTAACTAGAGATAAAGATATAGGAGGACATATTATATGTATAATCATCATTATAGATCACAAAATAAAATCCAAACACAACTCCATATGTATCAAGTCATGTGTGCCAAAATTCGTACTTACATAATTTTAAGCAAAAGACACATGTCTTACAACTAAAAATGACCAGGAGATTAGGAATCTTTAATTCTTTACTTGTGATCTCCATATGAGTTACAAACAGGTAGAGAACATATTTGAAAATCATTCCCTGAAGGAAAAATAATCACTTACACAGAAATGGAAGAGTTGTTAATAAACAAGGAAAAACTATACATCACAGTAAACATGCTCTGGAGTGTTGTGTACATATGGGTAAAAAATAAGTACTGCACACAAACCACTACCAACAGTTATCTGCAGGGGATGGAATTCAAGACATTTCATTTCTGCTAGACATTTCTCTGTGTGTGTGCATCCACTAAGATGCACATACTTCTTGAACCAATGAGCACTTCAGTAATCAGAAGAAAAAGAAGAGTGTAGGTTCTGGGAAACAAAATGGAAGTTTCCTCACAATTCTTTCTCTCTGAACTGGAGTAAGTAAAAAAAACTACATTTCCGTTTCTTCTGTAAAAATAACAATGAGCTGCTTCTTCATGAACAATGAAGGCTCAAGTTTACACATTTTGTCCAATACTTCTATCATATTATTCTAAAGGTAGGGTCTGTTTATCAGTAATGTCTGTATCTACAGCCTTAGCACAATGTCTGGCACAGAACAGATAAAAAGGGCTTGGACCCATGGGTCTTTATAAATCAAGAGCTCTTGGGGCAATTTTACCAGCTCTCCTTGGGGTATACAGAGGTGCTGTACAAGTAGAAAGGCTTGGGGAAGGATGGGGCCTCTGCATTTTGCTTTGAATACATCTCTTGGCTGCCACCTCTTTCCTGTTGCTCTTAACAATTTTACTTCATGTATTAGCATTTTGCAGATTTGACCTCTTCCTCCTTCTTCATACACTTCCTTCACTCAGCTTCTGGAACCCTATACTCTCAGTTACAGGCACTGGGGACACATACTACCTCACTGGTCATTCTTCACATTCCTTTGTTGATTCCTCCTCTTCTCCCCAAACTCTCAAGATTCTTTCCTTATCACCTTTCTATACCACACTCATTCCCAAAGTAACCTAATTCAGTCTCTGGCTTTAAATGACTATCTATATGCTAATAACTATATGCCAAAGACTCCCAGATCTTTTTTTATTTAATTTATTTATTTGAAGGGGGGGGGAAGGAGTGGGGAGGGGGAAGGAAGAGGATCTCAAGCAGACTTTCCACTGAACGCAGAGCCCAATGCAGGGCATGATCCCACAACTCTGAAACCACGACTTGAGCCAAAATCAAGAGTCAGACACTTAACCAACTGAGCTACCCAGGCACCCCAAAGACTCCCAGATCTTACTCCCAACCTGGAGCCCTCTCAAGCTCTAGATTCACATACCCAACCCTACTCTATATCTCCATTTGGTTGTCTAGTACACACTTGTTTCAAAATTAGCATATTCAAAACTGAACTCCCAAACAGCCCCCAAACCTGTTCCACCCACCACCTCCTCCATCTCAGAGTCACCTGTGACCGTTTTCTCTTCTCACATGCCAGATCCAAATCATCAGCAAATCCTCTTGGCTCTACCTGCAGAAACTCCAGACTTCAAACACTTCTCACCACCTCTCCTGTACAAGCCTGGTCCCAGCCACTGTCACCTCTCACCTGGATCACTGCAACAATCTCTCAGGTCTCTGCCTCTACTCCTGCTCCTTTACAGTCTATTCTCCACACAGTAAGCACAGTGACCCTTTAAAGCATAACTCAGACCACACCATTCTGCTCAAAACCCTGAGGTGCTTATTACATATTTCATTCAGAGGAGAAGTTGCTACAAGGTCCCATACAGCCCTGCATGACCTGGCCCTAGTGTTACCTTTCTGGCTTCATCCCACTACTCTCCCCTCCCTCACTCCACCGTACCCAGACTGCCTCCTTGCAGTTCTGGGGCTAGGCCAGGCCAGTCACTCCCTTAGGGCCTTAGCCTGGAACACTTCTCCCCCAATATCCACATGGCTGACTCCCTCATCTCTTTCATGTCTTTACCTAAATGTCACCTCGGAAAACTGCAACCCAACCTTATCTCTCACCAGTACTCCCCAACTCTGTACCTTGTTTTTTTTCTCTTTTCCTAACTCTTACCATCTCCTAACATCCTAATTGATTTTTAGGGGGGCTGTTGGTTTGTCTTCTCCCTCAAAAATGTAAACTGCATTAAGGCCAGGTTCTTTGATTTTCCTCTGTTACTTCCCAGGTGCCTAGAACAATTTCTGGGTGACGAATGAGTGTTTGCTCAACAAATGGATGGATCTTAGGAGGCACAAGAGGAACTAAATAATATATAGCACCCCCTACCTCCACTCCTGTAACTACTCATGGGAGGAAAAAACTAAGAGGTAGAAATCATCCAGTCTGAGGAGCAATAGGGGATGGGGATTTATAGGTCTTTCCTTTTCTGTGATCAGCTTTCTGGGCCACATCTCAGTCTATCCTTAGCAATTACCATATGCTGTTACTATTAGTGAGTTGCTGGCATTCAGGATTTAACAAATGTCTGTGCACAGTCCATGACTACAAAAACACTGCATCTGTAGAATAAGTCCAAATCTAAAAATCTACTGTTCTTACCTCATAATCTACCAAGATCACCAAAGTCAGAGTCCTCTGAGGTGGGGGATATTCTAGTAGAAGATGATGGTACTACACAAATGAAAATGTTATTAGGATAATCTATTAGGAATGAGGTGGTAACTACAACCTAACAACGTGAGGTCATCTACCAGATGATTAACACTGAGGAATGCAGGTCAGCTGCTGGGTAAAAAATCCACAAGCCACTCAAACTATCTAAAGGGAACAACACATGACACTACTCACTTCCTGAACTGAGTCTTGGAACTGCTTTATGGCTCCATAAATAGCCGCCAAATTATACCACAGATAATAAAGATTTCATTAATGTAGAACTTTACGATTATGGCCAAACTACAGCCAGTACTAAAAATGATCTACCAACACTAAAAGAACAATTTTTACCATGACAAGTAGGAGGCCTTGCTGGTGTCATGGACTTTTCCATTTGTTTTTTTTCATTCTACCCAGAGGAAATTTACTAAATTCTTCTAAGTGACAAAGATTAGAAATACTCTTCAATACCAGCACCTATTCCTTTATTCAGCAAACATAACCAATTGCATAAAGGGCTGTGAAAGGGTACTGGAAACAAGCAAGCCCTTGCCTCATTGAGGACACAGTCTGAGGGAGAAGAGTTGTTGACAAAATAACCGTGAGACAAGTGAAAAAAGAGACAAGTGACAAAGGGGGTGCAGAGTGTTACTGCAGGAAGGACTAATGTGAGAGTGATGAGGGAAAGCTCTTCTAGGAAAGTACTGTTTTAGTAGAGATCTCATGACTGAGCAGCTAAGTGAAGAGGGGTAGGATGAGGTAACGGCAAAAGAAATAGCATGTGTAAAGGCCCTGAAGCAGAAGGAAGATGACAGATAGATAGATAGATTGATCGATCGATCGATCGATAGAGATAGATAGGTAGGTAGGTAGATAGATAGATAGATAGACAGACAAGAACCAAAAGGGATAGTAGTGGTATACCTGAGGCTGAAGAGAAAAGATAGAAGCCGGATCATTTAGGGCCCTGCATCCACATTAAGGACTAAGGACTCTGGCCTCTGGCCTCTGGGCAATGGGGAACCTTTGAGACGTTTTGAGGAGGAGAGTTATCAATTTTGTTTTTTGTTTTTAAAACTATCAATCAGCTTTAGTTTAGAGAATGGGCAACAAGAATGAATCTGGAAAGGCCAGTTTATCAGATATCCAAGAACTCTTCCTTGGAGGATGGTGATGGTAGGATGGAGAAAAATGAGCAGAATTAAGAGAATATTTAAGAAATACAACTGGCAAGACTTAGTGACAGATGAGATTTGGAGAGTGAGAAAAAAGTATGCATCCGGGATTTCTGGTTTGACCAAATACCTCTGAAATGAAAGCCTCTTCAAATAAATAACATATGTCTGTGTAGGAAAATCGTCCTAATATGTCAATAAAATGAGCAACTGGTTTTTCATGATAGGCTAAAAGCTTAAGCTTTTTATTTTAGAAATCCCATTGCAATCAAAATAACTTGACAGAGAATCCTCTTAACTGTTTTTAAGTATTTACAGAGACATGTAAATATATGAATTAGTTATTAAGCTACTAGACTTTTGACTTTAACTTGAGTTGTGAAACTGCATGACTTTGGGCCTACCATAAAACTTCTCTTGGTTTAGTTTCATTATTCATTTGAAAGAAAAAAAAAAAACCCTACAGATTAAGATTTAACATTCTGCTCTCGACATGACTGATGTTTACATGTTATGCACTACTACCGTATTCTAGCTTAGGGACTTTATGCATGGTTCACCAAGTGCTTTCTTTCTCCCGCCTCTGTCTAGCTAGTTCTTTACCAGCCCAAAACAATGCAAAATTATTTCTCTTAAAAAGGCTTCTTAAATTAGGTAACAAAATGGCTTTTGCCCCAAAGAGTAACTCCTCACAGGCCTGGGTACGCTGATGTGCCTAACTCCATTGCAGCCCTTTTAAAATGCATCATAATGAAAGAGAGTCACATACATCATTTACGGCTTATTAAATACGGTATCTTTGAACACTTGTCTCCTGTCAGAGCTTTGTTCCCAAGAGAAAATCAGATCTGGGTACCATTTTTCAGTTACACTTGCTCTGCAACATCACCCACTTGCAGGAGAGGACATTTCCAGTAATTGTAATACTACCCTCATTAGTTTCCTTAACGCAAATTCAGTTCCAGGGAAGCCAGAATAATCTAGGTCGAGCCACGCTGGGGGCAGCATGGAATCTGTTCACTGTAAAATAGATGTCACTTCGGAAAATATGTAGGAGAAAAATTAAAAGTGAAGCTGCAGCTGAAAACAAACCAACGAGAGAGAGCCAGGAAATTCAAACCCATCTCTACTGCGTGAGTCCTGCCCTGGTTTCATTTCTGGACCTTCGTCCCCCGTCATAAACGACCAGGATGATGAGAAATTAAACAGCAGCAGCAGCACCGCTATCACCTTGAATTTCGAAAGTGAAAAGGGAGGTCGCTGCGATCTCCTTTCTAGGTGTCGCTATCCGTAAGGCTCTGCCAGCGGGTACCTGCTACGCGCGGAGACGTCCCTTCCCTCTCTGTGCATGCGAGGGCTGAAAACAAACATTCCCAGGTTTAAGGGTCAAAAAAAAAAGAGAGAGAGAGAGTCAAAGATGAGGCTGGGGATTGAAGGGCTGCTCCACCGGCAGGAATCCAGACCCAGGTGAGGAAAAGTCATGAAGAAAGCAGAAAAGAAGGTGCCCCCTCAGGTCAGACGAGGGCTCGGGGGAGTGTGGAGGTGGGATAGATGGACAGGGCTGGTGTCGGGGGCCGGGGCTGCGGGGAGCCCAGGCGGTGGGGTAGCCCTGGCTGGACAGGCCCAAGAGAGGAAAAAGGGACAGGGCGCCCCCGCCAGGGCCTGGGAGGCTAGGGGGGCGGCGGGGAGATCCTCACCTTCGTTTTCGTCCGGCTGGCCTTGGCCTTGGCCCGGCGCGGGGGCCTCACCGCCTCGGCCATAGACCCTGCGGCAGCGCCGTCGCCGTTTGTTTGTGTCAAAACCCTGCGCTTCCCACCACCTGCCCGGTTCCGGCCTCCGACTTAGCACGTGACCGGATCTCCACCAGTCCCGGGGAAGGGGCGGTGGCTCAGGGACGCTACGGGCCGCAGCGGGGGACAAATCACTCCAAGGAGGCGTGGTTTCCCCCCCCCCGCCGCTGCAGGAGGTGGCCCCGCCCCCTTCCGCCCAGGCCCCGCCCCCGGCCCGAGGCTCCGTGCGTGCAGGTGCGGCCCTAACTCAGCCTTCGACAGGTGGTGCGGCGCTGGCGTGCGGGCTCCCCCCGGGTCGAGAGTCGCGTCTGTCTCCGGCCCGCACTCAGTGTGGACCCCAGGTGCCCTGGCACACCTCACCCCCGCCGGCTTAGAGGAGTCCGGGGAGGGCTGTTTGTGCATCTTGTTTTGACCTGTAGTTAAGATCCGGTCCGTCAGCCTCAATCTCTGCTTTGTGATGTAGCCCTGAGATTTGCACCTCGGTTTCCTCTTTGGTGAAGGGAAATGATGATACTTGGTGAAGATTAAATGGGCTAATCGTGAAAGGTACCTGCAGAGCGACAGGCCTGTCCGTAAACGGATGTTATCGTTACTAAGAGCGGATTGTCGGGCCCGAAAAGGACAACGAAGAAGTAAGACACAAAGGAGGGTCCTTGGTATAGATTTTTCGTACCTTGCTTCATTTTTAAGTTCCAGACGTTAAAAACCTGGCCCCGTCTGCCTTCCGCAGCTGTTCAGTTTCTTCTTTCCAAAGCATTAGTGCCTCTTAAAATACTATATAATTTGCTTTTGTGTTTTTATCTGTCAGCTCCTCTAGAAAGTAAGATCCTAAAGGGAAGCGTTCTTTGTTTCCTCCTGTATCCCACAGGCCTTCACAACACTGGCCAGCTTATAGTAGATGTTCAATAAATATCTGATGAATAGAACAAATGAATGTCAGTCAGTTGCTTTGTCCGGTGATGGGGTGAGATAGTTGAGATGGCTTACTTGGGAGGAAAATAAGATTATCCACTCACAAGTAGCATATCCTAGAATGAAAAATCCAGGAATAGGGCATGAGAAATGGGAAGCACTTCAGAGATGTACACAGCACAGTGACTTGTTTCTGAGCTATTTGATAATATACAGTTTCATGTATTTTGAAATCTTCAAATCCTCAACAACAAAAAGTTATCAAGCTACTGAGGATACACATGCACTTTGTATATCCTGGTATATGTGTGTTTATTTACTTATAATGGGTGAGACTTGGCAAATATGAACAAAATATTTATGCCACTTTTACTACCCATTACTTTTGCTGGTATTTCTCCAGGTCTGTAATACCTTTCTGGTTTTGACCAATTCAAATCCTTTTTGGCCTTCAAAGCTCTCTATGTGTTAGCTACTACTTAGCAAAACAGAACTAACCCTACCTTCACTTCCTGTGGTTTACAGTTTAGTTGGGAAGCAGACACAATGCATAGATAAAATGCGATAAATATATCACAGCCTAAAGGGGAAAGCTGCATACTTTACATTTATAAACTGAACTTTGTAAAAAAAAAAAAAATATGTGTGTGTGTATAAAGAGAAAGAGAATAAGAATATAGATGTAGTAAATATATATATACACACATAAAAGTGTACATATGAATAAGTATATATGTATGTATATATGTTTAAGTATACATATATACTTATATCCATATGTAAGTATATAAGTATATATGTATATAAAAAAGAAACTGAACAGCTGAGAAAGGGAGACGAAGCCAGGTTTTTAACATCTGGAACTTAAAAATGAAGCAAGGTACATAAAATCTATACTAAGGATACTCCTTTGTGTCTTAATACTGCAGTATTAAATTTAATGTAGATTAATTTTTTCTGTGGCCTGAACTGACCAGCAAAACTAACCTACAGTAATAAATTCAGTTCATATATATATACATATACAAGTATATAAGTATATGTATGTATATATATAAGTATACTTACATATAAGTATATATGCATATATGTATATATAAGTATACTTATATGTAAGTATATGTGTGTATATGTATATATAAGTATACTTACATATACTTATATATGTATATATACAAATATACTTATATATATACTTATATATGTGTGTATATATATATATATATATGAACTGAAGTTATTAGACCTTAATACTGTAGGTTAGTTTTTTGGTTTTTTGTTTTTTTTTTTTTCTGTAGGTTAGTTTTGCTGGTCAGTTCAGGCCATAGAAAAAAATTAATCTACATTACGTTTAATACTGCAGTTTAAAATGTTTGAGGGAATTTTTTTTATTTATTCATGAGAGACACAGAGAGAGAGAAGCAGAGACACAGACAGAGGGAGAAATAGGCTCTATGCAGGGAGCCTGACATGGGACTCAATCCCAGGTCTCCAGGATCATGCCCTAGGCTGAAGGCAGCGCTAAACCGCTGAGCCATCGGGGCTGCCCTGTGTGAGGGAATTTAAATCACAAATGGACTGTTTAACAAAATTTGGTCTCTTGAATTTGAATGACCAAATGTTAAAGTTCTCCCTTGAAAGTGATTATTGAAATTTATGAGATTTATAAATAGAATGTTGAGCATGATAAAGACTTATGAAAAACTAAATTAAAAAATAAAAACTAAATTTTACAATGTATATGACTAATAAATTGAACATTAACTTTGAAATAATTAGTTCAAAAGATTAATTTCAAAAAACAAAATAATGGTAAATGTATTTTCTATGCACAAATGCTATCTGCAGAAACCCTAAAAAATTTACATTGACAACAAGCGTGGTTAATTACTGGCCTAATTTAGCAGTGAAGGGTATGCTACTACAGATCCTTGTGCAGTAATAATCACCATTTCCTGAGCTCTTACTATCAGCCAGGAACTATTCTGAGTACTTTTCACATAACTCATTTGGTTTTCGTAACAACCCTACAAAGTCAATTCTCTTGTCCTCATTTTATAGAGACAGACTAAAGCTCAGAGAAGTTAAATGATTTGCCTGCAGTCACACAGCTAGTAAATGGGGGAGCTGGGATTTGAACCAATGCAATCATACAGTATAAATAGATTTTTAAGATAGATAGCCAGGCTTACTCTCTCTGAATGTGCAATACCCTAAACTTATACATTGGAGCCAAGATGAATATCAGAAATATTTCAATTAAAAAAAAGAAATATTTCAATTGAGAGATACTGGGTTATTCAGAATAGTCACAGCATTGACTGTGGGTTATTGGTTTTATATATTTTTCTTTCCTTCAAAAAAATTCTATAATAATTTTAAATTATAATATTCTTAAATGTATCTGCAAACAACAAAGAAGTACAGCATAGAAGAACATGTAATAGAAAGTTATCCCTCCTCTCTCTAGAGTTAACCATTATTAATGTTCAGTATGCATCCTTCCAGGCTTTCTACACATGTACAAATATCACATTCTTAAATACTCAGTGTCTATGTATGTATTGCCTGAGACCTTCTAATTCATAAGTTTTGAAGATATTTCCTTGTAAGGAAAATGGGTCTATTTAATGTTTGCCTTAATTAATTAAATAGTCCCTAGCTTTACTTAAACAGATAGCCATCAAAATGTTTCTAATTTTTCACTATTAAAAATAATGCTGAGGGGGGCCTGGCTGGCTGAGCCAGTAAAGCATGTGATTCTTGATCTTGGAGTTGTAAGTTCAAGCCCCACATTGGGTATAGAGATTACTTTTTAAAAAATGAAATAAAATCTTAAAAGAAAAATCAATGCTTGCAAATGACCATACTTGTATATTTTTGTGCATGTATGCTTCTGTAAGATAGATACCTAGCTGCAAAATTGCTAATCAAAGAAACATTCTCTTTTTTAATTTTAATAAATATTTACCTAGCAGCAATATCCACAACAGCCAAACTGGAAAGAGCCCAGATGTCCATCGACAGATGAATGGATAAAGAAGATGTGGTGTATATACAACAGAATACTACTCAGCCATCAAAAAAATGAAATCTTGCCATTTGCAACTATATGAATGGAACTAGAGGGTACAATGCTAAGTGAAATAAGTCAATCAGAGAAACACAATTATCATATGATCTCATTCATATGTGGAATTTAAGAAACAAAACAGAGGATCATGGGGGAAGAGAGGATAAAATAAAACAAGATCAGAAAGGGAGACAAACCATAAGAGACTCTTAGTCATGGGAGACAAATTGAGGGTTGCTGGGAGGGGTGGAGGAGGGATGGGGCAACTGGGTGATGTAATGAGCACTGGGTATTATATAAGACTGATGAATCACTGAACTCTATCTCTGAAACTAATTAAATTTAAAAATAAATATTTACAAAATTTCCTTCCAATGGGTTATATTCATTTTCATTGCAGCTTTCAGAATTTAAAATAATTTTCAATCTCATGAGAAAAATTCCAATTTAAAACAAATTACCAGGCATTCATAAAAGGAGTAGTATTTGCCATAACAGGGATTCAGTGAAAGCTGCTTCAGGAATGAGCCCTGGGGTAAACCTTTATCAAATGCCCCTACAAAATTAGATTCCAGAGACTCTGTTGCCATCTGGTGGCAATTCTCCACTGGCAACACCTCCTGACACGATTTCCGAGAAGTCCTTCATTCTACAGTTAATTACTTCCTCAATCTGTAGGAGGCATTAATTATTTCATCATTCATGATTACTAAACATATATTTTTTTAAACTATGAAGAAATCATGTTACTTCTAAAGTTTTCAGTTTCTTGAAACAATTAGCTGGCGGTGCAAGTGCCAAAAATACCCAGCCAGCATTTCTTTTTTTTTTTTTTTTTGGAAGACAGGGTCTCTTCTGTTAACACTTTTGCTTCCATAGGAAGCAAAACACATAAAACTTATCTTTTTTCTATCATTTCCTCTCTCATAATCTTCCCCATTAAGAAAAAAAAAACAGTTAAATGAGTCATAGAAATGGTTAGTTGTTTGCACCCTCAAGGCATCAGGTACTGCTGGTGTCCCACTCATATCTCCTTGGCATTTATGACTTCCGAGTATGCAGATCCAAATGCCAATTGTCACATATTTGCCTCCGAGCACATGTATGTCAGGCTGAAGATGCTAGGGAAATACTGCATTCCCCTAAATTGAAAGCAGCCCTCAACCAGTGACGATGGGAGTTGGCATATAAATACAACTATGAATTGAATTGTTATCTCTCAAATTCGTATATTGCAGTCCTAACTCCCAGTACTTGAGAATGTGACCTTATTTGGTGATAGGATCTGGAGAGACGTAATCTATTTAAAAGGAGGTCCTAAGGGTGGGCCCTAATCCAGCATGACTAAGTATCCTTATACAAAAGCAGCATTTGGACTCAGAAACATGCATAGAGGTAAGATGACCATCTACTAGGCAGGTGAGAGGCCCAGAACAGCTCCTTCCATCACAGCCCTCAGAAGAAACCAGCTCTGCTGACATCGTGACTTTGGACTTCTAAACTTCACAACTGGGAGGCAACAAATTTCTGTTGTTTAAGCCAGCTGTCGTGTGGTATCTTATTATCACCACTTTAGCAAACGAATACACATACCCAGCTCCCTGACACCTGTCATGGACTAACACTACAATCTGTGCTCTCTGCTGTTCCCCAGAGTCCCCTGTGGGATTCAGCTCCAGTTGCTTGCCATGGCAACTTCCTTGATAACACAGTCTTTATTCACTTCCTTCTCTTCCCTTTTTCACTTCCGTTTCACTGCTAGTGTGCTCTGGGTTCATCTCCTAAATGAACTACTTGATCTCAAGTCCTGGTCTCCAGGCCTCCTCGAGGAACCCAGGTGAAGACAGTATCAGAATAGTATCAGATACTGAAGACAGTATCACCCTCAGATGTGAGGGTGGCATTCTGGAATCAGCCCCCTTCCCAGCCAGACGGTAACAAGGATCCCACTGCTTATGGAAGTGGAGCGGTGGTAGCTGCCAAGCTGAAGCATCACAATTATCTTGGCCTTATATGTGGTGATTCAGGGCAGGATTCAGGGGGACAGGCTTATGCAACACCCCAGACATTTGAGAGCTATGGGGTCACACGTAGTTCTAAGGACCATAGAGTGGGTTGATTGTCGACTGCTGTTGGTGTACCAAAGAAAATACACAAGTTCAGGTCACTAGTACTAACCAACAAGAAAGCCTCTATGGTAACATGTACAGAGAAGCATTTTGTAAATGTTATGAAGGAAACAGGAACATGAAATAATGCTACTCTAAACTAGTTTATACAAAAATAAAAAAATAAAAAATAAACTAGTTTATCCTTATGTAGACCCCCTGAGTCAGGTCCAGGGGGTACATTCTGGAACAGGCGGAGGCAAATCCGGGCAGATGGGCAATGCAGACGCTTCTGCCAACTTCCTGTGTTGCACCCATGTCTCTCCTTCCAGTTCTCACCTGTGGCCTCAGAGGAGGTTTCCTTCAACCCAGTGAATGGAGAAGAGCAAAAACACTCATGCCTGGTTCAACAGCAATCAAATCAAATCACCTCTGCATGTTCATTGTTGTTCACCTATATGTGGACTGCTGCTATGTGACAGCCCCACCCAGGGGGGAGAGAAGTGCTCCCAGTGGGCAGTGCATCAAGTGACACAGTGGGTCATCAGCCTGGCATGATGAGGAGGAGGAGCCTCAGGCAAGCACATACCCAGACTGCTGGGCAATGGGACACGACTTGACTGAATGATCAGGGAATGGGGTTAGAAGACTGAAAACAAAAGACTAGGCAACAGAATGTGAAATCCTTGTACCTTGTGTCTTACACCAGCACCCACAAGAAACTACTTGTCAAAGGAGGTGCAGAGCCACCCAATGGGTAGGAGTGGCGTCTAGCCAGCTTCCATCCCTGGTCACACCAGTGGACTCATGAACAGAGTAGCTGTGGTAGCAGAGATGAAGACTCTGACAGGGGTCCCCACTCACCAGGCCCACCTTAGTGGCTACTGGTAACTGACCAATTAGCCTCTGAAGTTGAAGGTGAGCCCTAAACATGTTATCATCCCCCCAGAAGACCAACCAGCCACTTGGCAGAAATTGATTCCATTGAACTCCTTCCACTTGAAAAGGAGCAGAGATTCACCTCTACTGGGATTGATTCCAAGAATAGATTCTCCTTCTCTGCTGGCAGCATCTTGGCCAGCAATGCTAACCAAAGGCTAAGAGTATCTCATGTATCATTATTTTTAAAAAATTCCGCAGAACATCACCTTAGACCAGTGTCTGCCAAATTGTTTTTCATTACCCAATGGAGCCTTTTTAGAGAATTTTTTCTCAATGCCACCCCCAAGAAATTTTAATACCATAGTTACACTGTATCTCTGTATATGCACCATGTGTGTATCTATGCTTTAGACACAAGAAGAGTAAGATTTGTTTTGCCCACCAAGAACCAATTTTCACCCCACTGTGAGCAAGACTGTCCCCACAGAGAATGTATACGTTACACCAAGAGTTGCACTTTACAGTGAAGTTGGTACAACCATGGGCAAGTGTCCATGGTATACTATATACCACATTCACCTAGAAGCTGCTGTCCTGAGAGAATGTCAGAATGCAGCTTAAGAATACCTTGCAGGGTTTGGGGTGCTGGTCCTAAAGATGAAGTCTTATGTGGTACTTCCATGGTCACAGTATGGTACTGTATGTTGACTGCAATAGGTAGAAAACACAGGTCTGGGAGCAAAGAGATAAGAAGAGTGGCCACTGTCACCATAGATCACATTGACCCATTTGGGAAACTGGTGTTTCTCATCTCTTCAACTTTAGTCTTTGCTAGACTAGAGCACCTGGCTCTCTGTGGTTGCCAGGAGATGCATCAACCAGGAGACACAGAGAGGTTTCCACTGAAACTGTGACTGATGCCTAGTCATGCCAATAGACCAACAAGAAAGGAGCAACTGTCCCAGCAGGAGTAGGCAGGTGATTATTATGAGGAAAGTGGGACAGGGAGGAATATATCTAGAACCCAGGAGTTTCACTGGGGTGCCTCTGAGTGTTGCCATGCCTGGTAACAAATATCCTTGACAATTTCAGCAAACATGGTCTGACAAGAGCCTGATAATCAGGGGCTAAGGGATGAGGGTTTGGGTCATCTCACCAGTCAAGCAACCTAGACAAGTAGTAGACTTGCCAAGTGTGAAGGGAATCTAGAATGTGTGGTATTAATTGGCTAAGGCTGCCATGTCAAAATACCACAGACTGAATGGGTTAAATAATAGAAATTCATTTTCTTGTTCTAGAAGCCGGCAGTCCAAGATGAAGGAAGGTACTGGTTGGTTTCCTCTGAGGCCTCTCTCCTTGGCTTGCAGACAGCAAGCTTTCTGGTTGTCTTTCACAAGGTCATCCCTTTGTGCACACTCACTGTTGGTGTCTCTCTTTCTCTTCTTACATAGTCAGACTGGATTAGGGCCCCACCCCAGAGATCTCATTTCAATTTAACCACCTCATTCAAGGCCTCATCTCCAAACACAGCCACATTCTGAGGTATGAAGGGTTGGGACTTCAACATGTCAATTTGGAGAGAGCTGTAGGCAGAGTACAATTAACTCTATAACAAGCTGGTAGAAGAAGGAGACGATGAATATCAGTTATAGACTCAGGACCATCTAGGAAGGGACTACAGCTTGGCATACTAAACCTCTTTGTCTCTGTGTGTGTGTGTGTGTGTGTGTGTGTGTGTGTGTGTGTGTTCGCACGCGCGCACGCGAACTTGATGAATTAATGGCAGGGTGGAGTAAAACTCATTCGGGCACAACTGGATCTGAGCCAGGCAGAGGTCAGCCACTGTCAGGACACCACATCCTTTCAGTATTTGCCATTTCCTTAAACATCAGCCCATTTCCAACTGCCAGGAACTGCCCCTCCCAAGGACTCTCTGGGCAATCCCAATCCAGCCCACTCTGCTGGCATTTCTGCATTTCTGGCAGGTCAGAAAGGCCAGGGAATTAATGCCTGCTGGGGGTGGCCCCCCACCAGTGACTGAAGGTAGCTGGGGAATGAACATCCCAGATCCCTCCCCACCAGTGAACCATCTGTGAGATATGTGTCCCACACTGTACCCCAGGAGTCCCCAGACTGAAGCTCCAATGCCCGCAGCGCTGACTGGCCTGATAATGCATGCTCTTCTGCTTCCCTTCCCTTCCCTCCTTCATCCATCTCCTTTACCTCCCCACCCCATACTGGTGATTTCTGGGATTATCCCCCATAAAAAGGACCCACACTCAAATCCTTATCTCAGGGACTGCTTCCAGTGGAACTCAAATCAAGATACCTATAGTCTTGGGGTGCCTGGGTGTCCCAGTCGGTTAGAGGTCTGCCTTGGGCTCAGGTCATCATCCCAGGGTCCCGGGACCGAGCCCCAGTCAGGCTCCCTGCTTAACAGGAAGCCTGGTTCTCCCTCTGCCCCTCCCGCCACCTCATTCTCTCTCAGTCTCTGTCTCGCTCTCACTCTCGCTGTCACTCTCAATCTCTCTCTCAAATAAATAAATGAAATATTTTAAGAAAAGACACCTACGGGATCCCTGGGTGGCGCAGCGGTTTGGCGCCTGCCTTTGGCCCAGGGCACGATCCTGGAGACCCGGGATTGAATCCCACATCAGGCTCCCGGTGCATGGAGCCTGCTTCTCCTTCCGCCTGTGTCTCTGCCTCTCTCTCTCTCTCTCTGGGACTATCAAAAATAAATAAAAAATTAAAAAAAAAAAATTAAAAAAAAAAAAAAAAGAAAAGACACCTACTGGGATGCCTGGGTGGCTCAGTGGTTGAGCGTCTGCCTTTGGCTCAGGTCGTGATCCTAGGGTCCTGGGATGGAGTTCCACATCAGACTCCCTGCAGGGAGCCTGCTTCTCCCTCTGCCTGTGTGTCTCTGCCTCTCTCTGTGTGTCTGTGTGTCTTGTGAATAAATAAACAAAATCGTAAAAAAAAAAAAAAGATACCTACAGTCTTCAGGGTAGCTCATATTCACTAAATTTAATGTGTATGTTTATTTGACTGGCTTCGTTCCCTTTACACTCCCATTTTCTTTCTCAGCTGGTTGTTTTCCCAGGCATGCTGTCTTCTAGCCACTAATTCTTTCATACTTACTACCCTGTGTCAAGTGTTGGGAATACAGCAGGAAAAACCGATAGAGAGGGACCTACTGTCATTAAGGTTACTATCTAGGAGGGAAGGCAGACTTTGAACAATTAATGAATGTCAAGAGTGAATCATGCAATATCATGGAAAATATGGGAGAGGAGAAGAACACAGCAGTGGGATCCAATCTAGCTCAAATGTGAAGACAGTGCCTCCCCAAGGAAATGACTTTGCCCTGATACCTGAAGGAAGGATTGGGAGAAGCGGTGTGTTACCTCCCCTACCAACCATCTGCACTTCACACAGCCTTTGAACAGAGGATGCAGTTAACAAAAATGCAAAATGAATCCCAAATCACCAAGAACCTTTATTTTACTTCATATCAAACTGAAAAAGCAATAAAATAAAAATATTTTCAATTCATAAAACTTTGACATCAATTGCACTGACCAATAGAAAGAAAAGTGAAATCCCTGAGGAACTGCCAACAATAAATAAAACATTAAAAAATATAATGTTCTGAGTTCAAAGGAAAATTTCCTGAGTCTGCTCAATTTGGGGAAGTCAATGGCCCTTTGCAAACTTCAGTTTCTCAAAAGGATATTCATTTGATGCAAGTTTCCTGTCATGAGAAGAAGCTGCCACTTTGAGTAACACCTTACATTAAATAGGAGAAAATAATCAATCTTGTTTCAGTAAATTTATGCATAGTTCTGAAAAATCTATTGCACAGGCAAGAGAAGAAAACCTGTGCTCTTTCTGAAAACAGAACTTTACTACATACCAAATAAGTACCAGTGCTAATTTAATTTGGTATCAACTGCACTGTACTGTTTTCTCATGGTGTATGGATATTATGCAAAAGGGATGCAATCCCCCTGCTGTTTGTGGGCACCAAAAGAAAGACCTAAATACCCCTGAAAGGTGAAGATCGACACTTTAAAAAATTCCAGCATTTAGCAAGGGAAAGATTCTCTGTGAAGACCCAGGATTGAGGACTCCTGGCTTGGGAGCTTTAGACTTCACTTTAGGAACGGAGTCAAAATATCCTGTTGCACTGATTCTAGGATGTACCTTTTTTTTTTTTTTTCCACACTTTAGCAAATCAAATTCAAATAGGCTTGGCCATTAACTGTCACAAGTTAATGGTCCACTCCCCCACCTAACTCAGTGGTCTATAAAATAATGGCATGCTTTACAATCACTGGCTTCTTAGATTAAGTTAAATATGGTGTCCTATCCTTCAGTACACACAGTGAGTCATTTAAAAATAAATCTGACATTTAAGCCCTAGTAATTTTCCCAGTTGAAAAGACACTGGCAAAAACATTTGACATCTGAAATTTCAACATGAATACCAGAGCCACGGGAAAGATTGGTAAGAATGGTGATGTGGAATGAGCTTACACTCCAGTTTTGGTTCTGTCCCTAATCAGTTAGGAAATGGATTTCACACTTCTGAGCCTCATTTCCTCAACTGTAAGATGAGAACATATAATCAGATGGCCTCTAAGTCCCTCCAGCCAAAAAGGAAGGTGATTTAAAATTGTGTACCACTGAGAGAATGTGTGCTGTTGAGAACATTCTATAGCCACGCTACCCCCAAAGCCCAAGATGCTCCTATAGGTTGATGGTTCAGACCCCTCTGCAGCCACCTCCTTCCCCCAAGAAGAGTCAAGGCTCTTCCCAGAGACTTTCCCAGATCAAGGAGAGAACACAATTCATTCACAGCGCTGGTAGCTGACTGGAAAAGGATACTTTTTCAGTCTGGGGCAATGTGTAAACTTTTTTTTTTTTTTAATTTCAGAACTTGACTAACCTCAGTTGGTCTAAATGTCTACAATCAATATAAAATACCAACAAATTACAGCAAGGTTTAATTTCAAAGTTTCATGACTGACATAGCTTGGCTACAGATTCTACTGCTCTGAGTGCCTCCTCCCATGCCATAGAAGCACCAGCCGGAAAAAGGGTTGTTTTCTGAAAGAGAATAACAGAGAAATTTCATTTAAATGAATCATTCACATCAGCTCCTCACTCCCACCTTGGTATATTATTCACCAAGAATAAGTATGCTTGGCCAAAGAAAGCAAATGACAAAGAATATGTATTAAAAATGGAGGTGCCTGGGTGGTTTATTCGGTTAAGCATCTGCCTCTTGGTTTTGGCTCAGGTCATGATCTCATGGTCGTGAGATGGAGCCCCAGGTTGAGCTCCATGTTCAGGGGAGGGTCTCTTGGAGATTCTCTCCCCCTCCTTCCACAACTTTCCCCGTGCTCATGAGAGCACATGCTCACATGCTCTTTCTTAAACAATTTTTTTTAAGTCATGAAAAATGGATTATGATGACAACAATATTGCTTTCTGGTAAATAATACACATATTTATATTTTTTAATACACAGAGTTATAATCTATCTTTACCTAAACATGTTAGAACTAAAAATAGTTACAGCAGCTAATACCAATGATGCCAAACAAATCATAAATTCCTACACCTTCCTATTTCATTTCCAAGGGCTCAAACTATTTTAAGTGTTGTGGTAAGTTGCTTAGCTAAATTATTAACTAAGAAAGACTTCTTTCTGTAAAATTCTCTTCAATTCTGTCAATAACACATGTATACATTGAGTCTCTGTCTGTTGAACTGCCACACAGTAGTGAACCCGAGGAAGTGATACAGCTCATGTAGATATGTTGGCTCTACCATCTTGCATCCGAGCAACAGGTCCTTGAGCTCTGAGGAACTAGAGTTGCTGAGTCAAAGGTTACTATTAAACAACTAGAATACATGCTTTGTGCAAATAGGTGAGGGTATGAAAGGAAGAGGTTAAAAATGAAAAACAAAAACAAAAACAAAAAAAACCAAACAACTTGGAGCTGCCAATGGCTGCCTGTAGCCATCATTTACATGGTGTTCCAGAGCGCAGGTTTCGCCTTAGAGTCCCAAGTCACTGATTCCCGTGTCCCTCTCTACCACTAATATGGGCCGTGCCTCTTTCCATGAGAAAAAGGGAACCTTATGAAATGAAGAAATGATGACCACTTGTAAAGACTCCAATTTGTCTGTAAGTCAGAAAGTCAGAGGCTGGGGTATTTTAGGTCTTCAATTTCCATTATCTCTCACAGCACAATTGTTTAGATGTTATATACGTGTATTAAACACCTTAAGGACTTATGTTTAAATATAAATACGTACTAGCTGGTTATTTCTATGTAGTCAAAACAACATGGCTCCCGTCCCATCTAGCTAATGGACTGTAAGTCATGAAGTACGGGTTTTCAGAGGACTGAAGACAAGCGATGTTTGATGTGCTCACTTCAAGAACTTCTCAGTACTATAGAATACTGAAGGAAAGCCATTATGAGGCACGATTAAAGCTTGCTTTGTTTCCTAAGTTATAGGAACACCACACCAGGAAGAGGAGGAGAGAGGCTGTTCCAGCTCCTGCATCCCACCCCTGCTCCTCTCACCCCTGGGAACATACTAAGATCAGGCATATGCAAGAGAATCAATTCTTCAAAAATGGTTTCTTATTAAAGAAGCAATAAGGTTTCATTGCAGACAAATTGGAAAACATAGGTAAAGCAAAAGAAAAACTATTACTTATTTGGGAATAAGTCCTTTCAAGTCTTTTCTTTGCTTCTATGTACATATATTGTCTGTCATATCTCAAGATATGCTCATTTGGGTTAAAAACACTTATACTTTGTAGAGTTTCATTTTGTATTATTTTGGCTTCAGAGGCATTCCTTCCCATTTCTGAAGACTGAGATTGACTTGCAAGCACCTGAGAACCAAAGACAAAGCGTCACCTTTGCAGTGATGGCTGGCTCCAGAGTTCTGCTCTTAGAATCCCTGTAGTTTGATAGTTTGGAGCAGTTATAATCTGATATGAGATGACCCCTACAACGCCCTTATGTACTAAGTGAGTGTGATAGTATTTGCCTCATTTTCACTAACTTCATTTTACTTGATTCTTCCTCTTTTGGGAAGGGGGAGTACCTTCTTCACAAGTGAAGATCATGCGGGGTTTTGTTTGTAAACATCGCCTTAAGCATTAAGTGTGTTATAGCCACAAAAAAACTTAACAGGAGCAGAAAACAAGCTACAGAATAATTAATGAAGGGAGAATCTCCTCATTCAAATAGATATGCTGTGGGCTCCAGTCCCCTTGCAGTACAGGACCCAGAGAGGCCATCCTGCAGGACCCCATGCATCAGGGGGCCAGCCTAAGGTGAGGCCTTGCTGCTGCAGTAGTGTTTATAACAAAGCTTCAAAGACTCAAAAACACAATCACCAGTCTAAATGCAACTTGATTATGTGAAAATTAAAGGTTCTTACCATTGATGTTACTGATAGATCAGACTGTAATTATCAACCAAAGAATAATCAGGGTCATCTGCAACGGGCAGAACAGAGTAACATTAAGTTAATATCGTTTCATGATAAGATCTCAGCCCTTTTGAAATCAAAACATTCCACTTAAAGATTCCAGTGATTGCCCTTTTGTAAAAAGAAAATATCTGGCAACAAAATCTACAAATGGTAGTCATAACTACAAACCAGAGGATGCTCTCCTACATTCTGGAAATCACTACTATGATGGCTTTGCCCTTAGTCATCCATGTACCAATGGCAGCACCTAGAGCAAAGTCATCTTCAATCACAGACATAAATAACTCCCACCTTATTAGGTGCTACTTGTTTTACAAAAATAAAATAACTTAAATCTTTATATTTTTCGAAGATATCATTTCAGGCCCGAAATTCCTCTTCAATCACTGAAGTTGTACTAAGTTACCATAAGCAGCATGAGTTGCCTCTTCCTTCAGTCCCTTGAACACAAGTAGGTATATCTTTCTTTCACTCAAATAATAGACATTTGTTGAGCACCTACTATGTGCTCACTACTGTGTTAGGTGCTCTGAGTGATATGGGAGAAATGCCCACCCTCAAGGATCTTATAATTATCCAAGGAATAAAACTAACAAAAAAATGCTAAAATGTATCATTGTCCCACAGGTATCATGGGAGTTCTGAATGAAAAAGAGACCAGAGTGATTAGTGGAAGACCCAATTATGGTCAGTGTACAAATATATAATATCAGGTTATGTGTTTCTAGACATCTATGCCTTCTATCAGTCATGTTTCTGTGTAATCGAAAGGAAACTATATCTCCCTTGGCTGTTTTTCTGGTTCAAGTTGAAATAATCTCTTAGGTAAGACTGCCTTATAGTAAGTTTCTTTTGGTACTCCAAGAACTGAATTCTCTTTAATAAGCTGTAAAGTAGACCACTGATTACCAAAGTCCACTCTGTGGCAAACAGTATTATATTAAGATCCTGATACAGTGTCATTCTCAAGAGAATTTGATTCTATTTATTCCCCTCTTTCCCTTTATTTCAACATTCTAGCTACTTAAACTTAAAGAGAACATGATGGGGCACTTGGATGGCTCAGTCAGTTAAGCATCTGATTTCAGCTTGGGTCATGATCTCAGAATCCTGGGATCCAATCCTGCACAGGGCTCTGTGCTCAGCAGGGTGTCTGCTTCTCCCTTTGCCCTTGCCCCCTAGTAGTTCTGTCTGTCTGTCTCTCTCTCTCCCTCAAATAAATAAAATCTTTTCAAAAAGAGAGAGACAGAACACGACATAAGCATTTCAAAAGGTCTTTCTTTGTCCTACCTGGTAAAGTTTTAGGAACTGGGAGAGGTCCTCTCCTGTAAGAAACGAAAACCAAAGTCTTTCAGATGAGTGCTTGTTATTTTTTCCTAATTTTTAACTTGACACTCCAAGTGTACCACACTCTAATCAGATCTGGTTTTTGTTCTGGAGAGTCAAGGAGAGTTCAGATGAAGTGTGAGGCCCATACCACTGACCTTTGGGAATCCAGGCTGCTGACATTCTATTATGCTGACGAGCAGAATAAAGAGCAGTCAGGAAACATGGAGCCATGTCCCCACAACCCAGACCAAATCTCTGCTGTGAGTGGAATTTCCTGATCTCCTGGCACCTCAGTATCTCGACATGTAAAGATGGAAAATACAAGCTACTCCCACCTCACTGTGAGGATGAAATGAGCTAATTCACAGGAACTGTTCTGAACGGTGCCTGGCATCCTTAAATATTGATTGGGGGTGGGGGGTGGGGAGCAGCCCAGGTGGCTCAGCGGTTTAGCGCCACTTTTGGCCCAGGTCGTGATCCTGGAGACCCGGGATCCAGTCCCACGTCCGGTTCCCTGCACGGAGCCTGCTTCTCCCTCTGCCTGTGTCTCTGCCTCTCTCTCACTCTCTCTCTGTCTCTCATGAATAAATAAATAAATTCTTTAAAAAAAAATACTGATGGGGGTCATGCAATGCCCCCTCAAATACTCTCTTCTCTTTTTAAAAAAACTGGAGTGGAAATGAACAGCTTAGTCTTGAAATTGACTGCATGTGAAACAGAAGTTTCTCTTCTTTCGGGATCCTTTACAGCAGGGGCAGACAGCAAATGATTTAGGCTCTGCCGGCCACCAGGGCACCTCTATCAAAATTCTTGTCAACTCGAATGCCAAAGCAGCCATTGACAAAATGTAAATG
The DNA here is from genome assembly GCF_048418805.1 of Vulpes vulpes. Taxonomy (NCBI): domain Eukaryota; kingdom Metazoa; phylum Chordata; class Mammalia; order Carnivora; family Canidae; genus Vulpes; species Vulpes vulpes. The sequence continues at coordinate 115,192,825 of NC_132792.1, forward strand.
AATGAGCATGGTCAGATTCCAATAAAACTTTATATGAACACTGACATCTGAATTTCATGTAATTTTCACGTGTCACACAATAGTATCTTTTTCTCTTTTTTCAGCTATTTAAAAATACAAAATCTATTCTTTACGCTTGGGCCCTACTAAAAGAGGTTGGTCAGAGATGACTCACAGGGGCCAGAATCTGCTGATTCCTGCTTTCTATAAGCTAGAAAAAGGTATAGGATTTATACATGAGTAGCAATAATCACACTCAAGTATGATATAGTCATCCTTAAACTATGACTGGTAAACTCCACTTCACATTTGTCCTAAAAATGCTACTTCCCCAATCTAGCAACCTCTAAGCAAATGCAGTGGTAGATGTGTTCCAATTCTCATACCTCTTAGAACGCTAATGATAACAACATTGATTTAAAGTATTTTTCTTCATGTGAAAGGCAACTGGTTATTACCTTGCTAAGTTAGGCCCTGGAGCTTTTCCCTGTGGAGCTGTATTCTTCTGGGGACAGTAGAAATTCTCATACATGATGGGTGCTAGGGGAATCAAGAAACAAAATATTAAGATGCTGAGGTCTTCCCTTCCTGACATGCGACACAAAAGACTAGTAGAAATGCTTACACAACCCCCCCAGCCCTGCCCCTCAATTCACCTGGTGGAGTCTGTCCAGTTTTTCGGTGACTCACAAAGTACGCAATGTCCTTTTCAATGCTGCACGCTTCCAAGCTCTTACGGACTTCTTCATACATCTAACAAAAAGAAGATAAATCAAGCTAGAGGTATATGTCGGTGATAATTGTAACAGAGCTTATTCAAACAGGTTTGATGAATGGCTGATTCTCCCAAATTTTGTTGTGAGAAGAAAAAGAGACATTCCCAAGTCTCCTTTTACATGACCCATATAAAGGGATTTCTCTGATGCTTATCTGCTATTAAAATTGTTTTAAAGATGACAAGAAATGTATCTCTGTGGCAGCATAAATACCTCGCAGAGTTTTTTGTTTTTTTTTTTATACTGATGGCCAAAGGAAATAGATACCAAGACCAATGCTACACACAAATGCAAAGAAAATGAATTAATTTGGAAAAAAAAGTTCTAGGCAATTTGACAGGTTCTCTAGGCGTTTAATTGTTCTTCTAAAGCAAATGTCCCATCTAAGTGAGGGTGGCTATTTCTTAACAAAGAGAACGCTTGTGGTCTGCTCAGCAGGGGGTCTGCTTCTCCCTCTCCCTCTGCCCCTCCCCCTGCTCCCACGTTCTCTCTCAATCTCTCTCTTGAATAAATAAGTAAAAAAAAATCTTAACAAAAACAACAACAAAACCTGCATCTGAATCTCCATTCTCTGCTCTCCTGCTCTAACTCTGATTTCCTTAAAGAGAAAGCCATAGTGGCAAAGCAGACTAGGAGTCAGGCAGTCGGCGTTTATTTGGGTCTATCAACTCATTTGGAACTTTGGGCAAGTCACTGTACCTCTCTGGGCCTCAAATGAGGAGGGTGGACTAATATCTATGGTTCCTTCCACTCTAATGAATCCCCCATGGACACCTCTGACTTACATCATCGCTCCTGACGCATTGTTGTGACAGCTGATTCAGGTGTAACCACAATGCATTCCGAAAGAAGTTTATTCGTTCACATTCTTGAGCTTCAAAAATCTATGGAAACATAACCACATGTCCATTCACAGGCAGAGAAACAGCACATTTATCTAGACTGGCTATGACTTAAGAAACAGTATCAACCCTCATTATCTGTAAGCTTATTGCCCCCACCTGTGAGGAAACTCATCAACTTTTTTTTTCATCAACTCTTAATGCAAGCAAAGAATGCAAATGGTGTTCTCAATACGGTATTAACACAAACAGGATTGGATATAGTTCTAAGGTAAGAGGTAATGACAAAACTAGATAGCAAGGTTCTAACCTGAATTACAGCTCACATTTCCAACTGCCTAACAGGCATCTCCACCAGGGCAGCTTCCTAGAGCCTCCAATTCAAAACTTTGCCCTGCTCCATGCCTGAATTCAATCAGCAAGACAGTCACAATTGTTCAAGCTACTTCATGAGAACATGGGGGAACCCGCCCTTGCCTTCTATCTCTGTGTATTTTTGAAATTTTCTTTAATAAAAAGGTTTTCTTAAAAAAGTCAATCCCGGGGATCCCTGGATGGCTCAGAGGTTTAGCGCCTCCCTTCAGCCCAGGGCGTGGTCCTGGAGTCCTGGGATGGAGTCCCACATCGGGCTCCCTGCATGGAGCCTGCTTCTCCCTCTGCCTGTGTCTCTGCCCCTCTCTCTCTCTCAGTCTGTGTCTCTCATGAATAAATAAACAAAATCTTTAAAAAAAAAAAAAAAAAGGTCAATCCTCAAACAATAGGTTTTTGGATATAAGCAAATATCAACTTTTGGAAAATCAAATTATTCTATAAAGTGGATGTTATTCTGTTCAACAGTGGATATTATATATTAATGTATTTTTAATGTTGAATATAACACTATTACATTTCAAAACTGTTTATAATGTAAAGCTTCACACATACACAAGAGACAGTTTAATGAATGCCCATGTACCCATCCCTGACTTAAATGTTTATCAACTCACAAACAATTCTGTTTTATTATATGCTTACCAACTCATCTACTCCTCAGAGTATTTTGAAGCCAAATATATCATTTCACCTGCAAACCTTTTAGTATTTACATGTAGCATGTATTTTAGAATTTATTTAGTACTTAGTATGCTTATATTAGTATATTTAGCATTTAGGTAGCATATAAGTACTAAAATTTCTCATTATTTTTATTATAGAATATTACACATGACAGAATCATAGAGAGCAATGTAATGAATACCCACATATCAACCACCTAGCTAGGTCAACAATTTTGGCCATAGGTGCCTCAGTTCTGTTTGAACTGCTTATGTGCTTTCTCCAATGTCCACCACCTTCCCCACAAATAACCATTCTCCTAAACGTTATCATTCCCATGCAAGCTTTTATAATATGTATGTGTCCATAAAATGTATATGATATTGCTTTGGATTTTTTAAAATCTTTAAAAGGGGGCCTTGGGGTCCCCCGGGGGGTTCAGTGGTTGAGTGTCCGCCTTCGGCTCAAGGTGTGGTACCGCCTTCAGCTCAGGGTGTGATACGAGGGTTCTGGGATTGAATCCCCATATCAAGTTCCCCTCAGGGAGCCTGCTTCTCCCTCTGCCTATGTCTCTGCCTCTCTGTGTCTCTCATGAATAAATAAGTAAAATCTTTAAAAGGCGGGGGGGGCTTATTCTAGGCTTTTCCATGAGAGTGTGGAGTCAAGGAAGTAAAGCAGACAAGAGTGCTTTAGGAGGGGGACCCACAGTACTAGACTAGTACCCACAGTACTAGACAGTAGATACAGGTCAAATAAGATCAGGAACTACAAAAGCCTGCTGCACCTCACATCATGGAGATCACTGGTTCCTCCAGTGAGCAGCAGTGAGTGGGGTGGGTGGGGGGTGGGGATCCCCAGACCCAGAAGGCTGGGAAAGGCAAGGGCAATGAGGATGTGAAGACAGCTCCTTTAAGAAGCCTGGCTGTGAAGAGAGGAGAGGGTAGCAGATGGGAATCAACAGCCCATACATTTTAAAACCAAGAATGAGCTGAGTTGTGCAGCAAATGACGATAGAAGTTCACAATAAAGGCAGCTGTGCTTGGGCATGAGGAAAAGACAGCTGGATGATGGCAGCTAGAGCTCAGGTCATGGCTTGGGCTCTTGACAGGGCAGGAGCAGCTCCTTTCTGACTAACAGAAGAAAAAGAGGGTGGGGGGTGGAGCTCAGCGATTCTCAAGCTTTAATCTGCATAAGAATCACCCGAGGATTTAGTAACACAGGGTTGGCCCCAATCCAACCTTCTCTGTTTAGTAGGGCTGCAGTTGGTCTGAGAATCTGCCTCTCTAACAAATTCCCAGGTGGTGCTGATGCTACAGGTCCTGGGACTTCACTTTGAGAAGTGTTGGTAAGAAAAAGTATAGAAAGCTGAAAGAAACTTGAGGAAGATTCCAGATTACATCTCTATTTTCTCCAGGAAATTGTAAGCGAGGTCATGTGCTGAAAATGAAGCGGGGGTGGGGAACTGGTGAAATGAAAGGTATAAGGAGAGTGAAAACTTCTAAAGCCTGCTCACCTTCAGTCTGCATAGTCCTTATGGGAGAGCAAGGTCAGGTGAGGCTCTGGAAAGCTAATTACCTAACCCCCACCCCCACCCCACCCCACCCCCGCCTAGCTACTTCACTGGGCTATGGTGTGTTTGGGCTCACCAAACATCAGAGGAAGTCCTTGAGCAGAGTAGGACACAATGGTCAGGACTGGGAGGCAGCAGAAAGATGAGGTCTGGGGGAAAAACTTCAGTTCCTTCCATCCTCCACTGAAACTTCTCATTTCGAATTTGCCCTCAGGCAATTCTATGAGAACTGAGGTCTGCCAGAGTAGACACTCCAGATTCTCGAGGAAGACCCATCCCTCCCTCCCCAGCACCTGTACCTCACAGGCCTTGATGTGCTCACTCTGCCAGTCTTCACGGACCTTGTCCAGAGTGTTGATCTGCATCATGTACGTTTTGTCTGCAATGCAGGGGAGGGGCCTGGGTTCAGAAACCACACAGGACCAGGGCTCACACACCCACTGCCCGGTTAGCCCCAGATGGTGAATGACACTCCCCGGAATGGCAGTGAGCTCACAGGGCCCCACAGAGCTCTGAGCACTGACACTGGATCAAGCAAAAGGCAAGAAATAGTTCACAGAAGGAGAGAGAAGACTGGCAGGAACCTCAGCCAGGGTTCTCTTTGGCTAATTTGGCCTTGATTGCTTCTACGCCTTTCCATTTTCAGGAAAATGATCCAGCCAGAGGTGTGGAGAAGAGAACTATCAAGTTACTTTGGTTTTAGATTTAGAGACTTAAGTGACCATGGTCATGAGAGGCTTGTCTCCTGCAAGGTACTCTGGGATTAGAAGGCTTTGCAAACATTTGTTTTAGATTTCAGATTTCAGCCATGACAAGGCCTCACAACTTGGCTATTTCCTTCGTAGCAGAAAAGAGTCAGCAGGGCCGAAATGGGCTTTTTAGATAGATGTTCCCAATAAATCAGAGTGAGCACTTGATTATAAAGCTGCTGGCCCATGACCCTGCCACTACCACCACGATTCAATTACAAGTAAGGCCCACAACCTAAGGGGGGGTTCCCATTTGCTTCCTCTCACTTTCCCAGGTTCTAATATACCCTCTCCCCCTCCCTCTCTCCCTTCTTCCCTCCTGATAATCTCTGTCACCCCACTGTCTGTGCACACATTACTGTGGGGTATATAAAACAACCTTCCCGGACAGATTCTGCGAATGTCAACCCCACAACAATCCTCCCCCATCCCTGGGAGCAGCCCCTCACCCGAGTCTTCTACTGCGGTCTTCGCAGTTGCCAGTTTCACAAAAAGCTGTGAGGACAAAGAAGGAAAGAGGAGAAACACTGAACCAGGCCTCCACAGGCAAACCAGACTTAAAAACAAAGACTGTGAAGACACCCCCGATGTAGCCCACGTCTTACCTGTGTTTCTCTCAGCAAATTGTTCAACTTCCCTTCTAATCTTATGGCCATTGGGCAATAGCCACCAAGCACCATGCCCTGTGTTTTCCTAAAGACATACCCCTGACCTCTTCTTGCTGACAATCTTCTATTCAGATTATGTAAAACTGATTATATACCCAAGCAGGAGGCGGCCTGGCTACAAAGAATATTTGCATTTTGAAGAAAGAAGAAAAAAACCAAAACCTCCTCCCCTACTTCTTATCACCCTTCTCCCTTACCCCTGGCCACACTTCTCCAGCTCTCCCCAAACCCCAAGATTGTGACAAGGGACTTTCTGGTTCAGAGGATCCTGGTAGCCTGGAGGAGAATATTGTCAGGACCTTAGGATGCAGCTCCATTTTAAATTAAGATTATTAACTCGGTTTTAGTTTCAAATACATAAATTTCAGATTGTTCAGGCTGTTGGCTCCCCCAGGTACCTTTTCTTGTTGCTTCACGTTTACCAGGTTGGCACTCCGGTGGACAGCCTGCTCTGCTTCATCTTTGTCTCGGCATTTCTGCTCATAGTTCTTCTTTGCCTTTGTTGTTATAAGCCAAAAGAGAACCAAAGGGGGTAAGTGGAATGCAACCCTGCAAAGCAGCCATGCCAGCCCACTAAGCCCAGCAAAGAACACGACACTCTGATTAACGCTGGGATCACCACCAGGTGGTGGGCACTCTGAGGGCAATGCTCCTCCTTATCTCTTTTTGGGAGGTTCTCTGGCCCTTTTCCAAACTATGCATGTGGTGCCGACCTGATCAAGGAAGTAATAACTCCTATTTGGGCAATACAAAGTACATAAGATTTAAAAGATGACAGAAACAAAAGATGTGATTTGAAATAGGTACAATGAAAATAGGTATGTAACTGTTAGACGTACAACCCAATATTTATATAATATAAGCCTCAAAACTTAGATGCAATCACTTGGCCATGGTAATTACAATGACGCTTTGATATTCTAACATGCCCACCATAGTAAGTGATGCCCTCTCCACTCTAGTGGAGAGGGCATCAATTCCATCAATTCTGACACTTAAGCACAGCAATGTTCCTTTTTGATTTAAAGAGTTCTGTTTTAGGTACTTTAAAAGTAGGCCATGGTCTAGCAGGGGCTAACATTACTACCATGAGAGTGAAAACAGTTCTCAAACTATAGTTAGTGAATCAGAGCATTTTCTGTTTCAACTATTGAAGCAAAGATTTAACTTGTTCAAGTGTAACAAAGCTGCCAATCAGCTAATAAATAAAAATGTTAGCCCCTGAAAACTGCTTGATTAAGAATGAAGACTCATTTGCAGAGATGGTTTGTGCTCATCAAATATTTCATGCGCGTTCTTGGATTTCTTGGCATCTCTTCTGCAATTCAGTTGGGGTTAACCTTGCAGTAAACAACCAAAGAATTCCCTATATAAACTACACACACACAGAAATGTCATAATTTTTCATAATTACAAGCACACGAGCTGTTCATGCAACAATTTCCTTTGTAACAATATGTGAGACATTTCTCTATATCAAGCATGAGCCCTGTAGCTGAACACTTTAATGGTTGTAAATACACAAACATACACACACACACACACACACACACACACCATAATTTTAGCTGTCTCTCTATTGGTGGACATTTATCTTGTTTCCCATTTTTTTGTAACATAAAAATATGCTGATTTTATTTTGGATAGTATGAATTTATTTACATAGGTCAAATACCTAAAAGTGTAATTGTTTGGTGAAAGAATATGTATGTATCTAACTTCCTTCCAAAATGACCACACCAACTGAAACTCCCACCAGCAGTTATGTGGAGTAAATTTCCTCACTCTCACCAATACCAAACTTAGACAATATGCCTGACTTTTCTAAGACTAGAGGAGAAAATGTTAGCATAAAGTTGTTTTATTTGTATTTATATTTCATGACCACTAAGATGGTCTAGTCTTTCTACTTCATGACTTTTACACACTTTCTGTTGGAGCATTCTTTATTTTCATTGGTTTTTAAGAGCTCAGTCCATATTAGGAATACTACCTGGCTATAATTTATATAAGTTACAAATATTTTCCCCCATTTATCATCTCTCTTAAAACCATGTATAAGATATTTTTTAAAGATATCTTTTTCCTTGGAGCACCGGGGTGGCTCAGTGGTTGAGTGCCTGCTTTCGGCCCAGGGTGTGATCCCAGGATCCTGAGATTGAGTCCCACATCGGGCTCCCTGCATGGAGACTGCTTCTCCCTCTGCCTGTGTCTCTGCCTCTCTCTGTGTGTCTCTCATGAATAAATAAATAAATCTTTTTTTTAAATCTTTTAAATAAATAAATAAATAAGACTCTGAAAAGTAGAGAGAAGAGGGTAACCTGGTTAGACTCTGGTCTCAGAAGGATGACCTACATGTAAGTTCTCTGGGTTTTCTTTTTGCCTCATATATTGCAGACTGAGTGCCAAGGAAGCCAAGCAATGAGGGAATGACAACAAGCATAGACACAAGTCCCAACAAAAACCTGCCTTCTCTAGCCAAAAGACCAGAAAAGACAGTGTTGAGGAGAGAAACCTTTAGAAAGTAACCATCCTACTGCAGCTAAACACCAACTAAAATGAGTGTGGCCTCACTCCCACACATCCAACAAAGGCCATCTAGACTTCCACTCTCACCAAGCTATAATGAGATGCCCAACTTCCCTGACGTGGTAGTGTCAGAGAGGAACAAATAGGGAACTGGAACTTTCATTCCCACTGGGAGGTAACACAGCCCTACACACGGTGCCAGTGGAAACCATGTGGGCAATCTGGACTTTAACCACCCCACCTCCAAGTGTCCATCCCCTGTCTGCTGGGGTGGTGTCAGAGAAGTCTAGTGGAAGCTCAGAACTTAGAACTTTAAGTTACAGAGCCACACTGTGCTTTCAGTGGAGGCTAGATTTTTTTACCCCCATAAAGGAGTAATGAGGCAGTACCTCACTGCCCTCTGCTAGAATGGTGTCAGAGTAAGCCAGCTAAAACAGAGATTTAAATCAGACCTAGAGTCTTTCAATATAATACCTAAAATGTCGAAAATCAAATGACTATCACTCATCATGCCAAGAATGAGGAAGATCTGAAATTGGGAAAAAAAAAAAAGGCCATTAAAAGTTGCCAGCATCAAGATAACAGAGATTGTTAGAATTATCTGACAAAGATTCTAAAGCAGCCATCATAAATATATTCAACAAGCAATTAAAAACACACTTAAAATAAATGAAATATAGATGGTCTTGGCAAAGAAATAGAAAAGCTCAGCAAAGGCAGAGAAGATACAAAGAAGAACCAGACGGTAGGGTGCCTGGGGGCTCAGTCAGTCAAATGTCTGACTTTGGCTCAGGTCATGATCTTGGGGGCCTGGGACCAAGCCCTGCATTGGGCTCCATGTTCAGCCAAGAGTCTGCTTGTCCCTCGCCCCAATTGTGTGCTCTCTCTCTCTCATTCTCTCAAATAAATAAAATCATCTAAAAAAATGCTTTTTAAGGAACCAAATGGAAATTTTAGAACTAAAAAAAAAAATACACTCTTAAAAATAAAAAACTCAGTGGATGGGCTTAAAAATGGAAGAGATAAAAAAAAATGGAAGAGATAGAAGAACAAGTCTGTGAACTGGAAGATAGAACAATAGAAATTACCTAATCTGAACAACAGAGAGAAAAATAGGCTGAAAAAAAAAAAATGCTTAGAGCCTCATGGATCTTTTGCACCATAACAAAAGATCTAACACTTGTGTCCTTGCAATCCAAGAAGAGGAGAATGGGCTGAGAGAACACTTGGAGAAACAAATAGCTGAAAACTTCTGAAATTTGACAAAAGATGTAAACCTACAGATTCAAGAAGTTGAACAAACCCCAAACAAAATAAGCCCAAAGAAATCCATGACAAGACCCATAGGCTTAAAAAAAAAAAAAAAAAAAAAAAAAAAGACCCATAGGTAAACTTCTGAAAACTAAAAAACAAACAAGCAAACAAACCAACATAAACAGAAATGGCACTTTACTAATAAGGGAAAACCAATTTTAATTACAGTAGCTTTCTTATCAGAAACCACAGAGGCCACAAGAAAGTGGCACATTTTCAAGTGCTGATAGAAAAGAACTGTCAACACATAATCCCATATCCAGTGAAAATAGCTTTTAACACTGAAAGGGGAATCAAGACACTTTCAGATGAAAAAACACTCAGAGTATTTGTTGCTAGCAGACCATTCTGTAGAATGGCTAAAGGAAATTCTCTGGGAGTGCCTGGCTGGCTCAGTCAGTAGAGCTTGTGACACTTGATCTCAAGGTTGTGAGTTCAAGCCCCACACTGGGCACGGAGCCTACCAAAAAAAATTCTCTAAGCAAAAGGAAGCTATAAAAGAAGGAACCTTGAAACATCAAGAGGGAAAAAAAAAAGACACAGTAAGCAAAAAATGAGTAAATATAATAGTCTTCCTTTCTCTTGAGTTTTCTAAATCACTTTTGACAGTCCAAGCAAAATTTATAACACTGATATGGCTCTTCATGTAGGTAGAAGAGAGAGCCAAGAAACTTATATTTCACTAAGGCTTTCCCTTCAATTGTGAGAAATCTCACCCTAGACTGCTCAAAACATAGAACGTCTGGGAACAAATTTGCTGTCCAACACAATTTCTGTGATTACATTAACATCACTCCCTATTTATCAGTTACTTTTGAGGTCCTGTGCATCACGGGAAAAAATGATGCAGAAGAGACCACACATGCCATCAACATGGTGATATTTTCTTTTGTAACTGGGTTACCAGATACCATGTCATAGTCAGAGTATATCATGATACCTCTGTACAGATATGGAGTCACAGATGTTGCAAAACCAGAGTTCACTGTGTCCAAGTGAACAGATTCATAAAAGCTAGTGAGGGCTCTAGCAATTTATCTTAGCTCTGTCTTGTTAAGTGTTTTTTAAATAAATTAGTTAAGTAAGGCTTTTACAGTTTTCAGATCTTGAAACAGGAAGGGGTCACTCAGTAAAATAGGTAAGAAATCAAGATTCAAAATAGTCACAGGGAAAAAGCTCAAATCCAACAAGATAAATGGTGCTATGGGGGGTATAGATGCCTTGGTCTTGGCCTGAAATATTTAAATAGATTTTCTCAGGTTACCAGAAAGGCCCTGTTATTTTGTTTCCTCTATCTAATTTTATCCTCAGTCTTTCCAAGGCCTTAAAAAGAAGGAAAGTCAAACTTCTAAGGGTTTTTGTCTCCCCAAAACACTGCAGTAATGAGTAATACTATTTAAATATTGGGACGCCTGGGTGGCTCAGCGGTTTAGCACCTGCCTTTGACCCAGGATCGAATCCCACATCAGGCTCCCTGCATGGAGCCCGCTTCTCTGTCTGCTTGAATCTCTGCCTCTCTCTCTCTCTGTGTCTGTCATGAATAAATAAATAAAAATCTTTTTAAAAAATTATTAAAATGTTATTTCCAGGAATACACTCCTACACAGCACAGGATTTCAGAAAATGTCACCATGACATAAAGAAGGCAATAAAATGAGACTCGGGGGGCATCTGGGTAGCTCAGCCAGTTAAGAATCTGACTCTTGGTTTTGTTCAGATCAGGTCATGATCTCAGGATCCTGGGATCCAGCCCGAGTCAGGCTTTCTGCTCAGTGGGGAGTCTGCTTCTCCCTCTCCCTTCCCCTCACTTGTTTTCTCTCTCTCCTTCAAATAAATATAATCTTTTAAAAATAAATAAATAAATAAAGAGACTCACATCCATGGTTTTCTTGAACTGTAAGCTCTTTTGCTTATGGGCAGTATCCATTAAAAGCTCTGTCTGTGAAGAAAGGACAAAGCACAGTTAATTAAAAAAAAAAGAAAAAATTACTGTTAACCACAAGTTACCTTGAGGACTATGTGTTCAATGTGAACTATCTCACTTAGTCCTCACACACTTGGAAGGTATGTGTGCTATTAATTATCCCCATTGCACAAATGAGGAAAGTGTAGCAGAGAGGCTGAACAACCTAGCCCAGGTCTTATGGCTGGTTAACGGGGAGACCTGCCTTTGAACTTGAGCAGCCACCATTCAGAATCACTGATCCTTGGAACTGGGTCTTCAGGAAATCTGGATTGAAGGAATTTAGGTTTCAAAAAGGATTTTGAGACTTTTGTTAAAGCACCATTCATATTTTAAAAGAGGTCTTTCTTCTGTAAACCTATGTCAGCATCCAGAAATGGCAAACTCTTAATCAGCAAGGAGCCCAGGCAGTATGAAGGAAAGAAATGCGTAAGGAGAGTTAGAAGAAGGTGTTCCTTTACTCCATCTAATCCAGGAAAGGGACTCTGTTGAGTTCAATTGGGAGCAATTTCTTTCTTGTGGCTGTGATCCTAACACTTTCACTACACAAAATAATGAAGCAAATAATAAAAACGTAGGTCTCAGAGGTAATAGTAGTTCTCATTTATCAGATATTACTATGCGCTAAGTGGTTTTCATGCATCACAATGACTCTGAGTATTCTTATCCCCATTTTCTTGACAGTAAACTGAGGTGGATTAACTTACCCAAGCAAGTAACAGAATTGAGATTTGGACACAGGCTGACTCCTGTGCTCTTGTTCCTAATCATTGCCCTAACCTCTTATGATAGCTTTATGAAACCCCTAACACTGGGACGCCTGGGTGGCTCAATGGTTGAGTGTCTCCCTTTGGCTCAGGGAGTGATTCTTGGGTCCTGGGATAGAGTCCTGCATCAAGGCTCCCCAAAGGGGGCTGCCTCTCTCTCTCTGTGTCTCTCATGAATAAATAAATAAAATATTAAAAAAAACAAAACCCTAACCTCTAATCACTACCCTAAACCCTTATGATAGCTCCATAAAACCAAATCGGTTTATAAAAGACTGAGAGATGCAATAATTCAAAGTGAACTATGGCACTGCTCTTGTGCAAAAATATATAATGCAAAATAGTAATATTGCAAATGATATTCAAATGTGGTTTCCCTTTCTTCTAGACAATTAAATTTTTGTGTGTTACCAACACAAACATGGTTGTATAGATTTTCAAGATATCTGAATGGAATGTTTGGGATGTGTAACTTCAAATATAAATTTTGAAGAATACATGAAATTCCCCTGAGGGTGGGTGGGTCAGAGGTCTTCAGAGAACCAAGAAGTCATCTAGCCCAGCTGAAATTGAGGGACCAAGAGGTGGCCATGCATCTGCTAATAGTGAAGACACTGTAGACACAGAGAACAGACATGAACCCCACATGCAAAGACTCACGGGAAGGTCCTTGCCATCACAGACAGGAAGCTGTGAAGTTCACATGAGTGCCTGTGTACCTTTGCCAGGAGGAGGAGCTGGGTTTATTTGTCAATGGTTTCTAATTTTCCCAGGCTCCATGGAGCAGATCAGTTGGCAATGTTGGTCTAGTCCATGGTCCTTTCCAGTCCAAATATACACACTGCCATCCTTCCAGTTTGAGAACTGTTATTGTTTTATAGTCTAAGGCCCCAGCCAGGCCTCCTTATGTCCAACTTGCATGTAACACCTGCTTCAAGCACCTCTCAGGTGGCTATAAAGTCTCATTAGCCAGACCTTCTCCCTTCCTCTTCCTCTCTGCCTTCCAGGATGGCATCTGTATGTGAACAGGACCCAAGAGAGGAAGTCTGGCTCTAACCTGACAGGTATGATCCCCAGGGCCCAAGGGGTGATATTGCTCCAGGCCATCCAGTGACACCAAGTCCAGCTCTGTCTGCTACATCACTTTGATTAAAATCTCCTCATGTTCATATTCACTTACAGAGTGACCTACTCATGGCAGGTCTTCTATGGCCAAACCCAATGGAAATCTAATTGTTGTATTATTGATAATACAAAGTAGTGCAAGAACTATCACCTCTGGTCTAAGGTGGGGAAAAGCAAGAGGGTGAGGTAAAGAAGGATGGGATATTATAAAGGACCCAAATGCCCCTGTGGTAAATTATTGGAATAGCTGCCCTGATCCTCGCAATCTTAGCTGAGAGTGTAGAATGGAATGTGGGCACCAGAGGAGAGTTCCTGACCGTGTGCTGTCCCTTCAAGGGACAAGCTAAAAGATCTTCCCCCAGGAGGCCTTCCAGCCTCCCTGATGAGGTCAGATGTCCCCACCACATGCTCAGGTGGGATCCTCATCTTCCCTATTAGTTAAGGTTCATCACACTTTATCATGATGGCCATGTCACATCAGTCTCTGGCATGCTCTACACTCCATGAAGGAAAGGTGACCATGTCTGTATCGTTCACCACCCACAGAAATCTAGTTGTTTAAGTGAGTACACCATTAACTTCTGATCAGCCATTCTACTTGCACCTCCCCTCCTCCAAGCTACTAAAAGGAACCAGCTGATGGCTTTCCCCAATAAGTGGAAATGGCTTAATTTCTAAAAAGTGGAAGACCAAGGCAGGCAGGGTTTGGCCAGTGAAAATGAGAAGTTACCATTGACACATTTTCTCCCAAAGTTTGATTAAAAAAAAAAAAAAGTATCTAAATACGGAAGTGGTACAAACCAGAGTTCACTGTGACACAAAGAACTACAAATTTATTAATAAACTTTGGGCTTCTCCAAGAAAGCTCAGAAGGCATTTTCCTGCTATAGAGAGCCCACGGACCATAGGAAATTGGGAAGACAGCAGCAGATTGAACACTGGCTCCTCGCTTACTTAACAAAATTCAGAACACATTCTTCTAGCTACGAGAATTTGGTCTTTGTAACTTGTTAGGAGGGGAAGTTCCAGAAGCCTTGCAAAACCAACAAAACTCTCCCTGAAATGACCAAGGCTACCGAAGGCAGTTGGGAACATGAGGAAATGACCCTCCGCTCCTCTTATCGGAAATCATGTACTCAGTGACTCTGATCGTCTAAGGCATTTTACCCCTGAAAAATTGTGATTCAATTTTTGGGCAGGGTTGGCAATGTCAGCCAAAAACAGTGTGACTATCCAATGGGTGGGTGTAATACCCGTAGTATTTATGCTCTGAAAAATATCTGAAGCCAGATACCCTTCTCAAACCTGATACATGAAGCATGAGTGTGTATAAAACCACTCAATACGGTGTTCTTTAAATGTTAGTTTCCACCCTTCCTTCCTAACAAGAGGCACAGCTGTAGGAGCAGCTCAGGAAATGACAACAGATGAAGGCAGTCAGGCTTTTAAGATGCTGCCACATGCCTAGTGGTCACCAAAGAAGCTGCAATTAGACTCTGACTTAGAACCACAGGGAAAGTTGCTAAGACTGATGTACGAGTAGAATCAGCCTTAACAGCTGGATGCTTTACTATTAGACAATGACCTTCCAATGGTCAGGAGCCAGGATGAAGACGGATTTCCAAAAAGTCCATGCAAAGCTATGTGGGGAGACCTGGCTAGAAATCTTTGGATGCCAAATAGGAAGGAGCTTGTGCCCCATGTGAAGGTGAGGTTCCAATCTTATAGACCAGATATAAAAAAGGAAATTGGAGAAGGGCCTATTCAGGCTAACCTGAATATATAAGTCATTTAGGAACAAAATAGAAAGGAGTCAGAATAGTGGTTGGTCTAGTCTAAGGAACACTTTACTGCTATAAATCTGAACTTCTTTTCTTGATCCTTATAACTTCTTAAATGTTTGCCAGTTTTATTAACTCCTGCTTACTCCATCTCCTTCCATGTAGTTGGACAGAGTAAATTTCATCAATGGAAAAGAGCCTATGTACACTTGATCTGAAGACAAAAAGGACTTGGATTTCTCAGGGCCTTGGTCTCCCTATTTGTAAAACAGGGCATTTGGACTACATGGTCTCTGGGAGAATGTGAGTCTTCTCCACATCTTATCCTTCCCTTACTGCCTCGTCCAGGAGGGAGTGTGGTCTGAGAGCCCCTCCAGGTCAAATGCCCAAGACTCGACTGAAGACACAGGGCTCCCCTTTGCCAGTTACAGTCTGAATAGTGGCAGCAGATATGAAAAGAAGAGGAAGGCAGACCAGACCCCTAAATCCTGCAAGAATTCAAAGAGAACTGACCATCTAGACTGGGTCTCCACATGGCTTCCCGATAAATAATCTCATAGGTTAAAAGAAGAACATGGCTGCATGAAGATAGGAATGAGCCAAGGAGTTTGGCGAACAAATGAGCCTGCAGTTTTCTGCCATAGGAAAAGCAACATCTTAACACAGATGCAAATCCAACCTTTTTCCGTTGTAGCTTTTGCTTCTCCCTGAATTCTTCCATCTTCCTGGCCTCTTCTCTTAGGGTCTGGGCAAGCTGAATGTGACATTGTGCCACACTGTCTATCTCTGCAAAAATAATTTTTAAAACAAAAAGAAAAAACAATAAACAAGATCGACAAATGTTGAATTCAAATATACAAAACTACACAAAATGTGTACACAAAATACTGGAGCAAGCGGTAAAACGAACCTACTTCACTTGGTCACCACATTTCTTGAGCCCTTCCATGTGCCAGCATTGCCCTGGCCACCAAGACCAAAGCTAGAAAATCTTTAGCTTAGCCTCCTACCATGGAAGGAGTGTGTGTGTGTGCCCAGTGTGTGTGTCCCTAGTGTGTGCCCAGGGCTGGGAAGACAAACAGACAAGGCCCCAGCTCATGGAGCTTACGTGCTAGAAGACATCACTAAACCCACTGCAATTTCAAATTCAATACTTATTTCTCATTAGATGACTCTGACAGTCTTTCCATCTCTAACATGGGCCTGAGCATTGGTAATAAAGGTCATGCATGGGAATTTTGGCTATTGATAGTTATTTCTAGATAGAAAGACTATTGGTGATTTTTTCCCCTTATTTTCTAAGATCTTTGCAATGAGCATGGCTTCCCTTTATAACCACCACAACAAAACTCTTATTTTACTGATTCTAAGAAAACAAATTGAAGTATGACATTAAAGCTAAATTTTGGACAGATCTAACCTAAGAAAAAATGTTAAACTTGTGTGTGTCAAAATAACCTTAAGCAAGGTTCAAAGATACATGACAAATTGGAAAAATATCAGTAATTTATATAACAAAGAGTAAATAGCTATGTCATAAGAGCTTTCACAAATCAAAAGAAAAAAAATATATATTCCAGTATAAGAAAATTGGTTAAAAACATGACATTTTTTAAAAGATTGGCTAAATGACAATAAACATTTGAAAATGTATTCAGCCTTAAAGCTACTGAAAAAAATAAAAAACTTGAAAACCCTAGAAGTATATAATTTTTTGCTTTTCAGTTGGGGAAATTTTTTAAAGTGTGAAAATTCTTCATTTTGGCAAGCATGGGGGAAAAACAGCACTTTCAGTGGAGGGAAAAATCAGTCCAACTCTTCTGGGAGAAGTATGGCATTGTGTAGGATCAAAACTTTCTTTTTTTTTAAAGATTTCATTTTTAAGTGATTTCTACACCCAATGTGGGGCTTCAACTCACAACCCCATGAGATCAAGAGTCACATGCTCCATTAACTGAGCCAGCCAGGGACCTCTCAAAACTTTCAAATGTGCAAGAATGAGGCACAGCTAAATGATCTGAAATGGGAAGATGCTTAGAGAATATTGTTAAGAAAAACAAATTGTAGAGATAGGTGTAGTATGATCTCATTTATATAAAAACTCACTTCTATGTATATGTGCATCTTTGCAAATTAAGAAAGAAAGAGAGGGGCTCCTGAGTGGCTTAGTGGGCTAAGTGTCTGCTTTTGGCTCAGATCATGATCCCAGGGTCCTGGATCTTGCAAATACAGTTTAGAGAATCACTTACGCTGCTTGAAGACTTCCAGGGCCCGCTTCAGGGTGCTAAAAAAACAAGCACGTATATAATTTCAGTTCTGGAAACTGGCTGTACAGTCTTATTATAATACCACCGCACGCTTCTCTCTGCCCGCATCTCACAGCCTGTAGATTCACCTTTGCCCATGAGCTTGGGAGGACAGCAAAGGATCAAGACTTTTGCAGCTCACTGTCTCCTCTTTCTTCCTCTCTCGATCCCAAGGCATGGGCATTATAAATTCTCCACTGTCCACTGGGGTAGAGCAAAATGCTAAACTTCCTTACGCTTCATTTCCCCCAATCGTATAAAAGGAGTTATGGTCCCTTTCTCATAAGAATACTGGTCCTTCTTTAAAGTATGATCATTAGAAATGTAGGTACAAACCAATAAAGGAACGGTTCAAAGCGTGGCTCCTGATCACCTTCTTTGTCATTCATTCATCAATCAAAGCAGAATGCAGGTCAGTGTGTAATGTGATTAGGACTGCAGAGGCCTGCAAAAGTCTACCCCAAATTATTTCTCCCAAGCCTCCCTCAATATGCTTACTTCAGAGAAGGAATCTAGAAATTTCCATATGAGTAGGATGGGCTATGGAATTTGTGAGGTCCACTGCAAAATGAAAACGTGGGGCCCCTTGTTTATAAATCAGAATTTCAAAATGGGGATGGCAAAGAGCATCAAACCTATTAGGAAGCTCTTCGAAGCGTGGGCTCCTGTATGACTGCCCACGAAGCCAGTCCTGCAGATGAGAGAGAGGGAGTCCTAAGGCCATTTCTGTATCAGTGAGTGATAGTAGAATATATAATTGTACAGACACCTCACATCAGTTACGAGAAGTATAAAATGGCGCAAAGACTCTGTCTCAGAATTGTCGCAAACAAGTGTGCATGCATGTATGTGTGCATAAGTCCCTCTATTAAATGCCTAGTATAAAATTATATATAGTATAATACTTCCTATGAAAAAGTATATATAGAAAAAGACTTCAGTGAAAATCTAGAAAGTTTTACTCATGGTTTGTGGCTTCACAGTCCATTTGAGACTTCTACTTTTCTGTATTTTTCACAACTGAGAATAAGGGAGAAAAAAAAACTACGAAAAACTGTTTCATCCAACACACTTCACCCCACTGGCCAGCTCTGTCTGCTGAAGCGATGGGGGCTCCTGGCACCACTGATCAACCTGGAACCTGGAAAGAAGCGTGGCACCTACTTGATCTCCGACTGTCCACAGGGCTTCTTCCTAGAGAGGTTGAGAAGGTCTTTGCCATATTTCTCTTCAATTGATGCCCTGAGGGGGAACAGAAGAGAGAGCTCTGAGTCCTTGTTGGGGCTGATTCTCAGTTAAAACACATGGCACTCCCCTTGACGGCAAAACTACTCCTCTGATGGGAGAAGCTCAGATATAACACCATTCTCTAGATTCAAAACTCCCTCTACCTGACAGGAAGAATTGTGAGAAGACCAGTAGCCTTCAACTCTAAGTCACCAGTATGGGCATCATGGCAAAACCAAATATGGCCCCCTGACCAGCACAGGCTAACACACTACAGACTGACTATTCAAAACTATGATCCAAGGATTTATTTACAAAAAAAAAAAAAAAAAAAATATATATATATATATATATATATAATATATATATGTATATACATACATATACATATATATACATACGTATATATACGTGTGTATATATATATACATATATATGTATATATATATACGCACACATAGAGTAAGAGATATTTCCATTAAATGCTACACTCCTGAGGCCCACCCCTCCTCCCATGTTCTCAAAGAGTGTCCTCTTTACCATCCTATATGGAGTGCCTCATTCATGGTCAATTCAAATACAAGAGGGAAATTTCAGAATATAAACTCTGCAGTTGGCAAGTTTCACAAAAACAACTGACTGTGCCTGGGTGTAGCATGGTCTGTCTAAAGCACCAAGCATCCCCATTCCCCACCACTATGGTGTCCCAGGTATGGTAGCAGGTATATTGTGGCCCAGTTTTCCCAGGTGTGATGCCAGACCTATCCTTTCTTAGCTGTCTGACCTTAGGCAAGTTATATAACTTCACTGAACCTCAGTTTCTTCAACTGTAAAATAAGGATGATAAAACTCCTCCACAGGGTTATTAGGAGAACTAATGAGATAATATGTACAAAATATATGGTAGCTTACATGGGTATCCAGCAAGCCTTCAATAACTGTCAGCTATTAATATAATCTCATTTAATCGCCCCTTAGCTACTGGCTGCAAGATGATCATCCTCATTTTTCTAGTCCTCGTTTCCTGCTCCCATCGGTAGCTCAGTATGTCAGCTGGCCCAACCTGGGGTTCAAGGGATGAGAGAGCCCATGGACTTGAGGTACCAGTGACAAAACAGGTTCATTTCATTATTAACCAGTAGAAGACCTCAGACTGGAATGTTCTGTAGAATTCTTCCTAAAGGGAAGAAGGGGGGAGGGGGAAAGGGGGTGAGTGGGGAGGGGGGAGGAAGAAGGGAGGGAGGGGGAGGGGAGGAGTGGGAATTTGACCTGGACTTTGAAGGATGGAGAGAACATCCGGGTGATGAAATGATGGAGTAAAGATGTCGAGGCGGAGACACTGAAAGCATACTAATAAACTCTGGTGGGAACAGAGAGAGTAGGTGTACAGAGTGAGAATTATGAAATAAAAGTAAAGGGTGGGAAAGAACAGCTGTGCAAGGGCCAAGCATATCCTCCCAGAAAGTTTCGTCCCTTGCCCTTCTGGCCAGTACTGATAAGTCACAAACACAGGGTCTGTGTCTGTGATGCCTCTGGAGCTGTCACTTTCTAGATTCCTATGGTAAGTTAATCATTCAACTTCATTCAAATAAGTATTCTTCCGGGGTGCCCGGGTGGCTCAGTCAGTTAAGCACCCCCTCTTGGTTTCAGCTCAGGTCGTGACTGCAGGATGGTGAGGTTGAGCCCTGTGTCAGGCTGCACACTCAGCTGGGAGTCTGCTTGAGAGTCTCTCTCCCTCTCCCTCTGCCCTTCCCCATGCTTGCACGCCAGCGCTCTCTCTCTCTCTCTCTCTCTCTCTCAAATAAAATAAATAAAAACATTTTAAAAACTGCTCTTCCATGCAAAGGAAACATAAATAATAACACCTCATGCAGTCAACATGAATCAAAGAGAAATTTTTGAAGGGATGCTGAACTCCAATGTTATGTTGACAGAGATGCTGCAACAAAGATGGTGGCACGAGGCAAGTGCTCCATATACGATTAGCATTTAGCTGCTCAGATGTTCCTGGTGACTGTCATCATCATGCCTTTCCAGCTGACAGAAGGATAAACTAGGTGAATTTTCAACTTACTGAAGGATGGTTACTGTTTTGTTATTTACTTGTGTTACAGTGAGTCATCCAGGACTTACTGGGGACCAATCATTGGAGAGCACATACTGAGCCAGAGCCCGGGCTCCAGCCAGACAGATACGAGAAAGACAGCATTCCAGAGCAGCATGGGACACGACATTTGTGCGTAGTTAGCCACCTAATCACAAAATATTTACAAATTTATAAAATTTTATAAATGTTTGTGTATTGTATCTAGTGAACTCAAAATAGTACTATATGACAGACCGCTGTTACCTTCGCCCTTGTGTTTGCAGGTTTTGCCTCCAGCCCGTCCAAACCCCAAATAGGCCAGGGTTCTGCCTGGAATTTACAGCAGCTCAGAGAAATAATGTTCAAGACCCAAGGAGAACGGGTCAGCAATATGAGACCCTGGTCCAGACTCAGCAGACCAGGTCCCAGACACCATGAGCACCTCCCACTCACAGAGCAGGAGGAAAGGCTAGGCTCCCAAAACCTGATGAGGGCTGTGCTCCTTCATGGGAGTCATCTCTGCATGGGACACAGGGGAGGAGTGCATGCTCCCTTCATGACAGCAGCCTCCTCCGAGCAGAAAGGAAGCCCAGAGACCAGGCAGGCCACCAGATCCAGGGCCTCGGACCCCCACACCCAGGGCATGTGTGTCTGACACTCTGACCTCATGCCAGCAGATTCTTCCCCAAAATCGGACAACATGGGACTGGTTTCTTTTGCTATAAAACTCCTGGAGTGGGATCCCTGGGTGGCTCAGTGGTTGGGTGCCTGCCTTCAGCTCAGGTGGTGATCCCAGGATCTGGGATTGAGTCCCACATCGGGGTCCCTGCGGAGAGCCTGCTTCTCCCTCTGCCCATGTCTCTGCCTCTCTCTGTATGTCTATGTCTCTCATGAATAAATAAATAAATATTAAGAGTAAAATAAAACTCCTGGAGAAAAGTGACCATATACTAAAAACATAAGTATTTAATAATTTGGGAGTGCCTGGGTGGCTCAGTTTTCGGCGGGGAGTCTGCTTCTCCCTTTCCCTCTGCCTCTCCCCCCTGCTTATGCTCTCTCTCTTTCTCTCTCTCTCTCAAATAAATAAATAAAATCTTTAAAAATATATTTAATAATTTTTAATTTCCATATATTTTCCTTTATTGACTCGTCTTCCATGATCTCCCCCTCCTGTGAGGTCATCAGTGCTCTGCATATCACCCCACTTCACATTTTACTCTATTTCATTTGCCGTTTCATTTATAAACCTCATCTCTCAAGCTGATTCCTAAGGCCTTTAGGACACACCTACCATTTACACCGTGGGTATCATTCCATAACCCAGAGCAGAGGGCCTGTGAACCCCGAAAAAGAAACAGAAAGTTGTAAATTGTTCCTGTGGGTGGGAGTGTTTCAGCTTCCCCTCCACCTCCGAGGAAGAACAGCAAGTACCTTTCTTTTAAAAAGTCTTCAAACTCTTTGCAGTTCTTGCGGCCGTTGTTCAGGTGCTGGATGATGCAGTCATAGCCCGCGGTGCTGAGGATGTCCGAGCTCTGGGGACAAAGGACATGGTGTCAGAGCAGAGGCAGTGATGACCACCCAGAGCCTAAAGGGGGCACAGGGCAGAGCACAGGGGGAAGCCGGAGCTGGGAAGTTTCTGAAGTGCTTCACCAACCAGTTGTGACCAAAGAGAACAAAATAGAAGAAGTCAGAGTGCATGCAGCCATGGGAAAATTATCAAAGTTATGAAATGGGAGGGCCATGAAACAGGAAGTAACAGGACATGGAGAGTACATAGATGAGGGAGCTGGCCGGGCCCCGTCCCGCTGTGGGCCCCCCAAACCCGGGTATGGGTCAGACCAGGGCAGGGCGCAGGAACACCCACTTCATGGATGCCTCCTCCCAACGCAGGGCCGCCCTAACCAGGGCAACATGGTTTTCCCTCTGTCCTTAGATTTGCCACAGAGCTGGACACTGATGCCTCTTCCCGCAGCCAACAAGCCTGGTCTGAGGATCGAGGGTGAGGGTATCCCTGTAAAGGGCAGGCAGCTCTGAGCCAGAAGCCAGGCCCCAGGAGTGGAAAGGGGGATCGCTTCTCACTAGGAAACACAAAGGGGAACCAGTGTGATCCATCACATGGTCGCTGGTTGACCCCAATTTGGGGGGAAAGGGGAGCAGAAGGAGAATAGGATTTTTTTTTTCATTTTAAATTAGCAATTAAAAAAAATAAATTAGCAATTTATACTTATTTTATCCTACTGTGCTGCTCTGAGGTTGTAGGAAGCGATCTAAGTCCCGCAAGCAGTTGCCCCAGAGGCAGTACATTTTTTAAATCAAAGTCCCTCCACTCCTCAAACCAACAAATCAGGGCCTAAAGAACATCCCCTAAAGTGTCCCCTAATGAGGCTGGTTCTGGGTTTCTACCTCCAAATGCATACAATAGGCTGCCTGTTTCAGACTCCAGTTCCTTAAGGCAGTTGGTGAAGCTGCCCTGGATTGTGCCCTGGGGAGCTCTGAACACACCAACCCCCAGCCCAGCCCAGGCCACCACCCCTTCCCAGCCCCCAGCCAGCTCAGGGAGGTACCACATTGCTGTTGGGGGTCCTGGGAGACTCCTGAAGACACCTCTCTACTCAGCCCTGGGCATTGGAGAAACAGAATTTCTCTCTTCCTTTTGCTGCCACTTGCATGGCCTGGCCTCCAAGACAGGGTCTCAGAGAGATCCAGCAGGACCAAGGCTCAAGGCTGATTTCAACACGGCATTTAGAAACCTAACTGGCTGTAACTCACACTGCATTTTTAAAGATGGATTATTATCGGCATAGTCAATTTTATACACGGGCACATAATTCAATCTAAGTAAGAAATACCTCTAATTCTATGAGTTCTGGTTGTTGTCCCAGCACAGATTTAGGTCTCAAGAAGCCTAAAGAAATAGCCACCAAAGCTTCATTTCTCTTCTGTCTCAGCCAGGTTGGCTTCTGTTACCTGCAATGCAGCGCTCAGCAGCAACCCTAAGATAGTATTTACATTATCCCCTCCTGAATCCAAATTCAGTCCCTCGGCCCCTGAGTATTCTGGAAGCCTCCTCTGAGTAGCCCTGATACCCCTGCCCTGGGCTCTCGGAGCACCCAGCTTCTGAATTTGCTGTTTGGAATCCACCACATGCGAAACTTTGCTGCCCCAACTTTACGGCAAGTTCCTGCAGCTTCTTCCAAGTCTTGGGCCACTCTTGCACACACATTCACATACAACCAAAACATCTAGCTTTATATGATGCACCCCAAAGGTTTACAGTAAAATTCTGCAGGGTAAAAATACCTCTTGTGTTCCACCCAGACACATCCAAGGAGAAGCAAAAAAACAGACTCCAGGGGCCCCTGGGTGGCCTAGTGGTTGAGTGTCTGTCTTTGGCTCAGATCATGATCCCGGGATCCTGGGATCAAGTACTGCATCAGGCTCCCTGCATGGAGCCTGCTTCTCTCTCTGCCTCTCTGTGTGTCTCTCATAAATAAATAAATAAAATCTTTTTTTAAAAAGCCACCTCATAAAAGACACTTCCTAGGGGTACCTGGATGGCTCTGTCTGTTGAGAGTCTGACTCTTGATTTCAGCTCAGGTCATGATCTCAGGGTTGTGGGATGGAGCCTTGTATGGGACTCTGTGCTTAGTGGGAGTCTACTTGAGATTCTCTCTCACCCTCTCCCTTTGGCTTCCCCTCACTCACTCTCTGACTCTAAAATAAATAAATAAAGCTTAAAAAAAAAAAGACGCTTCATAAAAGATATTCCATTGGCCAAAATGTTCATGAAAAATTCCTTACGGGCAGCCCAGGTGGCTCAGCAGTTTAGCACTGCCTTCAGCCCAGGGCGTGATCCTGGAGACCTGGGATCGAGTCCCACGTCGGGCTCCCTGCATGGCGTCTGCTTCTCCCTCTGCCTGTGTCTCTGCCTCTCTCTCTCTCTCTCTCTCTCTCTCTCTCTCTCATGAATAAATAAATAAAATCTTAAAAAAAATTGCTTACCTTCTAGGGAAATTCAAATTAAAGTCACAGTAATATTGACTCCGTGCCCACTAGAACAGCTAAAATTAAAATGTCAGCATTTGAATGTAGGCAGGAATGCTGAACTACCAGAACTCTCATGCATTGCCGATCAGAGTAGAAAAATGGTACATTTTGAAAAATGGCGATTTCTCAAGAAGATAAACATACACATACCCTATGAGCCAGAGTTCCACCCTTAAGTGTTTACCCAAGTGAAATGAAAACGTATGTCCACAAAATGACTTGCACGAGAATGTTCACATAACGTTCATAGGAGTGAACAGGAGAATGTTCACAGGAGTGTTAGACACAATAACTCAAAACTATAAACAACCCAAATGTCTAACAACTGATGAATGGTAAACAATTTGTGGTATATTCAGACAGTGGGATACTATTCAGCAATAAAAAGACAGAACTACTGACTCATGAAACCCCATGGATGGATCTCAAAGACACTATGCCAGTGGAAAATGCCAGATACAAAAAGTATTTGCTGTGCAGTCTCATTCACATGGCATTTTAGGACAGGCAGGCAGTCCTAGGACTTATCTCTATGGGAAAATGAATAACAGTGACTACCTGAGCCAGGAGAGAAACTGAGGGTAGAGTGGGAAGGGCCCTTCAGGGAACTTCCTGGAATGATGGAAAAGCATACACCCATGTGACCCGCATTCCTATCAAGATCTTCCTAGAGAGATGTGGGTTGTGCAGGTGTATACAGTTTTCAAAACTCACTGACCTGAGCATTTTCTCTTATGTAGATTACTCCTCAATAATATCAAAAGGCCAAAAAAAAAAAAAAAAAAAGGATAAGGATTCAGAGGGAGAATGGGTGGGAGATAGTCAGTAGAAGGAATACTGACTAAGCCCTGGAAGTGGACCTAGCCTTGAAGCCGGGGCTGAGGCAGGGAGACAATAAAGAAGGGAGAGTAGATCCAAGCACCCAACAAACCTCCTCAAAACCCAGAACGTAAGGCTTCATAATGCTCAAATTATAAAGAGGTAAACAGCATTCAAGTTCCAACCAATGGGTTAGTACTTTAACCACAGAAGCCCTTCAATTTTTTTAAGACAAAAAATTTGTCAGATCCAGCAGTGAGCACACGTATGCCACATCAGCGGGCATGAGAACCGAAGAACAGTAATAACAGTCTGGTAGGCCTGCATGTGGGCTGCCTGGTGGAGGGTAACTCCACTGTCCACAGCCCCCCAGCCCAGACCTAACACTCTGGTCTGCTTTCACTCACTCAGTCCAGGCACATGCATGACTCCTTCCCACCCAGAGCTGAGCCTCGGGCTGCAGGGGCCTCTGAGAACTTATTTCCAGACTCCTTTTCCACCATGTGGCTTCCGTACATGAGACCTAATTATTAACATTAATTCACAATCCATATGGGCTGATAAGGTGAGCTGGAACCATGTGGGTAAGAGAGATGGAAAGGCATGAAGGCAGAGGGGAAGCAAAGAGCACCTGCGGCCTCCGATGCGACCATCTGAGTGACAGGTGCTGCGCCAGAGCATCCCCACGTCTGGCCGTGTGTGGCACCCCCTCACCACCCCCTCGGGTGTCTGCCTCACACAGTTTCTCCAAGTGGGGCTCCCAGGACCACCCGCGCCAGAACCTGCCAGGCAGCCCCCCACCACCACCCCCGGGTCCCACCCAGACCTCCTGGTCCTGAGCTCAATGCTGTTTGAGAACTGCTGCACAGAAATGACAAAAGACAAACGAGCCACGAGGGTCCTGCGCAGAGGAGCTGAACAGGGAGAAAAGCAGGACCTGCCCGGGAAGCTAGAGACCTGGCAGCCTGGGGTGGCAGGACCACGGCTGCGGAACCGGCGCGGAGAGAGGGCAGGTAGAGACTCCACAGTCTGCGCTTCACTTTGAAACCTCCCATTTTGAGTAAAAGATGCAAATTGGCATTGACGCCTCCTGCGAGCCAGAGTCCGCAGGCGAACGGGGCGGGGCTGCCGACTTGGCCTTCAGTACAAAAGCTGCCCTTGGTCCCCGACCTGGGCATAGATGCACACGGGCTGCACTTTGCAGGACAGGGTCACAGCCCGGTCGGTAAACCGGAGCTAGTTCCCCGTTTTACAGCTGGAGACAATAAGACACTAGGAAGTGAGAGTCTCCTTATCACTGCCTCCAACCACAATGCAAGATTTTAACCCTTAACCCACAATAATATCCAAATCTCTCTCACTCATTAAGAGCTGTCCCACCACAGCAGATTCAGGATAAAGACCAAGGCTTTCCTCCTACCTCCCTGTGCTCTCAACCTGGACCTTGCTTTCCTACTCACCTTCCCATCTCTTTTACCCAAAGAGGTAAAACCAAATGGTTCCAGCTCACCTCATCAGCTAATACGGATTAATTATTGTAAATTAATATCAATAATTAGGTCTAATATACATTGAATTCTGGCTGCATTCCAAATAGCAAATGACTATTATGTGTGGAATGTCCTGTTTAATTCTCATAACCATCCTGTGACACAGGTATTGTTGTTATGTTCATTTATAGGACAAGAAACTGAGAGTCCAAGTCTCTATTCATAAACTACTTAGCCACACAGCTTTTCTTCCTGGAGGACAAGAATCATAGCTAACTTTCTGTCAGTCCACTTCACAGCAACTCTAAAGTTTTTTTTTTTTTTAAGTAATCTCTAGGTGGCTCAGGAGTTGAGTGCCTGCCTTCAGCTCAGGGCGTGACCCTGGAGTCCCAGGATCAAATCCCACATTGGGCTCCCTGCATGGAGCTTGCTTCTCCCTCTGCCTGTGTCTCTGCCTCTCTCTGTGTGTCTCTCATGAATAAATAAATAAAACTTTTAAAAATAATAAATAATTAAATAAATAAATAAATAAATAAATATCTCTACACCCAACGTGGGGCTGCAATTTACAACCTCCAGGTGGAGAGTGGGGGACTCCATGGACAGGCACCCTGCTCCCACCCAGCAATTCCACATGGACACACCCAGGCTTTAATGCCACACTTGGGTTTGAGTTCAAATCGTACTGCACCAGCTATGTAACCTTGACCTAAGAACTGTCTCCGTTCGTGCTAATTTACAAGGCCGTAAAATAGGGAATATTGTAAGGATTAAGTGAGATACTATGCTTTAGAGTTTCTCAAGTGCTTCATAAACTGATGGAATGAAGAGAGACATGTTTGAATTTCTCAAGACCAGGCCACATGAACAAAAAAGCCTATGTATTTGGACCCATGTGAACTTTTTCATTGAAAGCAGACAACAGTGAAATAAATGTAGCCTGTTAGCTATTCAAAATTAAGTATGTCATCATCAGAGGTGGAAGCTGGAAAGGTGTCAGAGAGACCTCAACAAGGGATAATGGAAATTGGGATTTTCATCCATGTGTTCCTAAAACCTAAAGTCAAAATCATATCATGCTTGTGTCTTTAAGGTTTCTCTTAAGCCATAATGGGGGACTCTGAAGGCAAGAATGGACCCCACCCCAGTTCCCACTCCAGCTGTGCTGTGCAAGCCCACAAGGTCCCACACACACACACCTCCTCCAATTTTCAGTCACACATCCCCAGCTCTATCTGACCTGGATCAATTTTTACATACTGAAATGTCCCTCCTATAAGTCAGCAGGTCAATTAAAAAGGCAACTCTGACTCAACTGAAAATACATTTGAAAGTAACTGTGTGGGGCTCCTAGCTGGCTCAGTTGGTTAAGTGTCTGCCTTTGGCTCAGGTCATGATCCCAGGTTTCTGGGATGGAGCCCCAAGTCAGGCTCCCCATTCAGTAGGGAGTCTGCTCCTCCTCCCTTCACCCTAACTTCCATGCTTTCTCTCTCTTGCTCCCTCTCAAATAAATAAATAAAATCAAAAGGAAGAAGAAAAGAGAAAGAAAGAAAGAAAGAAAGAAAGAAAGAAAGAAAGAAAGAAAGAAGAAAAAGAAATGCCAAATCTCTGCATCAGGAAAAAAAAAAAAAAAAAAGATTGGAAAGATGTGCACCAAAATGTTCAAAGCAATTTTCTTCTGGGGGTCTGGGTGGCTCAGTTGGTTAAGCACCTGACTCGGTTTCGGCTCAGGTCATGATTTCAGGATTGTAGGATCCAGCCCCATGTCACGCTTCACACTCAGTGAGGAGGAGTCTGCTTGAGATTCTCTCTATACTTCTCCCTCTGTGCATCCCCCCATTCTCTCTTTCTTTCTCTCAAATAAATAAATAAAATGTTTAATAAGGAAAAAAAGGAGAGCAATTCTATTTTTACCACATTTCTGTATTTTCTAAACTTTCTATAAAATATTTATATCACATTTATAATCTGAAGTCTTTTTCTCTACCTCCATCCCTTAAATAAGGTGGCAAGATCTTCTGTTGTTTTTTTTTTTTTTTTTTTTTTGAGGTCTTGTTTCTCTCCCATGTGTTCCCAGGCTCCAGTAAAATAACAAATGAGATCCATAACAACAATAGAAAGTAAGGAAGGGCTCCAAGAGGGAGCTGGAAATTTGTAGGAATTTCTGTCCTATGAAAAGCTAATGGGGCTAGATGGGCAGAGAATGGGAGCCAGTATTCCCACCCATGCAAAACAGAAAAAATTCCACAAACTTTCCCAGCAAAGCCCTAGGAAACCCTCAAGTTCAGATCATCAAGGGCTGAAACTGAAGCAACCATGGAAAATCAGCTGGGTGTTTGAAGGCCATGGGAACCCAGCCAGTGCCCTGCCCTACTCTGAACGCAAGCAGAGCAGCTGATTCTGACTTTTGTGCCAAAGCCACAACTGGTGAGGACTCCACCCAGCAGCAGGCTCCTAGCGAGGACATGAAGACCAGAACAGCAATGGGCTACTGTCCCTAGACACCCTCAGGGCTTCCACGGTAAAAATTGAAAGAAAAAAAAAGGTTATACAAAGCTCTAAAGTCCTATAAATGTCCTTCACCTCCACACCCTTCCCACTCTCTCACTCCAGACAGGCAAAAAGTATCAGAAACTGCCATTATTTCTAGACGATACAAGTATCTAGTTGGAAAACCCTCTATTTTATTAAGTGAAAAGCTAGGAACTGAATTATTTCTTTTAAAGCATTAGCTTTTGTATATTCAACAATAACCACTTAAGAACATAACTTGAAACAAAATCCTATTCACATAGGAACAAAACATATAAAATACCTAGAATAAGTCTTTTTGAAGGAAGACTATAAAACATTACCAAAAAAAAAAGATAAAATTCACAGTATGTCTAGAAATACACCCTAGTCCAAGATGGAAAATCTAATATTGGAAAGATTCCATTCTCCTCAAGTAAATCTATAAAGGTAAAATAATTTCAGTCAAAATCAAGATCTTAATGGGATTTTTCTTTAAATTTAACTTCATTCCAAAGCCCACCTAAAAAGAACAGATGAATGAAAGTAGCCTAGAAAATGTTAAAAAGATAAGTAATGACGAAGGACTTACCCTACCATATGAGAAACAGTATAAAGTAACAAAAAAATTTTTAAAGTGTGGTACTGACATTGAGAATTGATAATCCAGTAAATAAAATACAAACAACAGTCCAGAAATGGTCTTAGGCACACAGGAGATTTAATATATGATAAGGGAAGCATTTGAAACCAGAAAGCAAAGGATGGCTTATTCAATAAGTGTTATTGTGACAATGACTCCATTTTGCCAAAAACTAAATATAGAGCCCTTTCTAACATCATACTCTAAAATAAATACCTGATTAAGTAATGGTCTAAGCATGGAATTCATAAATATGTAAGAAGAAAATATAGAATATATATATATTTTAATATTGAGGTAACAGATTTCTCTAGACTGTAAACTTAGAAGACATTTTTTAAAAAGACCAAATTAACCTATTCTGATAATACAACTTAAAAAAATTGACCCCATTTCAGATAGAAAGTTTAAACAGGTAGATTTCCATAGAAAAAATAGAAAGTAATCAAGGAGCAGAAAAAAGCAACAGAACTGGATGTTTTCATAGGAGAATGGAATTCCACCAAGCCATCAGGGAAAAAAAAGTATTCCTAAGGTCCAAAATTGATTCGAAATGAAAGAAAATGTACTAATTCACCTTGTAAAGGAAGTATAACACAATACTTAAACTTAATGGTTATAGACCAACATCACTTATAAACAGTAATCAAATTATTCTAAATAAAATATTAGCAAAAATAGGGACGCCTGTAGGTCAATAGGTCAGGCAGTTGAGCATCCAACTCTTGGTTTTAGCTCAGGCCAAGATCTCAGGGTCATGGGATCACCCCCCACCCCAAAGCTCAGTGGGGAGTCTGCTTGAGATTGTCTCGCTCTCTGCCCCTCCCCCTCCCCTTTTCCTGAGCCTCGCTCTCTCTCAAATAAATAAATAAATAAATAATAAATCTTCAGGGATCCCTGAGTGGCGCAGCGGTTTAGCGCTTGCCTCTGGCCCAGGGCGCGATCCTGGAGACCCGGGATCGAATCCCACATCGGGCTCCCGGTGCATGGAGCCTGCTTCTCCCTCTGCCTGTGTCTCTGCCTCTCTCTCTTTCTCTCTCTCTCTGTGACTATCATAAATAAATAAATTAATTAATTTAAAAAATTAAAATAATAATAATAATAATAATAAATCTTCAAAAGATATTAGCAAAAATAATCCAATGCCACATTAAAGAGAGAATATAATATGACTAAGTGGGATTTATTCCAGGAATGCAAAATTGGTTTAGTATTAGGAACTGTATTAACCTAATAAAACATTGTAGTAAATCTAGACAGAAAAAATCATGATTTTGTCCATAGATGCCTGTGGTAGGCTGAATAATAGACCCCAAAGACCCCAGGTCTTAATCCCTGGACTCCATGAATTTCATCATCTATGGATAACAAGTCTGTTGCTATGATTACATTAAGAATATTGAAATGGGGAGATTATCCAGGATTATTAGGGTGTACCCTAAATGTAATCACAAATGTTCTCCTAAGAGGGAATAGAGGGAGATTTGACATCACAGAGGAAAGACCAGAGGACCACGGAGGTAAGATTGGAGTGATATGTCACAGGCCAAAAAATGCCAGGAGCCACCAGAAGCTGGGAAAGAAAAGTAACACATTCTTCCTGACAAGAAAGAGTATGGCCCTTCCGACACCTTGATTTCATCTTAGTGATGCTGATTTGGGACTTTTGACTTCCAGAACTGTGAAAGAATACATCTCTACTTGCAGATGATATAATACAAATGGAAAGATATTCATTGTTTTTGGATAGGATGGCTCACAGTCCTTAAAATGCCCATTCTTAGTTAATTTATAATTGTAATGCTATCCCAATGAAAATGCCAACAAATTTTTTCGTATGTGGTTAAACAAAGTTCATATGGAAATCATAAAACTGCAAAAATGGCCAAGAAAATACTGAGAAGGAAAAGTTCTGAAGCGAAGCTTGCCCTACCAGGTAGTTAAACATATAAAGCCTCCATAATTAACACACTATGAGGCTAGTGCATAAACAAACAGACCAGTGGAATAGAATATAAAGTCCAGAAATAGATGCAAGTACACATGGAAATATAATGTATGCTAAAGCTAGTATCTCACATCATTGGGGCAAAAATGGACTTTTTCATAAGTGGTGCTGGGACAACTGTTAGCCATTTAAAAAATGATAAAAATAGATCCAAACATCACACTGTACACAAGAATAAATTAAAAATGGATCAGAGATCTCAAAGTAAAAACATGAAACTGGCTGGCAAGTACTAGAAGTAAACACTCCAAAAGGTTTTCTAACTATCACATAAAATCCAAATGCAATGGAATAAAAAACTTATACATCTGACCACCTAAGAATAAACTTTTTCATAGCAAAAAATAATAATAAACAACATAAAACTGACAGAGGTAAAATACTTGCAATAAAATCACAGCCAAAGGGCTAATATCCCTAATATATAAATAATTCTTTAAAATTGATGGAAAAGGATGGAGTGCCTGGGTGGCACAGTTGGCTAAACATCTAACTTGGTTTTGGCCCAGGTGGTGATCTCAGGGTCGTGGGATTGAGCCCTGTGTGGGGATCCACACTCAGAGCAGAATCTGCTCGAGGTTCTTTCTCTCTCCCTCTACGCCTCCCTCTTGTGCTCTCTCTCTCTCTCTAAAATAAACAAATAACTCTCTAAAATAAAATAAAAGGAAAGGAAAATGAACCAGAAAATGGGCAAGCAATATACAGAACAGATGATTTATTATATGTGTATGCATTCCTTAAATATATAGAAAAATATACAACCTCAGCTATAAAAAGAGAAATTTAAATGAAAACAACTTCACCCATCAGAATGACAAAATTAATAAGCAGGAAACATAGTTAGTTGACAAGACTGTGGGAACAGTTGCTTTCACACATTGCTGGTGAGAACGAAAATCAGTTCAAACTCTAGGAAAGGGAATTCAGCAATATCTAACCAAATCACATGTGTGTTTATGTGATTTGATCCACCTATCCTACGTCTAGGAATTTACCCTGAAGACACACCTCCAACAAAACCAAAGCTCATATATGCACAGGTTATTCAGTGAAGTGCTGTCTGCAATTACAAAATTTTGTAAACAACCCAAATGTTCATACATAGGAGAGTGGCTGAAAAACCGTGGTACATCCACACAATCAAGTTCTATGCACCTATAAAAAGAATGAGAACTATCACTGAGAAACTGATACAGAGTGGCTTCCAGCCTATATTTTTTAAAGTGAAGAAAGCAAAGGGCAGGAGAGTTGCTGCACTGTGGTCACAAAGTCTGGAGACACAGGCAAATACTACATAATAAATGATTCATTGTTATTACACTACAAAGTGATGACATCATATGGTATGTTGAACATGTTGTCTTTGATTGGCATGCATAGTTCAATGTGTTGTGCAAAACTGCTATAAACATGGCAGTTTTTTAATATTTTATTTATTTATTTCACAGAGAGCAAGAGAATGAGAGAGCACAAGCAGGGGGATCTGCAGAGAGAGAGAGGGAGAAGTTGGCTCAATCCCTGAATACTGGGCTCATGACCTGAGCAGAAGGCAGATGACTGAGCTACCCAGGAGCCCCAAATGTGGCTTATTAATACAGCATTTCTATCAATCCCCACACGGCACCTTTGCATTGCTTCAAGGGACTCATGTTTCTGATTTTAATGCAATAAATCTATCATTAGCATGCCACAGAAGTAATCAAGGAGTTTTGTTATAAAAAAATAAAACAATAACATACACGTTTCCAGTTTTTGTGGCCATCCTGTACAGTATACTGCCTTTTGCATAAGAAAGAAAAGAAAAGGAGAAAATATATTTTAGCTGTTCATTTGTACAAAAAGAAACATGGAAAAAAATAAACCAGAAATTAATTAGTCACTTACAAGGGGTAATTGGGATCAGAGTGGACAAGAGAAGAGTGGAATTGGGATAGAAGGAGTGGGAGAAGGTGATGCATCTCTGGGCACACATTTCTTAAGTTGTTCTCACTTTTGAAATTCGTTAACATTTTACGTAGTAGGAAATTCTGGAAACATATGCAAGTAAGGGAGAAACCTTGAGAGGGGGAACAAAGAGAAAGAAACAAACCTAACTTCATTTGAATGAATAAAATCACCACACCGAAGGAGAGAGAGGTACAATCAATCAACCCGAATCACTTTTGTACACCCTATTCTGACAATGGGATCTCAGCAGAAGGCCGAAATAAGTAGACACATTAAACTCTAGCTTATTTCTCGCAATGGTATCAGTTAGTAATTCTGAAACTGCCTTCTATGTGTCTTAGGTCCTGAGTAAATGAGTAAATATATTGTGGATAATGGGAGCCAGGTTTCCTCTAGGAAAGGGAACAGTGGCATACTAGAGCTGGCTCACCCCAGTGAGGACCAATTCAGCACATCTCCTCTCAGCTCCCTGTTCAGTAATGTCATGTTAGTGGTTTGAAACTGGCCACGAAAGAAAAAAAAAAAAAAAAAAGAAACTGGCCACGGAGGGAGTTCTTACCATGACAACTGGCAAATGCTACAAAGCAAAATTTTTATCCACTGGGTAAAATAACAGCAAGTGGGGGAACGGAATTGGAGATATCATTATGCATACATGTATTTTCTCACCCTGTTGAGAGCCTAGAAACAAGGAATTCCAGGTAGCAATGAGCACACCCAGAGCATGAAACCCATGGTTTCCAAATCCCATTCTCTACTAAAAGGAATCAGAGCTCTCTGGAAAAACAGCAGCTTCCAGGACTAGGGCAGAGAAATTAGCTATTAAACCTGTAACATCTTGTCCCAGAAAGCAAGGAGTGCTCAAAGAATGATGGGAATCTCTCCAAAGGACACAGGATCTAGGACACACGATTCAGTTTAGAGGGGCTCCTTGCTATCCAAATCTAGAAAAATTGGAGCATCAAGGTAAATTGTGATGGTATTATGTTATAACCCATTGAATAAAATACGAACCCACATGTGCATACTAACAGAGAGAGAGAGAGAGAGAGAGAGAGAGAAGAGAGAAAGCTCTTCCTTAGAGTAGAATCCCAACTTTGTTATATAGATGGAATCAGAAAATCATCCTACAAGACTTGTACATGAATGGTCATAGTGGCTTTAGTTGTCACAGCTGAAAACTGTAAACTCAAACATCCATCAACAGACCAATGGATAAACTGTGACATGTCCACAAAATGGGATGTTATTTAATCATTAAAAAAGAATGAGCTATTAATACAACATGGATGAATCTCAAAATAATTATGGTGAATGAAATAAGCCAGGCCAAAAAAAAAAAAAGAGTACTTACCGTGCTTCAATTATACAAATTCTAGAAAATGCAGCCAAGCTTTAGGGACAAAAAACAGATCAGTTTTTGCCTGGGGAGAGGCTGAGGAGGAGGAATTTCAAAGGGACGTAAGCAAACCTTGGGGGATGATCCACAGGATCCCAAACTTAACTGTGGGGATGGTTTCATGGGCGATAGACACAAGTGAACACCTGCGAAACTGTCTACGTAAAACACAGGTAGTTTATTCCATGTCAATTATTCCTCAATAAAGCTGTTAAATTTTTAATGATAATTAACAACCACTCCAGTAATAATTGATTCAGGCAAGAATCACCAGTGGATATTAAAATTAATGGATAAAAGTTTGAGGAAAGCAATATATTTACACAATTTCAAAGTATCTCCCCTAAGATATTCATTATTTTATATAATTTATATTACTTTAGGGGCACTGGGGTGGCTCAGTTGGTTAAGCTTCTGCCTTTGGCTCAAGTCATGATCCCAGGATTCTGGGATTGAGCTCCCCAATAGGCTCCCTGCTCAGCAAAGAGTCTGCTTCTCCCTCTCCCCTCTGGCCCTCCCCTCCACTTGTACACTTGCTCTCTCTCTCTCTCAAATAAATAAGTAAAATCTTTAAAATTTTTCATTTTATATAATTACATGAATTACTCTTTATATACAAAAGGGAAAGCAGTAATTTTACAGTGGAGAAACACTAGTATGGTAGGCTGAATAATGATCCCAAGTGAGATCCCTGGGTGGCGCAGCGGTTTGGCGCCTGCCTTTGGCCCAGGGCGCGATCCTGGAGACCCGGGATCGAATCCCACCCACGTCAGGCTCCCGGTGCATGGAGCCTGCTTCTCCCTCTGCCTGTATCTCTGCCTCTCTCTCTCTCTCTCTCTGTGACTATCATAAATAAATAAAAATTAAAAAAAAAAAATGATCCCAAGTGATGTCCCTGTCTAAGCCCCAGAGCCTATGAATATGTTTCCCTATATGACAAAAAGAAGTTTACAGGTGCAGTTAAGGATCTTGAGATGAGAGTATCCCAGATTATCCAGGTGGGCCCAATGAAATCACAAGGTTCCTGAGATATTAGAATAAAACAGAATTAGAGTGACAAAAAGATATCCACAATATATTGTTGTGAGAAAAATGAAAGTGGCACATATGAGCCCATAATAAGGGAGCCCATACTTGTTACGAAAAATGTATAACTACGTTGTAGATAACTACAAAGAGAAAAGTCCAGAAAGAACACACCACACACTTATTAGTGGTAACCTCTATCTCTGAACTGTCTAGATTCCTTATAACAAAGCTGAACTTATAATGAAAAGCCACTTCACATTTTACTAAAGATTAATTTCTATTATGTGCAGTGAGACCATGACTTTGTGAAAGGCGGTTATCCCTCTAAATTTAACATAGAAAGCACAAGATTTAGGAGATATCAAAGTTCAGAAAGTTGGCTAATATTCAACATTATCCATCTAACCTCCAACATGATCCAAATCTCTCTCCCTCTCTCCTCCCTAATATTAGCACTGCTAATATTAGCACTAACACTTTTCCAGTTAATAAAAATAAGTTGAAGCTCTATAGCTGACCCCTGAGAGGGGCATGGGTGTCTATACTACAGGATAAAATCAGTGGTGTATTGTTCCCCTTTAGCATATGTAGCACCGAAGTAAGTACAAATCAGTGACCAAAAATAAAGGCTCAAAAGTCCTCCTCCTGGTCCACAGCATTCCCTGGAGAATCCCCCAGACATGCCGAAGACACTGCATGGGCCTAGAGAAGAATGAGTGCCAGTAAGCAGTTACACCTAAAACTGGAAGTCACCCCTCAAATAGGGGAGCAAGGGAACGAGAGGGTGCTTCTCCAAACCCCAGCAGGCCAGCTAGCAGAGCCAAGAAAGCCAGCCAGATCAAACACTCCACAAACTACCACCACTGTCCAAGCCAATAACAGAACTAAGCCAGGAGTCCAAAGTAGGTCAAGCACAGGGAAATGTCCCAAGTCCCAGGGACTGGCTGACTTGTATCCCTTCTTGCTCCACGTGGGTTGGAAATTTGAGTCCAATCCATAAACATTCCTACTAGTCTCCAATCCCCTTCATGTCACATCCCCATTTACACACAATTTTAAAGGCCTTTAATCTCTATTATCCCTCTGGTCTGTCCACTAGGCAAACCAGATACTCAAAGGAGAATAAATCTCTAAGTCTTGGGACAATATGTAACCGAAGAGTCACAAACAGCCATGTCCCTGCAGAAGTAACGTCTGGAACATACTTCCACACCTGCTAACTGGGAAACCTCAACTGCATGCCTTTTCCCATACTCCAATAATCCATATATTTAATCAATTGGGTCTCAGTGCATCCATTCCTATTATCCTCCATCATTTCCATCTCCATTTCTGAAACCCTAGCACCTAATCAGAAGAATCCTCAAAAACAAATTCCCTTCAGTCTCTGGATTTGGATTCACCAAGGCGAAAATGGGTTTATAATTTCTAACACATTAGAATAAAAAAATGAATCAGAGTTAATTATCAATTGATCAGAAAGTGGAATTGGGGGCACCTGGGTGGCTCAGTCAGTTAAGCATGTGACTCTTGATTTCAGCTCAGGTCGGGACTGCAGGGTCCTGAGATCAAGCCCCACGCTGGGCTCTGCACTGGGTGAGGAGTCTGCTTGAGGATTCTCTCTCTCCCTCTGCCCCTCCCCCAACTTGTGCTTGCTCACTCTCTTTCTCTCTAAAATAAATAAATCTTTTTTTAAAAAAAAGTAGAATTGAGCAGAATATCCCATGTTCTAAACATTCTAGGTGATCAAAGAGTGTATTGACTTTCCCACAGTATTCTAGCTTTGGAGCGCTACTGTATTAGAGAGCATCTTAGAGCTCAACCCTGTATCTCAAGTCCATCCCTTTACAAATGAGGGAACATAGAACTAGGTTGCAACTTGAGTGGTAATTATATTCTTAACAGGAACAGAAATACATAAATGCACAAAGTGTTACCCAACCAACAATAGTCAAATACATGCAGTAATTTCTAAATGTATACCTCAGGATGATTAACTTTGGTTCTGAGGAATAAGACCAAGTAACCCATTTTATTCCAGAAATTACTCATCCTTCACGTGTCAGTGACTCGGCCTTCCCTGATCCCTGAAATACGTGACTCTTGTTTCTACTTGTCCCTAGTGACTCCATAAACTCGATGACAATTTATGTCCTCTTTGAGGACTTTATTTTGGTTCAAGTTTTTGTTTGGATCTAGTTAAGTTTTTTATTTTAGTTTATTTTCAACTTCACCACTGCCATGTCACTGAGGCCAGCCTACTAAGTTCAGTGTATTTTGGATTTTCTGCAGTTTGGGTCCATGACTTTTGGGAACGAGAATGCCTTACATATTCAAATTTCAGACTTACTCATGTCGTAGATGTCGGAAATGTCCAAGAAATAGGAAATATTTCTTCCAGCACATGTTCTCTTAAGCCCACTGTCTTTTTCTCCTCTAACATACTGATTTCTTAGCCGGCCTGATCCAAGGAGCATTTTTTTTTTTTTAATTTTTTTTTTTTAAATTTTTTTATTTATTTATGATAGTCACAGAGAGATAGAGAGAGAGGCAGAGACACAGGCAGAGGGAGAAGCAGGCTCCATGCACCGGGAGCCCGACGTGGGATTCGATCCCGGGTCTCCAGGATCGCGCCCTGGGCCAAAGGCAGGCGCCAAACCGCTGCGCCACCCAGGGATCCCTCCAAGGAGCATTTTGTATGAATTTTGAGCACAGAGGATATTCAGGTATCTTAGATTGAAACGTGTTAAAATAACATTTGACTGAACTGGACCAATAAATCTGATTCAGTGAAGCTACATTTTAATTCAAATGAGTTGAAAGCTTGTGTCCATACAAACCTACACATGAATGTTTACACCAGCTTTATTCTTAACTGCCCCAAAGTAGAAGCAACCAAGATGTCCTTCAGTAGGTGAATGGATAAACAAATGGTGGTTCACCCATACTAGGGAATATTATTCAGCAACAGGAGGAAACGAAGTATCTGGCCACAAAAAGCCATGGGAAAATCTTAAATACATATTGCTAAGTGAAAGAAGCCAATCTGAAAAAAAGCTACACTCAGTATGATTCCAACTACATGACATTCTGGAAAAAGTGAAACTGCAGACAATAAAGAGGTCAGTGGCTGTCAGGGGTTCAGAAGGAGGGAAGGCAAAATGAACAGAGGATTTTTCAGGTCAATGAAACTATTCTGTATGGTACTATAATGGTGGATATATGACATCACGCATTTGTCAAAGCCCATAGAACACTATGAACCTTAATATGAACTAAGGGCTTTAGCTAATGATAATATATCCCTATTGGTGCAGCAAGAGTAACCAACATACCACACTAATGCAAGATATTAATAATGGGGCAAACTGGGGGTTCAGGGGGAACTCTATACTTTCATACAGTTTTCCTGAACCTAAAACTGTCCTATATAATAAAACCTATGAATTTAAAAAATTCTTGAAACTACCCTCAGTAACACAGTATGCTTTAGCTTTCTAGGTAATTACTAGAAACAAGATTTTAGTGACTTGATCATTTCAGCAAGTTGGCTTTTGTCAAACTGATTCTCAGGAATCTGGCCTGCTTCCTGCTAAAACCACACTGATCTTTCTGTTCCTCAAACCACACCAGGCCCTTTCCAGCCTTGCTGTTTTTTTCTTTTCTTCCCCCAGCTCTCTGGAAGGCAGATTGGACCTTACCTTTCACATCTCAGGTCAAATGTCATCTTTTCAGAGAAGCCCCCAGTGATCACTCTGCCAACCCCCAAACACATGGAGTGACTATGCAATCACCCTATGTTGTAGGCAGAATAATGACCTTCTCCAAAGATGCCCGGGTCATAACCTCTGGAACTTGTAAATATGTTACCTATGTGGCAAAAGGGACTTCACAGATGTGATTAACGGCTCTGAAATAGAGAGATTATCCTGGATTCTCCAGGAGGACTCAATGTCAATTATAGGAGTCTCTCTCTTTTTTAAAGATTTTATTTATTTGACAGAGAGAGAGAGCGCGAGAGAGAGAGAGAACGCACACAAGCAGAGGGAACAGCAGCAGTGGGAGAGGGAGAAGCAGGCTCTCTGCAGAGTAAGGAGCCCGATGTGGGGCTAGATCCCAGGACTCTGGAATCATGACCTGAGCAGAAGGCAGACACTCAACCAGCTGAGTCACCCAGGCACCCCAATCGCAAGAGCCCTTAAAGAGAGAAACAGAATAATGTGAATGATGGCTTTGAAGATAAAGGAGGGCAACTAGCCAAGAAATGCGGGCAGTCTCTAGAAGCAGGAAATGACAAGGAAAGGATTCACCCCAGGAGCCCCCAGAGGGAATGCAGCCTTGCAGGCACCACCTTGACTTTAGCCCAATGAGACTTCTGACATCCAGAACAGTAAGACAATACGTTTGTATTGGTTTTAGCCACTAGGTTTTTTTTTCTTTCTTTTAAGATTTTATTTATTTATTCATGTGAGAGAGAGAGAGAGAGAGACAGACGGACAGACAGACACAGGCAGAGGGAGAAGCAGACTCCATGCAGGGAGCCTGATGTGGGACTCCATCCCCAGTCTCCAGGATCACACCTTGGGCTGAAGGCGATGCTAAACTCCTGAGCCACCCGGGCTGCCCTAGCCACTAGGTTTGAACAAACTTGTTACAGCTGCCACAGGAAGCTCAGACACTTTTTCCTTCACTGCTGTCTCTTAATGGTATAGTATATTTATTTGGCCATGGTGGGTCTCACGCACTAGAATATAAGTTCCTCAAATCTGGTATCATGCCCAGCCCAGAGTAGGAACTTGGTAAACAGTCAATAAAGGCAAGACTTCTGACCTCGACCCTAACAGGTATCAACATCCAGATGTTACAGATGTGAACAAAGATACTCAGAGGAGTTCCAAAGTCACACAGCAATAGCATAGCTGGGCAGGTATTCAAAGCCAAGGCCCCCTAGTGCTAAAGCCTGTGCCACTGGCCCCTGAGGCTAATACCTTGCAACAGAAATGCAGATATCCCTGTGGGGCCTGGTGAAGGTGCTGCATTTTCATTACTGGTAAGATAAGGCCTCATAGAAAGGGGGCATTCCTTTGAGGAGGAGTTTTCCAGTGGAAAAGCAGGGATGCAAGTGTTTTTTGTTTAAATAATTTAAAAAAAAAAAATTGGTCTATTGAGTAAACCTTGGGACCCTTGTGGATGGTAGTACAGGAGAAGGGGAAATAAAAAGTTTGGCAGCCATAAAATGGAAGGTAGTTTGGGGTCAATGGTCCTAGAACAAGCTCTCTCTAGGGGTAGGGCCACCAGGCAGATGGCTCTTTGTTTTTTTGTTTGTTTTATTCACGAGAGACACAGAGAGGGAGAGGTAGACACATAGGCAGAGGGAGAAACAGCCTCCATGCAGGGAGCTGGATGTGGGACCGATCCCGGAACTCCGGGATCACGCCTGGAGCTGAAGGCAGACACCCAACCGCTGAGCCACCCAGGCGTCCCCAGATGGCTCTTTGAAGCTGACTTTCTTTCCCTTTCTTCCTCTGAACCTTGGCACACCTGCATGGGATGCCTGAACCCATGCCTTCTGCTGGCCACTCTGTCACAGGATAAAATCAGTACTTAACTGTCCCCAGACTAGTCCAAACTTGCAATTAGTAGAAATAATACTGCAGTGCACACCTTTCTGCAGAAGCACTTTTTTCATATCTGGAATACTTCCTTAA
Source organism: Vulpes vulpes (assembly GCF_048418805.1). NCBI lineage: Eukaryota > Metazoa > Chordata > Mammalia > Carnivora > Canidae > Vulpes > Vulpes vulpes. The sequence goes on from NC_132792.1 coordinate 115,235,164, forward strand.
GCTTGATTGCTAGGAGAGAAATTAGCGTGGGAAAGCCTATGATTGTTAAGGTCAATAACACATGCAACCAAATCCTTTTCCAAATAACTTTGCTGGGGTCCCCTGTCACCCACACTGACTGAGAGTGCCTCTTTCATGGCACCTGCCCCACAGGGAGGCATTGCACTTGATCTAGAAGGGCTTTTTGTTTTCTGTTTAAGTAATCTCTCCACCCAACATGGGGCTTGAACTCACAACCAGAGATCAATCATCTCATGCTCTACACCTGAGCCAACCAGGTGCCCCTGTACTTGATGTATATATTTTTTTCAACTTGCTAAGTTTGATAGGTGAAAAAATGTAGTCCCAGTGCTATCTCAATTTGGCTTTTTAATTATTAGTGAGGTTGAACATTTTCTACATTTTTACAATATTTTTGGTTTAAAAACGCTCATTTATGAGTTGGAAAGATCAGTTTTTTAAAAAGACAAGGCCAAAAGGTGGAGAAAGCAGGGTGATAAATGAATTCCCACTACTAGGGGAAAACCTGCACCTTCTCGTTGGCGAAGTACCTAGCTGAGCCTTAGATGGGCTTCCTCACCAGCGAGGCTGCTCTAGGAGCCCCAAACACACACCTTCCATTTTGTCTTCTCTCTCTGCAGCAGAGATGTGCTCTGTGGTCAGCCTCATCCCCCCATCCCCGCTCAGTCTGTGAACCCACAGCTCCAGCGGCCCTGGAGGAACTGGGATGGTGAGAATCTCGAGGCTGGGCTGGGCCCATTTTTTATTGTCCAGGTGGTTCTTCAGCAAGTTGGGAACTGTAGTTGGTCAGGGAATTTGCAAGGACTCCCTGGGGCAAAGAGGATGCCCATGTGTTTTCTCCCAGCCCCTCTCCCCCATCTCTCCCTGCCCAGAAGGGACCCAGGCCCTCCCTTCTGCTATGAACAACCCTTCCCCAAAGTGCTCATCATTCCCAAAGATCCTGTCCCCCAAGAACCAGGCTAGGGTGAGGCAAGAGAAGCAAGGCCATGCAAATCCTTTCTTTAGAATGTTTAAATTTTGTTATTCATGGGATTTTTGCCTTAATTGTGATTTTTAAAAATATCACGTTAAAGGAGACACCTGACTGGCTCAGTCGGTGAAGCGTGCAACTCTTGATCTCAGGGTTGTGGGTTTGAGCCCCATGTTGGGTGTGTAGATTACTTAAAAATAAAATATTAAGGGGCACCTGAGTGGCTCAGTCAGTTAAATGTCTGACTCTTGGTTTAGTTCAGGTCATGATGTCAGGGCTGTAAGATCTGGCCCTGCATCCAGCTCCAAGCTGGGCATAGAGCCTGCTCGGGATTCTCTCTCGCCTTCTGCCTACCCCCTGCTCTAAAAAATAAATAAATAAAATATTTTTATAATCTTTTATATATAAATATATATCATATGTATATATGTATATATATATGTATGTGTATATATATATATATATATATATATATATATATATATATTTGAGAGAGAGAGCAGAAGGAGGGGCAGAGGGAGACAGAGAGGCAGAAAATCCCAAACTGACTTTGCACTGAGCACAAAGCCTGAGGCAGGGCTCAATCCCACGATCCAAGCGGTCATGACCTGAGCCAACTGAAGTCACGAGTTGGAAGCTTAACTTGAGCCTCCCAGGTGCCTCAATAAATAAAATCTTAAATAAATAAATTGTATAAATTGTATTTATATTTATATAAATTATTATAAATTGTTATTATTTATTGATATAACTATATATAATAATATAGTATATTACAGATATTATTTTATATGCATGTTAAATATATATAATAAATATATATGTTACTTTGAAGAATTACTTATCTTGATTACTGAGAGATTTTTGGGCTTTGGAGGTGCACACCTTCAAATTTTATGCCCAAGGCAAGTCTGGTCCTGGCCCTGCCTTCCTCCCTCCCTCCATTCAAGGACCTCCATTGGTCACATTAAGGTGCAAATGACTTAACCACTACATATCTTGTGGGGGGAGCACTTAAAACTTTTTGATTAACAGAATATTTGATTATTCTACAATGAACATATTGGCAAAAAAAGAAAACCAGGTCACAGATCATCTTGAAAAACAGAGATAACTTCCACTTATTTGCTTTAAAAAAAATACAAAAGTGTTCAAAAGTGTTGAGGGGAAGGACAGCTTTATAACTAACTGTTCCCTACCACAATCATTAGTGTGCTTTTTCAACAAGAACATGGACAAGCTATATGAATACGTGTGTCAGGTACACTTGGAAAATCCCCTAGAAAGTAACCTGATAATTTATCCCTGAAAGTTGGGATCTGAGGTGCTGAAGGAGGGTCTTTGATAGTCTCAGTTTTTTTACTACACAGTTGGCCTTGAATAACACGGGGGGGGGGGGGGGGGGGGGGGGGGGGCGGTCAGGAATGATGACATTCCCACCCCCCAATCTCACCACCCTCCTACCCTACACAGTAGAAAATCCAAGTATAACTTTGGATTCCCCAAAATTTTAATGACTAATAGCCAACTGTTGATCTGAAGTCTTACCAATAACATAAACAGTCGATTAGCACATATTTTGTGTATATATATACATATATATATATTATATACACTATATCCTTACAATAAAGTAAGCTGGAGAAAAGAAAATGTTATTAAGAAAATCATAAGAAAGAAAATACACTTATAGCACTGCACTATAAAAAATCCATGTACGGACGCCTCGGTGGCTCAGCGGCTGAGCATCTGTCTGCCTTTGGCTCAGGGCGTGATCTGTGATCCCGTGATCCCGGAGTCCTGCATTGGGCTCCCTGCAGGGAGCTTGCTTTTCCCTCCTGTGTCTCTGCCTCTCTCTGTGTGTCTCTCATGAATAAATAAAATCTTTCTAAAAAATAAATAAAGTTATACTTATTTTATTGTAGAAAAAATGGAAAACTAGAGATAAACCAAAAGAAAATTACTTTTTTCATATCACATGAAATCCCAGAAAAAATAATAGTTAACATTTTGCTGTACAACCCCCAGGTATTTTCCTATTGACATGCCACTATGTCTTCATATTTTTTTAAATACAAATGAGGAAATCTTATTTTACAAACTGGTCGTAACTTTTTTTAAATTTAATAATATAAATACCTCTCCTGCTACTTGTGTTAAATCACAATTTTTAGGGGTCAGGGACTATATTTCACTTGTTCTAACAATTCCTTACATTTTTCAAAGTTATTTCCACTCATCATTTTCATTCATTCTCATAATTTTAAAAATTAAGTGCAAAGAAACCACTACACTATTGACATAACATGCATTACTGACAGTTCCTCCTGTTTCACAAGACTATAATCTATTTTATCATCTGAGCCACAGAATGGGCCTAGTTTTAGGCTGGCCAGATAGTATTGTCCTCATTGCAAAACAGGAAGCTCAAGCCTAGAGTGGTTAGTTGGGTGGCTTCAGGCAAGTCCCTCATCTCATCTGAGGTAGAGTGGGGTGCAGACCCCAAATGATATGTAGCCATGGGTGGGAGGACTGTGGCTGCCCTTAGCTTGTGGCCTGTCCCTCCCCACTTCCTATTCTCACCCAGTCAACCACAATTCCATCTGAATAGCTGCAGTCCTGTACTCACAGCCTCTCATGGACCCCCAGGTCTTCCCAGGCTCCCCGCTTCCCCCATCTGAAACCCTGTCCACAGGACTTATTTCTGTGCCCTGGAGAGCAGACAGGCTTCTAGCTTGCTGAGCCCTTGGGCCCTGGTGCCTTTTTTAGTTTCTGCAGAAGGGGTCACGTGGCTCAATAGTAGATGCCTTGATTTGCATCACATTTGCTCCCTTTGACTCAGAGCTAAAGACACCTGGGAGGAACACCACAGTGTCCACCCACACTGCCTGCAAAGGGCTGAGCCAGCTGGAGTTGGCCAATGAGAAGCCTGCTGGCCAAGACAGTGGCCCTGAGCAGTGGCTGGGGTCAGATCAAAGCCAACCGACCACTCTTCTGGCAGGAATTCCACAGGAATCATGATGAAACAGGTCAGGAGAGTGCTAACATAGGACAGGTAGACAAGGAAGCCTAAGCTGGGGACAGCCCACAGTACTGGTCAGTTTTCCAGATCTCCAGATCTGGCCTTTAGCAGAAGTGCTGACAAAGGCCTAAGGAAATACTTTGTATTCCAGAGAGCTAAGGCCTTTCGGGACCCCTTGTTCAGGACCTGGCTGTCTCAAGATGGAGGAAGCTTAGTGTCGGTGTTTGTATCCTCAGAGCAGATCCAAGAGGCGGGGCAACCAGGGCCTGGAGCAGTAAAGGAACTGTATTTCTAGGGCTGGCAGACATTTGTGGCCATTTATAATCTGTCACTTTAAGCAGCTGTTCTTCAAACAGATAAACTAGTGTTCAAATTGGAGCAGAATCAAATCAGCACCACAAGAAAAGAGTGGAGAGGGGAGATCACAGCGACTGTTCCCCCCAGTGTTCCAGTTTGCACCCATCACCCAGCACAACTAAGCCTGAAACCAGGCTCTGGGCCCTCAGAGGGCATCAAACTATCCACTGTTCTCATTCAAGACAGAATCTGCCAGGATGGGTAGAGTCTAGGTTCCTGGCTCCTAAGCAGCTTATTCAAGCATTCCTTGCAGCCCCAGGGCAAGCCTTACCCTCCCTTGAGGTGCTTCTAGAAACAGATGTCCCCATCTTATCATGTGCCCAGTGCTATCTTAGTCCTTTTTAGGGACTGGTGCCCATTGTACCCACCCAGCTCGACCCACCCTATAATCCTACTCTGCTAACCCACACCGTTTGGCGTGAGGAGAGTAGACCAGCCTACTTCCAATCGGGGTCAGACATACGTGTTTGCCCCCTTACGAGAGCACAGGCCCGCTGAGGGCAGGGGTCATGACATCTTCTCCTGCCTTTAGAGGTCCATCCAGATCTCTGGCTTCTACAAATGTCAGAACACCTGGGACTCATTCAGAAAGATGATTAAATATTGAGTAAAACTTTCACCGTAGAAAAGCTCAGAGGCGACACCTGGGTTCTCAGTGGTTGCGCGTCTGCCTTTGGCTTAGGTTGTGATCCCCGGATCCTAGGATCAAGTTCCACATTAGGCTCCCCTCTACCTGTGTCTCTGCCTCTCTCTGTGTGTCTCTCATGAACAAATAAATAAAATCTTAAAAAAAAAAAAAAAGAAGAAAAGCTCAGACAAAAATAATTGAATGTTTATCAAGCTTCCAGCATAGGGATAAGTTTTTGTTTTTTTTTTTTGTTTTTTTTTTAAGATTTATTTATTTATTCATGAGAGACAGAGAGAGAGAGAGGCACAGGGAGAAGCAAGCTCCATGCAGGGAGCCCGACATGGGACTCGATCCCAGGTCTCCAGGATCACACCCCAGGCCAAAGGCGGTGCTAAACCTCTGAGCCACCCGGGCTGCCCAAGGACAAGTTTTTAAACATTGGTGTGTAATAGATATAAACAAAAGATTAGCTCCACACACTTGACTGTATACAGCATTTTCAAAATATATACACATTTTAAGTGCAATTGTCATGTTACAGATGAGGATACTAAAGCCCAAGAAAGTGGAGTGATTTGAACAAGGGAACATCCCTCAGTTTAAAAGGAGCAGAGCTGTGATTGCAAGGCAGGAATGTCCAACACAGAAGCCCGATGGGCTGCAGACTGCCCTTCACTACCACACTGTATCTACTGATGCTAGAACATGCAAATTATATACACAACACACATATGTAGACACAAGAATGTGCATTCAAATATTTGTAGTAAATGACAAAGACTATATCACTTCCTAAAACGCATGTAAATTCATAATTTAAGTGCAAGGAAAGAAGCAGAACCATGTTTAAAAGACAAAATAGAACAAGAAAATAAACAAATGTTCACCCTCCCTTGGTGATAAAAACACAAATGTGAGTTTAATGAGGCACCTGTTTTTGCTTATTAAATGAGCCAGAAGAAACCACACCTACCATGTCCGATGTAGCGAAGCTGGTCCTTTTGGATATTATTGGGGACACTGGGAATACATCTGCCTTCTAGGAAATCACTTTGTATGTTTGTCAAAAGTTTTTAAATGTCGTCCTGTAAATGAATGCTCCTTTTAGCCATTCAACAGACAGTCCTGTGAATCTGATACAGGGAAACTGGAATTTTTAGAAAGCTTCCATCTCTGCTGTTTCTCTGCTACGTCCTGTTTACACACGTTCGATATTTCACCTTGCATCTTTTTTTTTTAAAGATCTTATTTATTGGGCAGCCCCAGTGGCTCAGCAGTTTAGTGCTGCCTTCAGTCCAGGGAATGATACTAGAGACCCAGGATCGAGTCCCACATCAGGCTTCCTGAGTGGAGTCTGCTTCTCCCTCTGCTGTGTCTCTGCCTCTCTCTGTCTCTGGTTAATAAATAAATAAAATATTTTTTTAAAAATAGAGATTTTATTTATTTATTCATGAGAGACACACAGAGAGAGGCAGAGACACGGGCAGAGAAGAAACAGGCTCCCCGTGGGGAGCCCGATGTGGGACTCAATCCCAGGGCCCCGGGATCATGACCTGAGCCACCCAGGTGTCCCTTGTTTTGTTTTCCTGAAGTTTATTATTATTATTATTATTATTATTATTATTATTTTAGTAATCTCTACACCCAACATGGAGCTCGAATCCACAATCCTGAGATCAAGAATTACATGCTTTTCCAACTGAGCCAGCCAGGTGCCTTTCTATCCTGCAAAAAGCCAATGACCCTCTTAGCTGGTCTGGGGTGACCCCCTCTGGATCTTCAGACCCAGCGTGCCTACATCAAATCCATTATGTGCCAGGCACTGAACCAGGTACCTCTGAAGTAAGCAGGCAGGAATGTGGGTCCTGATGCTATGAGGGGCCATGCCAGCTCCAGGAAGACTGTCTGGGAACTTTGTGTATGTGAGATAGAAATAAACATTATCCTTGTTAGGCCACTGTTGTTTTGGGTTTTCTGTTACTCATCCCAAACCTAATCTTATTTAGACAGAAAGTAAACGAGCTTTCACCGGTTGGTGTCTGGCTTTGTAATGGAGTAGGAAACAAGATCATCAAAACAGAGTGGGCAGGGCTGCCTGGGTGGCTCAGGGCGTGATCCCTGGGGTCTTGGGATTGAGTCCCATATTGAGCTCCCCACAGGGAGCCTGCTTCTCCCTCTGCCTATGTCTTTCCCTCTCTCTCTGTGTCTCTCATGAATTAACAAATAAAATCTTTTAAAATTTTTTAAAAAGAGTGAGCATATGGGAAGGAACTGAGGTCTGAGCAGTGCGGGAAAAGGTATGACATTATCACCGTGGAGAGAGAGTGATCTCATCACAGAAACATGGTAAAACAGCTGGGCAGTGACAAGTTCCTTCATGAGTCTCCAGTTTCCAGGTATTTAAAGAAGCCAATTTTTAAATGCCCCTAAATGAATGAAAATGTGCAGCATGACATTATTCACTATAGAAAACTCCAGAAATTACATAATGTCAAACAGTAAGAGAATAGTTATATCACTTATAATATCTTTTAAATGATTGTTGGGAAAAGTAGAATAGCAAAAGATAAGATGTACTTATGATACTTTATTATCATATTTATATTTTATTTATTGTATGGAAACAGAAGAACACAAAATAGTACATACACTATGATCACAATTACACATAGAGGAAAAACTTGGGAAAAGTACCAAATTACTAACGATATATTTTTAATTTTCTTGACTTTGTTATGTCAATGTTAAAAACTGTTATTTTTAAGTAGCTTGTGAGGCTCGTCTCATTGAGTAGATAATAGTCTCCATAAGGTGAGATGTCTTTCCATGACCCGTAGCAGCTTCCACAGGGCTGCTACTCAGGACTTCACAGATATTACTGAGTTGAACTACCTGAAATGGCATGATGACTAGGGAAGAACGTTCCTCTCTCTAACCAGTGTTATGTTTTCTCTATTGGTCACAGGGACTTTCATCAGGTGGTCAGCACCTAGAGTGCAGGCTGTGCTCTCTCTATGTGGGTGCTATGCCCTTCCCTGGGCAGGGGGCTCCCAGTGGAGCCAGAGTCCATCCTTGACGATATCCTTCTCCCAAACACAAAACGACCAGCCAGTCACAGTAGAACAGGCTCTTTAGAAACCAGAATGATATTTCCCCCTAAAGGGGATTTTAAGACAGAGCATTGACTTGGATGAGTAGCCTCCATTCATTAAAACTGGGAAAACTGGATATCCACATGCAAAAGAATGAAATTGGACACTTACTTAACACCAAATATAAAAATTTAACTCAATATGGACCAAGGACCTAAATGTAAGACCATTTAAGCAATAAAACTCTTAGAAGAAAACATAGGGCAAAAACTTCACAACCCTGAATTTGGCAATGACTTTTTGGACATGACACCAAAGGCATAAGTAACAAAAGGAAAAACAGACAAATTAAACTTCATAAATACTTAAAAACTGTGTGCATCAAGAGACATGAACAGTAAAAAAGTAACCCACAGGATTGGAGAAAATATTTGCAAATTATATTCCCGATAAAGGGTTAATATCCAGAATACATACAGATAACTCTTAAAACTCAACAACAAAAAAACAAATAACCTGGTTCAAAAGTGGGCAAAGGACTTGAGTAGACATTTCTCCAAAGATATATGAATGACCAACAAGCACATGAAAAGATGATCAACTTCACTAACCACTAGAGAAATGCAAAATGAAACTACAATGCTTCTCATATCTTACGATGGCTACTATTAAAAAATTAGAAAACCAAGTGTTGATGAGGATGTGGAGAAACTGGAACCCTCTACACTGCTGGTGGGAATGTAAAACTGTGTGGCTGCTGTCAGAAACATATGGTAATTCCTCAAAAAATTAAAAACAGAGTCTTTATATGATCCAGCACATAAGCTTGTGAGCACATTTCCAGAAGAACTGAAAGCAGAGTCTTAAAGAAACATAATTTTTAGATATTTTATTTATTCATTTATTTATTTATTTGAGAGATAGAGCATGTGTGAGCATGAGCAGGGGGGTTGGGGGGTAAGAGGGATGGGGTAGAGAGAATCTCAAGTAGACCCCATGCTCTGCTAGGAGCCCCACAACCTTGAGATCATGACCTCATGACCTGAACAGAAGCCAAGAGTCAGTTGCTTAACTGACCAAGTCACTAGGGTTCCCCAGGCTTTTTTTTTTTTTAGTAACATATTTTATTTATTTTTTATAATTCCATATCCAGTGATGGCCTTTATTTTTTAAATTTAAATTCAATTAATTAACATATAATGTATTATTAGTTTTAAAGGTAGAGGTCAGTGATTCATCAGTCTTATATAACACCCAGTGCTCATCACATTACATGACCTCGTTAATGTCCATCACCCAGTTACCCCATCCCCCCATTCCCCACCCCCAGCAACCCTCAGTTTGTTTCCTATGATTAAGAGCCTCTTATGGTTTGTCTCCCTCTCTGGTTTCATCTTGTTTTATTTCTTCCTCCCTTCCTCTATGATCCTCTGTTTTGTTTCTTAACTTCCACGTATGAGTAAGATCGTATAATTGTCTTTCTCTGACTGCCTTAACTTCACTTAGCATAAGACCCTCTATTATGCTCTAATAATTCCATCTACATTGTTACAAATGGCAAGATTTCATTTTTTGATGGCTGAGTAATATTCCACTGTATATAAAGACCACATCTTCTTTAACCATTTGTTTGTGGATGGACATCTGGGCTCTTTCCATATTTTGGCTATTGTGGACATTGTTGCTATAAACATTGAGATGCAGGTGTCCCTTCGGATCACTACATTTGTACCTTTGAGATAAATCCCTAGCAGTGCAACTGCTATAACTGCAATATTTGTACACCCATATTCATAGCAGCATTATTCCCAATAGCTCAAATGTGGGAGCACCCCAAGTATCCACCTACAGATGAACAGAAAAGCAACATGGGGTCTATACACACAATGGCGGAATATTATTCAGCCTTTAAAAAGTTAGGAGATTCTGACATATGCTACAACATAGATAAACCTTGAGCACATTATGCTAAGTGAAATAAGCCAGTCATAAAAAGACAAACATTGTATGATTCCATTTATATGAGGTACTTAGAGCAGTCAAAATCATAGAGACAGAAATATGATAGTTGCCAAGGGCTGAGGTAAGGGAATACGGGGAGTTATTGTAGGATGAGTATAGGCTTTCAGTTCTATGGAGTGAAAAAAGGTATGAAGATGGATGGTAGCAATCATTGCACAACAATGTGAATGTATCTAACACTGCCGAACTATACACTTGAAAAAGGTTAAGATGGCAAATTTTGGGACACCTGGGTGGCTCAGCGGTTTAGCACCTGCCTTCAGCCCAGGGCCTGAGCCTGGAGTCCCGGGATCAAGTCCCACATCAGGCTCGCTGCATGGAGCCTGCTTCGCCCTCTGCCTATGTCTCTGCCTTTCCCTCCCCCCACTCTGTCTTTAATAAATAAATAAATGAAATCTTAAAAAAAAAAAAGATGGCAAATTTTACATGATAGATATTTTGCCATAATACATAAAATACGGCATCAGACTAAGAAAAAAGAAAAGGTAACACGACTAAACATGTGGAATTTGTCTGCGTGGCCCCTGAATAGTACATACATGTAAAGCATGTGTGGGAGTCAAGGGCAATGGGTGCCTCTTTTTGGATCAAGTAGGTGAGACTTCCATGTTCATTTCTTCATGTGTTAAATATTTATTGAGCACATACTGTGTTCTCAGAACTGTGTCAAGCTCTAGGGACACTGAGGTGAAGGAGATAGAAGGTGACCGTAGCCTCGTAAGACAGGCAAAGAAACAGGTGACTCAACACAGAGTGATGAGTATCCTGCTAGAAGAACGGACTTTCAGAAGGTCTCCTAACCAACACCCAGTGGCAGGAGCAGAGGTCAGTGCAAAGTCCTGCGGGTGGGGCTAAGGGAACATCTATCTCCCCACCCTCTTCCCTCAGCCCCTTGGGGTATAGCAAGTACTTTTGTGAGGCTGTGGTTTATAGTGTGAACTTTGTGGGTATGAGGCAGGGGCCAGCCTTCTGCTGCCATTACAACTTTTCTTGGTCTTTTTTTTTTTTCTCTCTTCTACACTATAGTTGTGAAAACAGTGATACCATTGAGATAGGTGGAGCTTTTAATATCACACTTGGGGGTTTATAAAAGTACTTGAAAAACTGTAACCCACTCCCATAAATAGTAATATGTGTAAAGAATGAAAGGTCATCTGTGAAAAAAATATTTAAGATCATTACAACCTTTTTTTTTTTTAAGAATAGTAGGTGAGTAGTGCATTTAAAAATCTAAGAATACTCTTTTATTTTACTCTCAAAAATAGTTAGCTGTGATCATTTCTGTTTTTAAAAAAGAAGTCTTGGGATGCCTGGGTGGGTTAGCAGTTGAGTATTTGCCTTTGGCCCAGGGTGTGATCCTGGAGTCCCGGGATCGAGTCTCCCATCGGGCTCTCTGCATGGAGCCTGCTTCTCCCTCTGCCTGTGTCTCTGCCTCTCTCTCTCTCTGTCTCTCATGAATAAATAAATAAAACCTTTAAAAATAAATAAATAAATAAACAAATAAATAAATAAATAAATAAGAAGTGTTCAACTGGTTTCTAATCTATGAAATGCAATCCTGTGTGACCTAGTCAATGCTAATGAAACAGCCATATTTGACCAGTGAGTTTTGACACTAGATAATAGTCCACAAAGATAGAAAATGATGAGTTATTATGGATTTGCACACTGGGGTTTAAGATTGCCCTGTGCTATCCTGAGCGATGGGGGTATTAGGGCCCATTGGGGAAAAGCTTTCCTATTTTCATGAAGAAAAAAAACCTCTATCAGATATGCTGAGGGGCGCCTGGGTGGCTCAGCTGGTTAAGCATCTGCCTTTGGCTCAGGTCATGATCTCAGGGTCCTAGGATCAACTCCTACATTAGGCTACCTGCTTAATAGGGAGCCTGCTTCTCCCTCTCCCTCTGTGCTCTCTTTCTCTCAAGTAAATAAATAAAATCTTAAAAAAAAAAAAAAATGTTGCAATCTCCTATTGACTCCTGGCTAATCTTCAGCCCAAAAATGCAAAGTAAGAGTTAACCCCAGAAAGTAGGTTTAAACAAACAAGCCACCAGTCTACTGTGTCTTTGAGAAGTCTGATTCTCCTCCTTTGCTCACATACATACTGTTTGGGAAACAGGAAGCCCATGATCTGAGGCAAGTGATGAAGCCCTTGTCGGGAGGTTGTAAGATTCACAGCCGCATTGAAAATACCTAGTTTTCCTGTTGCCTGACTTTTCTAGAGTGAGTTGTATGGTTCTACAATCTTCACGGATTTTCACAATATATGAGTTTTAAAACTCCTGGCAACAACCACCACCACAAATTCCTGGCAACAATATATGCTTCATCAACTTAAAGCATCCTCATTTATTTAGTTGGAAATTTTTTAATGGTTTGATGTCTTTAAAAATGACGACTATGAAGCCTCATAGAATGAAGCTAGCCAACAGCTTCTCTTATTTAAAGCTCTTCTTTTTGTTAAAGTAGGAGGTTTCTAGTACAGGTAAAGAAAAAACAATGTCTACCATTTCCTACTCAGGATGAGCTTTTCATTAATATTGAAATTTAGATGATATTTATTTTGTAACAAAATATGTACACAACTAGACATCCTGATTACATTTAGGAGATAGTAAATAATAGTTACAAAAATCAATTACAAAATTATCAATTAGTTGTACAAATAGAGCAGCTTTGGATATTCTGTATTTTGGATATAACCATTATTTTGCTTTGACTAGCTGATAAAATCTATAGATGTTTCACAAAAAAAAAAAAAAAAAAAAAATCCAGAAATTAGCATGCCTCCATACACATTTATACCAAGCTTTGCTTCACTAAATCTTTTTTACTGTAGAATAAATTTTAATTACATGTATTTATTTATATGCATGTTATATTTTTAGGCCTTTGCATAATGGGTATCTGGGACACCAAGCTCTGAACTCTGCATTCACCCTGCAAATCCAATCTGTGAACAAATTTGCTTATTTGTGAAAAAAATAATAATGCAAGATAAAAAAAATAATACAAGATACAAAACCCCTGAAGGCTTGAGCATGAAAAAAAAAGTCTCTGATAAAGAAGAGTAATTCCCTCTCCCCCCCCCCCCCCCGCCAAAAGAAAGGTAATTATAAAGTCCAGGAAAAACATGAATGGAGATTTAAACATAGTATAATACTTAGCTTTTAGGTAAACAATCTCTATATGCTCCACAATCTAAATAGTGATATTTATTTTCAGTGGCTCGGGGAAAATATGTATATCTACCAAGAGAAAGAGACTAATAATAAAGCAAATGGGGTTTAAAACTGAGGAATCTGAGGGAAGGGTATATGTGAATTCTTTATACTCTCGAGATTTCTGTAACTTTAAAATTGTTTCTACATAAAAAGTTAAAATTAGTGATATATTTTTACAGGGAAATAGAGGTGAGGAACTAAATCCTCAAATACAAGAACAAATAAATAAATAAATCCTCAAATACAGCAGTAAGTCAATAGATAATTTTGAAACTGCTCTATCAAGAAAAAGCAGTGTGATCATATTATTTTGTAAAGTGATGGTAACTACTAGAAGCGTATGAGTGTCTGCATAATAATGTTGAGAAAAGCAGGAATTTTTAAAATTTCCTTATAGATAGGTCCCATGCCTCTCATTAAATTTGTATGAAAATAAAACAAGAAAAAACGAATTGGGGGCACATGGGTGGCTCACTGGTTGAGTGTCTGCCTTCAGCTCAGAGTGTAATCCCCGGGTCCTGGGATCGAGTCCCACATCAGGCTCCCTGCATGAAACCTGCTTCTCCCTCTGCCTGTGTCTCTGCCTCTTTCTCTGTGTCTCTCATTAATAAATAAATAGTCTTGAAAAAAAAAAAAAGAGAGAAAAGCAGCTTCCCGTACTGCTGTAGGTCACTCTAAAAAAAAAAAAAAAAAAAAAAAGTCATTGAGCAAAGCCCAATGTGGTCCCTGCTTAGTTCTGGAAAGGCCCCAGAATGACAAGATTCCATGTTGGCCAAGACTTGTAGCAGAGGGACAGCTGTGACTCCAGAGCAGAGCAGTGAGCAAATTCAAGTGGCCCTGAGACTTCCCCTGGTGGCTCCGCAGGCAGAGGCCCACCGTTCTGTATCCTGCGGGTACAGGACGCGGGGGGGGGGGGGGGGGGGGGGGTGGGGTGGCAAGGCAGGCACAGAGACGGGGAAGCTGGAGAATCAGGAAGCCCTGGTCAAAATAAGGATCTAGACCATTGTGCAGGGACAGACTGGGCCTCACACCCACATGAGGAGACTGAGTGAGGATCTCCCGGGGAATCGGGGGTAGGACATGTACCTCTTCTGAAACAGGTTCTACCTGTGTCTGTCCACACCTGGAAGACGTTGTCTGACGGTGTCAAAGACTGGGGGTTTCCCTCTACCGTGTCCTAGCTGCTTCCCTGAACTTCTAGAAACCGCATCCACCACCACTGTCTTATTCTGACCAGGTAGCATCAATGTTAACATGGTAACGTACGGGCGCCACATAACCACAGGTCAGGTCCGCATAGGAAAGAGAGTAGGAAAGAAACAACCTGTGTGCTTCCCACCAGGCCAACAACACCTCCTAGGGACCATCCAGGTTCTAAAGAACGCCATCTACTCCCTTCCAGACAGGTCCACGGCAAGGTTCCTTTACACAAGCATTTCCATGGGGCATTTGAGTAAATTATGTATGAAGAATGTCCTGACTCACACCCTTTCTGGAGTATCCACTCAATCTGACCATAGAACTTCCACAGAACATTTTCCCGAGGGTGTGTGCCGGCCCTTTCCTGGTTACATCCCTACATCTCTGCCTTTATTTGACCTCTCTCTCCTCCTGCGTAAACAAAGGTATTCTTCAGGGGTACTTCCTTGGGGACTTCACATCTTTTTATACTTTCTCCTGGAGTGACTGTCACCTCCGTGCTGATAGTAGTAATAGCTGACAACACACGTGCTCACTGTGTGCTGGGCCTGGCATTGTACTAAACCCTGACGGAGTAGACACAGTTAATGGCCCATTTTTTATGGAACTGAGGAAGAAAAGCAGAGGCAGGGGTGAAGGCTTCAGGATGCTGCTGGCCTTAGTCCTTGCCACTGCTACCCCTGCAGTTAACTATTGTTAATATTACCTCTGCCTCTTCCTCCTCCTCCCTCTCTTCCCACAAACCAGTTCCTCCTCCTGACTTCCTTATTTCTGTGGCCCTCACCTCATTCTCCAGTTCACATTACAGGGAGCCAGCCTCCTCTGAGCCCATCTCTCCTTTCTTTCTTTTATTTTTTTTTTCCATCTCTTCTTTCTAATACTCACCTTCAACTGGTTGCCTTACCCTGTGACTTTGACCTCTACAGCCTGCCTGTCCCTTATCTCCTCCTTGCCTCTCCCTATGGCCTCCACCCTGGAACAGACTCTTCCTCCTGGCCCAGGGTCCTTGGCCTCTGCTGGACTCTCCTTCCCCACCCCAAACCCCGACCCTTCCTCCTCCACAAACTTAAGGCCAAACCTGCACCCCCCACTCACCTTGCTTCCTCATGGGAATATGCCTTCTAACCCAGGCCGTGGCTTTCCCCCTATAAATGCCACCTCAATTAGGAATCCTCATTTCTCATAGAGGGACGCTTGGGTGGCTCAGTCAGTTAAGTGTCTGCCTTTGGCTCAGGTCATGCTCTCAAAGTCCTGGGATGGAATCCTGAGGCAGGCTCCCCACTGGGCGGAGAGTCTGCTTCTCCCTCTCCCTCTGCCCCTTCTTCCCTCCCTCCTCCCCCTTGCCCTCTCATGCTTTCTCTCTCTCTCAAATGAATACATAAAATCTTTAAAGAGAAAGAGAGAGAAATGTTTATAGAGAAAATCATATCATAAATATTTAATAAATCCAGTCAACTGATACTCACTTGTGTTTCCAAAGTTTTCTACCATGTCCAATCACAACATTCTCACCCTTCAAACATGAAAGTTATTCCCCTCTGGGCTCACCACAGCCTTCCTGAGTGGTTGGAAGCATCCCAGATACTGCTGAGGTTCCAGCAGGTTCCCTTCTACCCCTTTGCCCCCAGGTCTGGCTGATTCCTGAGCACTCATATGCAAGGCACCATGGCAGTACCCGGGGCTCAGCTGATGGTGGCACCCAGCGCCTACCCTCCATGAGCTCCTAACTGGAGCTGGAAGAGAAAGATGTCCAGGCAAAGGGGTTGGGTGATGACCCACCATCTATCTCTGACAGTAGCAAAGGAGCCATGCAGAGAGCAATGCTGGGACAATCTTGCTGAGTGCCAGCCTCATTAAGACATTCATGGAGGGGCGCCTGGGGGGCTCAGTCACTTAAGCATCTGCCTTCAGCTCAGGTTATGATCCCAGGGTCCTGGGATAGAGCCCTACATCGGGCTCCCTGCTTGGCAGAGAGCCTGCTTCTCCCTCTCCTTCTGCCTGTAGCTCCTCCAGCTTGTTCTCTGTCAAAATACATAAATAAAATATTGGGGATGGGGGAGATATTCATGGAGCATTTGGTCCATGCAGAGTCCTACTCCACTGTTTAACAGCCCTAGCAGCATGGGAATGTTGCTTAACCTCTCCGGCACTCAGTTTCCTCATCTATAAAATGACAGTAAGCAAGCTACCTCACAGGGTCATTGCGTGTATGAAGCATTTAGAATGGTGTTAGTTGGGTCTCCTGGCTGGCTCAGTCGGTGGGTTAAGCATCTGACTCTTGATTTCAGCTCAGGTCATGATCTTAGGGTCATGGTCTCAGGGTCTTGAGACTGAGCCCCCACACCCCACACCACCCCCACCACCCCACCCCGCCCTGGTTCGTGGAGTCTGATTGAGATTCTTTCCCTATTTCCCTTCCTCTTCCCACGTGCACACACTCTCCCTTTCTCTCTGCTAAATAAATATTAAAAAATAAATCTTAAAAAACCAACTGTGTTAGTCACAGACTGTGCACCGTAATGTCGGCTATTACAGTTTCTATTATTTGACATAAAGTGTTACAGAAAATTAGAGATGAAAGATGCCTTTGCAAAAAATATCTCTCAGGATCTCAGATACTTTCTGGAAGTATAAGATGGGGGGGGGGGGTATAAACAGAAAGGTCTCTCCCCCTGACCTTCCCCCACCCTCTAACTCCTAACCCAGAGCTCCTTTCTGCCCCAGCCCAGACCCACTCCTGCAAGCACCCCTGGATGGGTGGCTGTGAGCCCTCTGAGGACAGAGGCTGCCGCTCCCACCCTGTCGCCCACCCCTCGTCTTTCTAGACCCACTTACTCCGTCAACAACTATTGGGCGAGCACCCACCCTGCACCTGCTTGAGGGAGACAGTAGCCCTGAAAGCACCTGTCCCAAGGTGCTCAGGTGCTTGCCTCTCCCCAGCCCCAAACCGGAAACTGATGCATGCTACGAAGGAACAGAAGGTGTGACATGTGAGCCAGCAGTAGGGCCTCCTGGGCACAATCAGAAAAGGCTTCCCTCGAGAGGTGACACGTGGGCTGAGCCCTGAGAACCAAGTGTCCCACGGTGAGGCTCACGCGAGGCGGGTCTCCTGCCCTACTTTTCCCCACGATGGCAATGCCGGGCCGTGGGACCTACAGGTGCGCAGAGCCCCCCGGGGCAACCTCAGAAGCTTCAGGGCTCGGGGCCTCACCAGGCAGGATCTAAACTGCTCCGTGAGGCCACCGCGCCGGGCGGGGTCGGCCCCGCGGCCCGCCCTGGGGACCGGGTTGTGCCAGGCAGCCGAGAGGCCAACCGGCAGCGGGCAGGCCCCCGGTCGGAGCCCCCAGGTGCGCGGGCTCCGCGCTCGCGCCGCGAAGGGAGGAGGCGGCTGCTCCGGATGCGGGTTCGAGCCGCGGAGGGCCACCTGCCGCGGGGGCCACCTGCCGCGGGGGCCACCTGCCGAGGAAGCGCCCGCGCACCTGGGCAGAGGCCGGGGAGGGGCTGCGGCCCCCAGCGCGGGGGCGGGCGCTGAGCCGCTGGGACGCCTCGGGGGCGCGCGGACCCGGAGGCGCCAGCAAACGGCCTGCCGGGTCCTCGGGGCACGGCGCGGGCCACTGCGCCCGGGGCGTCGGGGCCGGCGGCTGGGAGGTGGGCGCCGGGGACCGAGCCACCGGGGGCTCGCGGCGCGCCGCGCGGACAGGGGGCTCACCCAGAAGTTGGCCTTGAACAGCGCGCCCGTCATGGCCGGCGCCTGGCTGGGGGCCGAGGAGCGGGCGGCCGGAGGGACGAGTGGCCGAGCCGGCGGCCGCGGTCCCGCAGCCCGACTGCGCGGGCGGCCCGCTCCCCAGCCCCGCCCAGGGCTCCTCCCCGAGCGCCACCCCCGGCCCGCGCCCCGCCCGGGGAAAGTCCTTGCGCCCGCAACTGCCGCCGCTGTCGGGAAGCCTTCCGGGACTGCGAGAACTGGCCCCGCGGCCCTCCCGCCTGTGGCGCCCTCCGCGCCTCCGCGCTCCCTCCTCCCGCGATCGAAGCCCTCGCGGAGGAAACCGGGCCCGGCGGGGCGGTGCAGGGCCGCGCGGGATCAGAGCGCGGGGGCGGGGGCGGGGGCCGCTGCGCTACGGAGCAGCCCCTGGGCAGGAAAGTCCAGGAAAAGTCACCGCTACTGTGAGCCCTGGCCCGCAGGTCCCTTAGTGGGGTCCTGACGAGGCCTCCAGGAGCGCAGCTCCACCCTGACCTCCTCCCCAGTCTCAAGACCCAAGACCTCTTTCCACCAGTCCCACTCCAGTAGAAGGCCAGAGCCTCCTTCCGCTCCGTGCGCTCTCCCACCCTCAGGCCACACACAACCCCCGGACAGTGCAGACCCATCCCAGCTTTGTGGGACTATGGAGCTCTGGGGCAGACTACTGCCCGGTCCTCCATGCCCTGAGCCAAAACTATGCCTCAGAGAGGCTGAATGACTTCCCCGAGGTTCCAGGGTATGAACCAGATGGCAGAGCTGGGTTAGAGTTCTGCATTGCCAAACAGGACCAGGGCCAAAGACAGCTATCCCCGCTGGAGCAAATCCACCCTGGGCAAAGCAAGAAATAATCCACCTCAAGGCAGAGCAAATGAAGATCAAGGGCACCAAGATGGAGTTGTTTATGGCCACCTGCAACTGCAGGCCTGGAGAGACAAGCATTTGCCTCTTGAGTGGGTTCTACCTTTGTCCAGGGACAGTGAAAGAGCAGCTGCTGGGGGGATTCGAAGTATAGCTGAAAGATCCTGCTCCTAACACCACCCCCAGTCTCCCTGTGATGAGATCTCACCAGCTGAGTTATCCACCATAAGAAGATGAACTGACCCCAGCCTCAGATCACTCCAGGGGCATGCATCCAGTGGCCTGGTGGTTTATCTCTTTGGAAAGCAGTGACGTTAGGAGGAAGGGAAGCCTGGTGGCACCATCGGGAGGCAGGACAGGCCATGGTAGGCACCAGGAAGAGGAGTAAACCTTCGGAGAGGTAAGACCTAGCACCACCCGGGGAGATGAAAGAAACTGATATTAAGGAAGACAGCACCAAGATTTTTCATGGAAATTTTTAATATTTGGGGGCAGATATTTTTTTGTGGTGCCAATTTTAAATACGGTTTTATTTAAGACATTGCATTTCCCACTTAACAATACAGTGCTTATAAAGTGCAATGTTTATTTCTTTTCCCTGTGCACATATTCCATATTCAAGTATCAAGAATGCCCAGTATATTTAGTATAGCAGCTTGACTTTAAAACTGCCATGGAATTTGCTACAAATTTGGGTCCTTCAAATGTGTGAAACAATGCTATACCTGTCATCAGGTTGGCTTAATCAACCTCTTCAATGGTAGGCCCAGAGGAGACACCACCGGAGGGAGGAGCTCCACCACCAGGAAAGCCTCCAGGCATTCCTCCTGGCATGCCTCCTGCACCCTGGTATAGCTTCGTAATGATGGGGTTGCAGACTTTCTCCAGCTCTTTCTGCTGATGTTCAAATTCTTCCTTCTCTGCAGTCTGGTTCTTATCGAGCCAGTTGATGATTTCATTGCACTTGTCAAGGATCTTCTGTTTGTCTTCATCATTGATTTGGGGGCAGATATTTTAGAGGCAATTCTAATTGTCTAAGTTTTAACATGTAATATATATTAAAATATATACATCTAATATATTTAAGTATATATTTAGTATATTATTATTAATATTATATACGTGTGTATACATATTTTTTTTTTAAGTCTTAGAACTCTTCCAAACGCTTACAATGTGTAATGCTTGGTTTTCACAACTCAGGTTTCAAAGGTCCCTGAATTCTAACTCTCTTCCACCACCTTGTGACAGGATTGAAAATTGCAAATGCTTGTCCACCCTGATGGAAAATACTACCCATTTCATTTCTCAACCTTATTTAAGTCATCGCTTGGGCAAGGTGTTGTGAGTAAAAAGGCAATTAAAATGTGTGCTCTCTCTAAGGCTCTATAACCAATTGGAGAGATTTTACTAGCAAGGTTAAATAAGACTGCTATAGCAATTTTGAAATCATGATATTAAATGGTCAATACTTTTAAGATAACTGTTGTTAATGTTTTAGCATTACGTCTTCCAATAATACACGTGTTGCACGTAACTTTTTTAAAATTTGACAACATTTTATAAGTAGTTTCTAAAATCATTAAATGCACTTTTCCTTAAAGAAAAGTTCGGGGATCCCTGGGTGGCGCAGCGGTTTGGCGCCTGCCTTTGGCCCAGGGCGCGATCCTGGAGACCCGGGATCAAATCCCATATCAGGCTCCCGGTGCATGGAGCCTGCTTCTCCCTCTGCCTGTGTCTCTGCCTCTCTCTCTCTCTCTGTGACTATCATAAGTAAATAAAAATTAAAAAAAAAAAAAAGTTCGATAGCACACAGTACTGGCTAAATGGACACTCGCGCACACAGAACTTGAAAAATCTCTGGGACGAGAAATTTAGTCATGTTACTGAAATTTAAAATGCACTTATATTTTGACCCAACTATTCCATGTCGAAGACATAATTCCAAATATATTCTCACGTGTGCAAAGTGAAATATGTGGTTATTCATAGCAGCATGGTTATTCTAGCAAAAGATATGAAATAGCTAAATGTCTATTGATGGAGAATCAGCTCAATAAATTGTGGTATAGCTTCATAATGAAATTATACTCAAGTATTAAAAAATAAGGAAGTTATTTGTGTGTTGATAGAGGACAATCACCAGATATATTAAGTGAAAAAAAAAGATACAAAACAAGCTGCCATTTGAGTAAGGCCAAGTGGTAGCACTCATGCACACGTGTTTTAAAATAATTCCTTCTGAGGAGGGGATGGGGCTGAGGGATGTAGGAGGGAGGGAGAACTACTCTTCATTTCATGCCCTTTTGGACCTCTGAATTTGTGCCATATGAGTTTACTACAAACCCTCCCAAAAATTAAAAAGAATTCTTCAATATTATTTTTAACTTTTGCGTAATTTCCCATCAGCTGGGTCTGTCAATACTTCCCTAGCATTTCCCTGATGTGTCTAGAAACTGTGATAAATATCTTTTATATGAATCTTTGTTAAAATTCCTCATAGTCAAATTACAGTGCAAAGAATATAAACATTTTTAAGGTTCTTGAAATATAGTGCCAAATGCTCTTCCAGAAAAGTTTTATCATCTATACTCACAGCAGTGGAGGAAGGGAAAGACTTCCCTAGGGGTGTCAGTGAAAAGATTATTTTAGGATAAATAGATGGTAAGTGACCAAAATAACAAATATCCACTGGAATCATCAATTTTCATTTCACATTTTCATGCAATCTGATGTCTACTCTTCCTCCTTTTCCTCCCACCAATCCTTTCTCATCATTCTTAAAACACTACTTTCTACACGTCTCTCCTCTCCTCACAAATCTACCAAGTTTCCCTGTTGCCCAACAGAATGATGTCTCAAACACCTCTGCCTAGTTTTCAAGACCTTCCTGGGACTGGCTCTACCCTGACCTTTCCCATTTCACTTCCCGGCATTCTGTCCTCCACCACCCCCAACCCAAGCCAGCCAGGCTCTTCCCTGTCCCACCACCCCATCTTTGCTAATGCTTGGCAGGCAACTTGGGTCACTCTTCTTCCTGCTAAAGTTCCACTTCGTCACCACTTCCCCAACTCCTCCAGCCCTTGGTGTCTTCTCACTTCTTGAATCTCTAGAATTTGCCATCCAAATCACACAAACTAACCCTTAATAATGTATTACTTATATCCTAATGTTCTCTAATTTCTGCTCCCCTTGGATCTCTTACCTCCCCCAAGAAGACTTCAAAGCACTTCAATTTCAGACTCTCTCATGGACTCTCATCGTGGATTAGACAATGATGGACCCAGCTGGGGAATTCAATAAACTGTCTCTGATCATCAACAGCACTACCAATTTTTCTCTCAGTTCCCATGGTCTGATCCCCCTGTTCCAGGAAGTAGGGGCAAACATGGCGGGAGTACCAGCCAAGCAGCTAGAAAGCCAGATGGGATCCTTGGACCAAGATCTGGCCAAGCAGAGGCAGGGTCTGAAAACACCAGAGGGTAGGAATAAGCTGTGTCATTAGGTCTGCCAAGCCAATGTCAAAATTAGAGGCTGGATTTTGTCACTATGGTTGGAAGCTGAGTAGACTGAGGAATCGAGCAGAGTGTCAGGACATGACAGGGATAGAATACAAGGGACAAACATCCAGGAGGGGGCTGACGTGTCCAAGGGCTAGTTGCATGGTAGATAAGGAGCTTTGGCCTGCACTGAAGCAAGGATTGGAGTGGATACTGTCAAGATTTGAATTTTCTTTTTCTTTCTTTTTTTTTTAAAGCTTTAATTTATTTATTTGAGGGAGAGAGATAAAGAAAGCATGAGCCAAGGGGAGGGACAAAGGGAGAGGGAGGAGCAGACTCCTCGCTGAACAGGGAGCCCACTTGGGGCTCAACGCAGGGCTTGATCCCAGGACCCTGGGATCATGACTTGAGCAGAAGGCAGACTCGTAACCAACTAAGCCGCCCAGAGTCCCAAGATTTGAATTTTCATAAGTTAATGTGAGTGAGGTAAGGGACTCAAAGAGTCTATTCATGGTTGAAGAAGTGTAAAGATGGGAAAACTTTGATATCTATTGTCACAGAAGATAACCTATTGCACACAGGAGCTTCTTTTTGTTTTTTGTTTGTTTGTTTTGTCAAAAGCCACCATTAAGGCAAGTGACAGGGGTGCTGGGTGGCTCAGGTGGTTAGGCATCTGCCTTTGGCTCAGGTCATGATCTCAGAGTCCTGGGATCGAGCCCTACATTGGGCTCCTGGCTCAGCAGGGAACCTGCTTCTCCTTCTCCCTCTGTCTCTTACCCCAGCTTATGCTCTCTGGCTCTCTCTCAATCTCTCTCTCTGTCAAATAAATTAAGTCTTTTTTTTTTTTTAAGGCTAGCCACAGAATAGAACAAATTTTTTTATAGTACATTTGTCCAAAAAGGATTAATATCCAGTATTTATATAACTTGTAAAATTCAAAAGAAACAAACAAAACCAGACGACGTGATTTTAAAAAACCAAACAGCCAGAAGAACTATTTCTAGGGGGCACCTGGGTGGCTTAGTCTGTTAAGGTGTCTACCTTCAGCTCAGGTCATGATCCCAGTGTCCTGGGATCGAGCCCTGCATCAAGCTCCCTGCTCGGCAGAGAGTCTGCTTCTCCCTCTCCCTCTGCTGCTCCCTCTGTTTGTGCTCTCTCTCTCTCTGTAAAATAAATAAAATCTTTTTTTTTTTAAGAACTATTTCTTTTTTTCTTTTAAAGATGTATTTATTTATTTATTCAGAGAGAGCGAAAGAGAGGCAGAGACACAGGCAGAGAGAAAAGCAGGCTGCACGCAGGGAGCCCGACATGGGACTCGATTCCGGGTCTCCAGGATCACACCCCGGGCTGTGGGCGGCGCTAAACCGCTGCACCACCGGGGCTGCCCTAAAGAACTATTTCTAGAAGGACATCTGGGTGGCTCTGTCAGTTGTGTGTGACTCTTGATTTCAGCTCAGGTCATGATCTCAGGGTTATGAGAGTGCCACATCAAGCTCCACACTGGGCATGGAGTCTGCTTAAGATTCTCTCTCCCTCTCTCTCTGAAAGAAAGAAAGAAAGAAAGAAAGAAAGAAAGAAAAAAGAAAGAAAGGAAGGAAGGAAGGAAGGAAAGAAAGAAAGAAAGAAAGAAAGAAAGAAAGAAAGAAGAAAGAAAGAAAGAAAGAAAGAAAGAAAAAAGAAAGAAAGAAAGAAAGAAAGAACGAAGGAAAGAAAGAAAGAAAGAAAGAAAGAAAGAAAGAAAGAAAGAAAGAAAGTAAGAAAGAAAGAAAGAAAGAAAGAAAGAAAGAAAGAAAGAAAGAAAGAGAAAGAAACTGTTTCTAGGGCTGGGGCAGGAAATATACAAGCGTATAGCATCTTGTAGTGTCAGAAAGTGATACACATGCAAAACAATTAAGGGTCTAGTAAGGAACACAGAAGCCAATTGAAAGTTCCCAATGGCCAAAACCGGAATGATCTGAACATTAAAAGAAATACTGGATTATGGGATTATAACCCAAAGTAGGAAACAACTAACCATGAGTCCATACTGATATATGTGGGTGCTTGGTTACATAAATAAATAGAGAAACACAGATCTCTTGGGCAGAAGAATTCCAAATAACCTATGTAGATGGTCTGCCTTCACAGGGATGGAGCATAACTGCTCACTCTTTAAGTGGAAGCTGGGAAAAGTGACTTTCTTCCGAAGAATGCAGTGTGGAAAGGTTGGGGAGAGAATAACCCTACAATGAAGAAGCCCTAACCCTCAGGCAAGTGATCAAGGTTTAGATCAACAGTCATAATTCACAAAGGAAAGGAGAAAAGGGGCAGCCCTGGTGGCTCAGCGGTTTAGCACCGCCTTCAGCCCAGGGTGTGAACCTGGAGACCTGGGATAGAGTCCCACGTCAGGTTCCCTGCATGGAACCTGCTTCGCCCTCTGCCTGTGCCTGTGTCTCTCATGAATAAATAAATAAAATCTTTAAAAAAAGAAAGGAGGGATCCCTGGGTGGCGCAGCGGTTTGGCGCCTGCCTTTGGCCCAGGGCGCGATCCTGGAGACCCGGGATCGAATCCCACGTCGGGCTCCCGGTGCATGGAGCCTGCTTCTCCCTCTGCCTGTGTCTCTGCCTCTCTCTCTCTCTCTGTGACTATCATAAATAAATAAAAAAAATTAAAAAAAAAAGAAAGGAGAAATGGATAGAAAAGGAGAATTACAACAACAATGCTAATTCACGTTGATAGTACAAACCTTTGATGTCACATGATGAGAATGTTGCTTTATGTCTTCCTCCCAAACACCCGTAACCTCAGTCTGAGCATGAGGAAAAATACCAAACTCAAACTGAAAGATGTTTTTTAGAACACCTGATTAGTAACCCTCAAACCTGTCAAGGTCACCACCAACTAAGGAAATCTAAGAAACTGTCACAGCCCAGAGGAGCCTAAGAAGACATGATGAGCAATGTGGTATCCTGGATGGGATCCAAAAAAACAAAAAAAAGGAGTAGGTAAAAAACCAAAGAAATTCAATGGGGCAGGGGAGATAGAAAGTGAAAAAACAAAACAAAACAAATCTCAATAAAGTAAGGACCATAGTCCATAGTGTACCAGTCCTGGTTCATGGATTGTGACAGGTACACCATACTAATGTCCTATCATGAGACTGCCTCAGCCCAGCAAGGCATCAGGTCAGCCTCAGTTTACTAGCCAGAGTTGTACCAGGCTTGAGTTGGTACCTTTGGCCCAAGTAAAAAAGGTTCATACAGACACTTGAGGAAGCTAGTGTTCTAAAACAGGCCTCCATGGCTAATAGGATTTGCTGGCTAAATCCAGGATTCCTGGAGAACATAACTGAGGTGAGTACCACAGGTTGGTCTTGCCCTGCCTCAGAATCATACCTGTGCAGAACACACGCAACGGGTCCGGGACTGCTGTCCTGAGAAGCCTGCTTGCAAAGTTAGCCCATGGCTGGTGTCCGGGCACTTGGCTGGTAAACAGTTCCCAACATGGAACTGTTCCCTAAAGGCTCAGAGTGGCCCACTGTGCCTAAACTATGTGTACCATGTGGTTTATGCTGAACACCTGCTTCTTTGTTGGAGTCAGGGATTGGGCATGTGTTAGGCAGAGCATGCCTACGTGAACAGCCCCAGTGAAATCCTTGGGTACTGTTTCTAATGTGCTTCCTGGTAGGCACTTCACATACATCGTCACAATTCATTGCTGGAAGAATTGAGTGCATCCCGAGTGACTCCACTGGGAGGGGACTCTTGAAAGTTTGGGCCTGGCTTCCTCCAGAAATTCCATGAGCACTTTCCAACATTGCTGATTCTGTTTTGTATCCTCTCACTGTAATAAATCATAGCCATGTGTCCAACTGTATACCCAGTCCGGTGAGTTCTATAAAATTACTGATCCTGGGCATGGTCTTAGGGATGGACTCCTGACACGTATACCTGAATGTGAAAATAATAAAGCTTCTGGAAGAAAAAGAAAAAAATTTTCTACTTTTTTTTTTTTTTTAAGATTTTATTTATTTACTCATGAAAGACACGGAGAGAAAGGCAGAGAAACAGGCAGAGGGAGAAGCAGGCTCCTCGCAGGGAGCCTGATGCGGGACTCGATCCCATGACCTGGGGATCTCACCCTGAGCTGAAGGCAGATGCTCAACCCCTGAGCCACCTAAGTGTCCAGAGAAAAATATTTTCTTTCTTTTTTTTTTTAAGATTTATTTATTTATGATAGAGAGAGAGAGAGGCAGAGGGAAGGAGAAGCAGGCTCCATGCCGGGAGCCTGACGCGGGACTCGATCCTGAGGCTCCAGGATCACGCCCTGGGCCAAAGGCAGGCGCCAAACTGCTGAGCCACCCAGGGATCCCAAAAAATATTTTCTTAACCCTATGGTAAACTAAGATTTTTCCCCTCAGCTTTATTGAGGTATATCTGATAAAAATCTTATAAAGTTAGGGTGTATGATGTGATGTTTTGATATACATATACATAGTGAAATAATTATACAATCAAGCTAATTAACATATCTATGATCTCACATAGTTAGAATTTCTTGTGCATCCTGAGGACATAAGAGCAGCTCCTTAGCAAATGCCAAGTATATGCAACAGTATTAGTAGAGACAGCTGAGAATCTACATCAGATCTCTAGAACTTATTCATCCCACGTAACTGAACTTTGTATCCTTTGATAAATCCCCATTTCTCCAACCCTCACAGCACCTGGCAATCATTATTTTACTCTCTACTTTTGAGTTCAAGTTTTAAAGTTTCCTTAGACAGGACACACACAAAAAAACACCACCGTAAGAGGAAAAGTAAAACAGGTTTAATTAAAAAGAGAACTAGGAAATGTTCCATAATCCTGGAACCTCTTCCAATAACCCCAGTACTGTTGGCAAACATTTCCCCCTTTTTTGGACTTAGGTTTGGGAAGATGCTCATGTTGGTACTTCATTATCATATTACTTTCAATTATTCTTTCACATGTATTTATCTCATCTCCCCATTCCCTTAAGGGAGTGAGTCATGACACACTAATTTCCTAACACGGTGGTGAACAAATACATATTTAAATGTTTGGGAACGTTGACAAATTGAAGGATGTACCTGCTGTTCTTTTGGAACTTGCAGCATTTTCCATATACTTACCCATCAAGGAGTGTAGTCTTAGAACTTAGTGTCACTCAGCATACATCAAAAACTAAAGAATATTTATGGGGAATGACTTTGAAGGACTTAGCTCAAACAATTAAGCCATTTCTAGATAGCATTGACCCCCACAATAGAGATGATTTGGCTAAATCGTACTTTAACAAGTTCTTGTCCCATTGTGAAAAATGACATAGCGTTGTGAACCTGTCACTGTTCTCTGTTAAGATTTCCATGAGAACACTGTTCATTACTTCGGTGTCCTCCTTTTGAAGATTCAGAAATTTCTGGCTTAAGTTGAGTTTATAGTGAGCATCTGAGATATTAACTTCAGCAAATAAATAACTTATCCAAAATTAAGTGAACTTCCATCTCCAAATCTGATTTTTCTTCATTTCTCTGGTTACCCTGACTAGAAGCCTCATGGTCAGTCTTCAATCCTTTCCATCATTAATTCCCAATACTGTATTTAATACTTCTATATAAGGTCCTTCAAATCTACTTCTCTCCATACTGTCTCCCCTGAGAATTTTGAATTGGCTTTCTGATTTTCTTGCTCTGAGTGATCAACAAATCATTGCTTTATATTTTCCTAAGTAGCCCTGATCAACAACTGACCATGGAGAATTCCAAATGCTTCAGTATGGTCTTTAAAGCCTCCCATTAACAATTTTTTTTTCTGTTAACAAGTTTTGAATGTATAAAACACAACCCTGCCCGTCATACCATATGCTGCAAGAAGGTTAAGTCACTACTCCCAAAATAAACTACTTTCCCATTTTTATTTTTTTGTGCATGCTAATTCTACCCTTAATGCCCTTGACCTTCATCCTCTACTTGTCAAAAATATAACCTATACTGTAATATACTGAATTAAAAAAAAAAAAACAAAAAACAAAAACCATGTGGTCCATACTAACCTTTCCTGCAGAAAATGTCAGCCAGTAAATGTAAAAAAGAATGATAAAATCACCACTTTACAGCTCCCAATGTTCTATTTCAGGTCAGAATCAATAGACCCCAAAACCATTCAGTGAAAAGTTGTTGGGGAACAAGATACTCACATAGTTTTTTAAAAAATAACTTTTATATGGAGTGCACTGTTGTGATGAGTACCGGGTACTATATGTTAAATGTTAAATTGTATACCTGAAACTAGTATTACACTGTATGTTAATGAACTGGAATTTAAATAAATTTTTTTTTAAAGATTCTATTTATTTATTCATGAAAGACACATAGAGAGGCAGACACATAGGCAGAGGGAGAAGCAGATTTCCTCAGGGAGCCTGATGTGGGACTTGATCCCAGGACCCTCATGACCTGAGTCAAAGGCAGACGCTCAACCACAGAGCCACCCAGGGGACCAAATAAAAACTTTAAAAAAAATACTATTATAAAAGATGCTTGGGAGATAATTAGGTAAATTTTAATATGGACTGCATATTATCAAATCAGTTTTCCCTGGTAATATGGTAACGTGGCTATATAGATGGTCTTTCTCCCTTTTCTTCCAACAGGAGAAAATCAAATGTAATAGGGTACATACAGGGAATCCACACTGACATGGCATTCCAAATACAATGAGGCAACAGGAAGCTCCATACGGGATAAGAAGGGTAGAGGCCTTTGACACAATGGGGAGAAAATTCACTACCAAGAAGGTGAAAGGAGATGTTTGGAAAACCAAGATTGTTCTATTGTTGAGCTGAAGGTCTTTCTTCTTAGGGCACAGATGCTGATTTTTTTTTTTTTTTTTTTAATATATAAAGAGACTGCTGGGGTAGGAGGCAGGGTACGCAGTTGGAGAGAGAGAATAACATGCAGATTTCATGCTGAGCCCAGAGGCTGAAGCAGGGTTTGATCAAATGAGCCTGAGATCACGATCTGAGCCGAAATCAAGAGTCGGACACTTTACCAACTGAACCACCCAGGTGCCCCCAAATGCTGAAAAGTATCAGAAGTGCCAGGATGCTTGCAACTTACTCTCAAATAGCTCCCCAGAAAAATAAAACAAATGCATCAGAATATTAACAAGTGGCATATACTGATGAAAAGTGAGTGTTGCTTGTGCTGTTCTTCCAACTTTTCCTTAGGTAGGCCTCAGTATTCTTGTAATTAAAAAGGCTACACTCTGGGGCACCTGAGTAGCTCAGTCGGTCAAGTGTCTGCCTTCAGGTCATGATCCCATGGTCCTGGGTCCACATGAGCCCCATGTGGAGCCCGCTTTCCCTCTCCCTCTGTCTGCTACTCCCCCTGCTTGTGCTGTCAAATAGGCCAATTCTTCCATGAACTCTTTTCCAGTTCTGTATATAAATTTTCTAATCCAAATGGCACTTTATATTAGTTATTTACTGCATCTTATGTGTACTTCTATAATTGCACAGCTTTTAGCTACTGTATTCGCCTTTTGTCCTCCTCCCTATCCCTTAGGGAAGAGGGTCCTTCTAGGTTATTCATTTTGTATCATACTCTTTAGTGCTTATCTCATAGTTGAGCAATCAAAAGCTAAACTAAGCACTGAGATATGCCTATCTTAATATTCTTACATAGATTACACAGCTGAGACATTAGAAGCCTTCTCCAGAGCTAGACTTTATAATTATCAAATAGATTTTAAAATATCTGAAAGCAATAAAACCTCAAATTTCAAAGGTCAGGTGCATTTCTGATAAGTTGTGCAAAAACACACTTCATAACAGCCTTCTGGCTGCCGCACAGCCGGGCCATTGAGCAGAGTATTTAGGCCCATCTGGTGAAAACAGTTGGGTGCCTGTGAAGTTTCCCAACTTGCTGGTCTCTGAGTGACTAATAAAAAATAACATTTGAATCTCAATTTGTTTCTCCTGGTTCACTGTTAGAATAGACTGGGTTGGGCTCAACAAAGCTATTGTGGGAGGGCTTTACAGCTTTAGGGAAACCCTTTGCCATCCTAGTTCTAGCACAATTTTTTTTCTTTCCCCAAACTATTGTCTCTAATTTTTTTTTGAAGATTTTATTTACTTGAGAGAGAGAGAGCCCTTGCAGAGGGAGAAGCAGACACCCGCTTCTCCCGGAGCAGGGAGCCTGACATGGGGCTCCATCCTGGATCAGGATGAGAGCCAAAGGCAGACAACCAGATGAGCCATGCAGGCGCCCCTGCCTCTTTTTAATCTCTACATCCAACATGGGCCTCAAATTCAGGACTTCAAGATCGAGTTACATGCTCTACCAACCGAGCCAGCCAAGCATCTCTTCTACAGTTTCTTAATCTAGATGAATAAACAACATACTTAAATTACTATGCTATGTTCAGCCTAGGTGGCTCAGCAGTTTAGCACCAACTTCAGCCCAGGGCGTGATCCTGGAGTCCTGGGATGGAGTCCCACATCGGGATCCCTGCATGGAGCCTGCTTCTCCCTCTGCCTGTGTCTCTGCCTCTCTCTGGGTTTCTCATGAATAAATAAATAAAATCTTTTTTAAAAAAGTTCTTCCTAGGGTGCATTTGCTCTTAGACATTTTTGTCCTGCTTTTACTAGACCAATTAAAGTACACCTGCTTTTAGAAAAATATTTTTTAAGATTTTATTTATTCATTCATCAGAGACATAGAAGGGCAAAGGCAGAGAGAGAAGCAGGCTACCTAAAGTGAGCCTATGCAGGACTCGGTTCCAGGACCCTGGGATCACGACCTGAGCCAGAGGCAGATGCTCAACTGCTGAGCCACCCAGGCCTACCTATACCTGCTTTAGAATATTCTTTTTTAAAAATAAATTTATTTTTTATTGGTGTTCAATTTACCAACATACAGAATAACACCCAGTGCTCATCCCATCAAGTGCCCCCCCTCAGTGCCCGTCACCCATTCCCACTCACCCCCCGCCCTCCTCTCCTTCCACCACCCCTAGTTCGTTTCCCAGAGTTAGGAGTCTTTATGTTCTGTCTCCCTTTCTGAAATTTCCCACACATTTCTTCTGCCTTCCCTTATATTCCCTTTCACTATTGTTTATATTCCCCAAATGAATGAGAACATACACTGTCCTTCGCCGATTGACTTACTTCACTCAGCATAATACCCTCCAGTTCCATCCACGTTGAAGCAAATGGTGGGTATTTGTCGTTTCTAATGGCTGAGTAATATTCCATTGTATACATAAACCACATCTTCTTTATCCATTCATCTTTCGATGGACACCGAGGCTCCCTCCACAGTTTGGCTATTGTGGACATTGCTGCTAGAAACATCGGAGTGCAGGTGTCCCGGCGTTTCATTGCATCTGAATCTTTGGGGTAAATCCCCAATAGTGCAATTGCTGGGTCGTAGGGCAGGTTTATTTTTAACTCTTTGAGGAACCTCCACACAGTTTTCCAGAGTGGCTGCACCAGTTCACATTCCCACCAACAGTGTAAGAGGGTTCCCTTTTCTCCGCATCCTCTCCAACATTTGTGGTTTCCTGGCTTGTTAATTTTCCCCATTCTCACTGGTATCTTATTGTGGTTTTGATTTGTATTTCCCTGATGGCAAGTGATGCAGAGCATTTTCTCATGTGCATGTTGGCCATGTCTATGTCTTCCTCTGTGAGATTTCTCTTCGTGTCTTTTGCCCATTTCATGATTGGATTATTTGTTTCTTTGGTGTTGAGTTTAATAAGTTCTTTATAGATCTTGGAAACTAGCCCTTTATCTGATACGTCATTTGCAAATATCTTCTCCCATTCTGTAGGTTGTCTTTTAGTTTTGTTGACTGTATCCTTTGCTGTGCAAAAGCTTCTTATCTTGATGAAGTCCCAATAGTTCATTTTTGCTTTTGTTTCTTTTGCCTTCGTGGATGTATCTTGCAAGAAGTTACTGTGGCCGAGTTCAAAAAGGGTGTTGCCTGTGTTCTCCTCTAGGATTTTGATGGACTCTTGTCTCACATTTAGATCTCTCATCCATTTTGAGTTTATCTTTGTGTATGGTGAAAGAGAGTGGTCCAGTTTCATTCTTCTGCATGTGGATGTCCAATTTTCCCAGCACCATTTATTGAAGAGACTGTCTTTCTTCCAATGGATAGTCTTTCCTCCTTTATCGAATATTAGATGACCATACATTTCAGGGTCCACTTCTGGGTTCTCTATTCTGTTCCATTGATCTATGTGTCTATTTTTGTGCCAGTACCACACTGTCTTGATGACCACAGCTTTGTAGTACAACCTGAAATCTGGCATTGTGATGCCCCCAGCTATGGTTTTCTTTTTTAAAATTCCCCTGGCTATTCGGGGTCTTTTCTGATTCCACACAAATCTTAAAATAATTTGTTCTAACTCTCTGAAGAAAGTCCATGGTATTTTGATAGGGATTGCATTAAACGTGTAAATTGCCCTGGGTAACATTGACATTTTCACAATATTAATTCTGCCAATCCATGAGCATGGAATATTTTTCCATCTCTTTGTGTCTTCCTCAATTTCTTTCAGAAGTGTTCTATAGTTTTTAGGGTATAGATCCTTCACCTCTTTGGTAAGGTTTATTCCTAGGTATCTTATGCTTTTGGGTGCAATTGTAAATGGGATTGACTCCTTAATTTCTCTTTCTTCAGTCTCATTGTTAGTGTATAGAAATGCCATTGATTTCTGGGCATTGATTTTGTATCCTGCCACGCTACCAAATTGCTGTATGAGTTCTAGCAATCTTGGGGTGGAGGCTTTTGGGTTTTCTATGTAGAGTATCATGTCATCGGCGAAGAGGGAGAGTTTGACTTCTTCTTTGCCAATTTGAATGCCTTTAATGTCTTTTTGTGGTCTGATTGCTGAGGCGAGGACTTCCAGTACTATGTTGAATAGCAGTGGTGAGAGTGGACATCCCTGTCTTGTTCCTGATCTTAGGGGAAAGGCTCCCAGTGCTTCCCCATTGAGAATGATATTTGCTGTGGGCTTTTCGTAGATGGCTTTTAAGATGTTGAGGAATGTTCCCTCTATCCCTACACTCTGAAGAGTTTTGATCAGGAATGGATGCTGTATTTTGTCAAATGCTTTCTCTGCATCTAATGAGAGGATCATATGGTTCTTGGTTTTTCTCTTGCTGATATGATGAATCACATTGATTGTTTTACGAGTGTTGAACCAGCCTTGTGTCCCGGGGATAAATCCTACTTGGTCATGGTGAATAATCTTAATGTACTGTTGGATCCTATTGGCTAGTATCTTGTTGAGAATTTTTGCATCCATGTTCATCAGGGATATTGGTCTGTAATTCTCTTTTTTGGTGGAGTCTTTGTCTGGTTCTGGAATTAAGGTGATGCTGGCCTCATAGAACGAATTTGGAAGTCCTCCATCTCTTTCTATCTTTCCAAACAGCTTTAGTAGAATAGGTATGGTTTCTTCTTTAAACGTTTGATAGAATTCCCCTGGGAAGCCATCTGGCCCTGGACTTTTGTGTCTTGGGAGGTTTTTGATGACTGCTTCAATTTCCTCCCTGGTATTGGCCTGTTCAGGTTTCCTATTTCTTCCTGTTCCAGTTTTGGTAGTTTGTGGCTTTCCAGGAATGCATCCATTTCTTCTAGATTGCCTAATTTATTGGCGTATAGCTGTTCATAATATGTTTTTAAAATCGTTTGTATTTCCTTGGTGCTGGTAGTGATCTCTCCTTTCTCATTCGTGATTGTATTAATTTGAGTCTTCTCTCTCTTCTTTTTAATAAGGTTGGCTAATGGTTTATCTATCTTATTAATTCTTTCAAAGAACCAACTCCTGGTTCTGTTGATCTGTTCCACAGTTCTTCTGGTCTCGATTTCGTTGAGTTCTGCTCGAATCTTAATTAACTCTCTTCTTCTGCTGGGTGTAGGATCTATTTGCTGTTTTTTCTCTAGCTCCTTTATGTGTAAGGTTAGCTTTTGTATTTGAGTTCTTTCCAGTTTTTGAATGGATGCTTGTATTGCGATGTATTTCCCCCTTAGGACTGCTTTTGCTGCATCCCAAAGATTTTGAACAGTTGTATCTTCATTCTCATTAGTTTCCATGAATCTTTTTAATTCTTCCTTAATTTCCTGGTTGACCCTTTCATCTTTTAGCCGGATGGTCCTTAACCTCCACGTGTTTGAGGTCCTTCCAAACTTCTTTTTGTGATTTAGTTCTAATTTCAAGGCATTATGGTCTGAGAATATGCAGGGGACGATCCCAATCTTTTGGTATCGGTTCAGACCCGATTTGTGACCCAGTATGTGGTCTATTCTGGAGAAAGTTCCATGTGCACGTGAGAAGAATGTGTATTCAGTTGAGTTTGGATGTAAAGTTCTGTAGATATCTGTGAAATCCACCTGGTCCAGTGTTTCATTTAAAGCTCTCGTTTCTTTGGAGATGTTGTGCTTAGAAGACCTATCGAGGGTAGAAAGAGCTAGATTGAAGTCACCAAGTATAAGTGTATTATTATCTAAGTATTTCTTCACTTTGGTTATTAAATGATTTAAATATTTGGCAGCTCCCACATTCGGGGCATATATATTGAGGATTGTTAAGTCCTCTTGTTGGATAGATCCTTTAAGTATGATATAGTGTCCTTCTTCATCTCTCACTACAGTCTTCGGGGTAAATTTTATTTTATCTGATATAAGGATGTCTACCCCTGCTTTCTTTTGAGGACCATTTGAATGGTAAATGGTTCTCCAACCTTTTATTTTCAGGTTGTAGGTGTCCTTGTGTCTAAAATGAGTCTCTTGTAGACAGCAAATAGATGGCTCCTGCTTTTTTATCCAGTCTGAAACCCTGCACCTTTTGATGGGGTCATTAAGCCCGTTCGCGTTCAGAGTTACTATTGAAAGATATGAGTTTAGTGTCATCATGATATCTATTCAGGTCTTGTTTTTGTGGATTGTTCCACTGAACTTCTTCTTAAAGGGGAATTTTAAGAGTCCCCCTTAAAATTTCTTGCAGAGCGGTTTGAAGGTCACATATTCTTTCAGTTCCTGCCTGTCTTGGAAGCTCTTTATCTCTCCTTCCATTTTGAATGAGAGCCTTGCTGGATAAAGTATTCTTGGCTGCATGTTCTTCTCATTTAGGACCCTGAATATATCCTGCCAGCCTTTTCTGGCCTGCCAGGTCTCTGTGGAGAGGTCTGCTGTTACCCTAATACTCCTCCCCATAAAAGTCAGGGATTTCTTGTCTCTTGCTGCTTTAAGGATCTTCTCTTTATCTTTGGAATTTGCAAGCTTAACTATTAAATGTCGAGGTGTTGAACGGTTTTTATTGATTTTAGGGGGGGATCTCTCTATTTCCTGGATCTGAATGCCTGTTTCCCTTCCCAGATTAGGAAAGTTTTCAGCTATGATTTGTTCAAATACATATTCTGGCCCTCTTCCCTTTCGGCACCCTCGGGAACCCCAATTAAATGTAGGTTTTTTGGGGCAGCCGGGGTGGCTCAGCGGTTTAGCGCCACCTTCAGCCCAGGGCATGATCCTGGAGACCGAGGATCGAGTCCCACATCAGGCTCCCTGCATGTAGCCTGCTTCTCCCTCTGCCTGCTTCTCCCTCTGCCTGTGTCTCTGCCCCTCTCTCTCCCCTCTGTGTATTCTCATGAATAAATAAAATCTTTAAAAAAATAAATAAATGTAGATTTTTCTTCCTCAGGCTGTCGTTTATTTCCCTTAATCTGTCTTCATGGTCTTTTAATTGTTTGTCTCTTTTTTCCTCAGTTTCCCTCTTTGCCATCAACTTGTCTTCTATGTCACTCACTCGTTCTTCCACTTTGTTAACCCTCGTCGTTACGACTTCTAGTTTGGATTGCATCTCATTCAATTGATTTTTAATTTCTGCCTGATTGGATCTAAATTCTGCAGTCATGAAGTATCTTGAGTCCTTTATGCTTTTTTCTAGAGCCACCAGTAGCTGTATAATAGTGCTTCTGAATTGGCTTTCTGACATTGAATTGTAATCCACATTTTGTAACTCTGTGGGAGAGAGGACTGTTTCTGATTCTTTCTTTTGAGGTGAGGTTTTCCTTCTAGTCATTTTGCTCAGTGCAGAGTGGCCAAAAACAAGTTGTATTGGGAAAAGGAGAAAAGAGAGGAGAGAAATAAGGAAAGAAAAGAGAAAAAGAAAAAAGAAAAAAAAAAAGAGAAGAAAAAGAGAAATAAAAAGAAAGAAAGGAAAAAAAAAAAGGATGGGGGAAGCAAACAGAAATCAAAAAGAAAAAAAAAAAAAACACGGGGGAGTATCTTCTGTTTCTGTATACTTTAAGTCCCTTGACTTCCCCTGGAACTTGTTCGTCTAGCTGGTCTTCTCGGGGAGGGGCCTGTCGTGCTGATTTTCAGGTGTTAGCACTTGGGGGAGCTGCTCTGCCCCCTGCCTGGTGCAGGGCTCAGTGGGGGTTGTTTACCCTGTGAGGCCCCAGGAGGAACAACCGCAGTGGCAGCGGCCAGCTCTGGAGCCCTGGATTCAGCTCCCGTAGGAACTCCGGAGCTCTCCGTCTGCAGGGCCTGGAGGCTCCGGGGCGGGGCCGCTGATCTGCTCAGCTCCGGGCAGGAGCGTCCTTGCTGTCCTGGGCCCTCCCGGCCTCTGCCTGTCCCGGGGGGAGGCCGGAACCTGGGCTGTGTCCCGGAGCCCAGTGCTCCCGGGCCTGCGCTGTTGGATTCCTGCTCCGGCCGTGCAACTGCCTCTCCGCGGAGCCGCCGCCCGAGCCCCTCCAAGCTGCTCCCGGAGCGCGCAGCCGCTTTCTCTGCCAGAGCCACCTCCAAGATGCTCCCGGGCCGTGCAGCCCCCTCCACGGAGCCGCCGCCCAAGCCCCTCCGAGCTGCTTTCGGGTCCAGCGGTGCGCGCTGCAGCCCTTTAGGGAGCTCGGCGCACTCTCCTGGGCCCGCAGGTCTCTGTTAGTGTCCCAGGGAGCCCGAGGGCATCCCCGCCCTCCTAGGGTCTTGCTCTAACTACCTGCGGGTGCGTCCCGGGAAGGTTGGTGCAGCTCGTTTCTCCGGGTCGGGGCTCTCCTGTCCTGGGGACACTCGCCCCAGCCTTAGCCCGGCTCCTCGCAGAGCCCCTCCCCCTTGGATGCCTTTTGTTTATTCCCCCACCCCCGCTTCTTCCTACCTTGATAGAAGCGTGAACTCTTCTCACTAGCATTCCAGCTGGTCTCTCTTTAAATCTCAGGCTGAATTCGTAGATTTTCAGGATGATTTGAAGGTTATCTAGGTAATTTGGTGGGGACAGGTGATTTGGGGACCCTACTCTTCCGCCATCTTGCCCCTCTATCCTTTAGAATAATATTCTATACCAAAGCTCATATAAGTAAAAATGAACATTTCAGCTTTTATCAGATAAGTCATATGAGCAGCATTTCTCCCAAATCATAATCTTCTCATATTGTGATAAGAGTTGAGAGTTGTGGAGTGTGTGACTTGTGCAGTGTGTAGTATATACAAGTATACACAAGCAAAGTTCTTAGTTGGGTGAAATCAACAGATTACATATAATGTAAAAGGAAGTGACACAATTACAATACAGAGCTGACAAAATAACTGAAAAGATATTAGCTGCCTTTGGGAAATACTAAGAGGTGGTGGGGAAGGAGGCGGCAAGTGGGGGATTTCCATTTTTCATAAATAGCTGTCTTGACCTTTTGTTTCTTTAAATTATATGCGTTATGTAACAATTTAAAAATGAATAGCCCAGGGGCACCTGGGTGGCTCAGATCGGTTAAGGTCATGATCCTTCTGCTTAGGTCATGTTAGCAGGATTCTGGGATAGAGCCCTGCATCAGGCTCCCTGCTCAGTGGGGAGCCTGCTTCTCCCTCTGCCTCTGTTGGATGTTCTCTCCCTCTGACAAACTTTTTTTTTTTTTTAAGATTTTATTTATTCATGAGAAACACAGAGAGGCAGAGACAATAGGCAGGGGAGAAGCAGACTCTTCACAGGTGGCCCAATGTAGGACTTGAACTTGGATCCCAGGATCACACCCTGAGCCGAAGGCAGATGCTAAACTGCTGAGCCACCCAGGGGTCCTCAAACAAAATCTTAAAACCTACAAAAAACGAAGAGCCAGAAAGATAGAGGCATACAAATTAAGTAAGACACAGGTGTCATAGCAGGTTATACGGAGGAGTCGTTTAAGAAAGGAATCTATAAAAAATTGGGTGGGAATATGGAAAAAAGATTGCTGATCTCTACACAAAAATGTAACTCCACATGGATTGTGGTGATCTTTTATCTTTATTTTTTAAATTTTAAGCTCTACATCCAATGTGGGGCTTGAACTCACAACCCCAAGATCAGTCTCACTCTACAGACTGAGCCAGCCAAACACCTCAGTGACAGTCAATCTTCTGTCAATGTGGCTAAACTACAGTATCCAGTTTTTGGTCAAAAACCAGTCTAACTGCTGTCAAAGTATTTTTTAGACGTAATTAACAGTTAAAATACTATAAATATTATGCTTCATAACATAACATGGGTGGGTACAGTCTAGTCAAAGGTCTTTAAGAGAATCTGAGGTCTGAAGAGGAAGAAGGAATTCTACCTCCAGACAACTCTTCCATGGGTCTCCAGCCTGTCCATCTGCCCTTTCAAACTTGCCAGCCTCTACAAAACTCTCTATACACATCCTATTTGTTGTATTTCTCTGAAGAACTCTTAACACCTGGATTAAGCTCTTAGGTGTAACAAGAACCAACCTTTAAAAACTCTTAGTAAGGGCAGCCTGGGTGGCTCAGCGGTTTAGCACAACCTTCAGCCCAGGGCGTGAACCTGGAGACCCCAGGATCAAGTCCCACATTGGGCTCCTGCATGGAGCCTGCTCCTCCCTCTGCCTGTATCTCTCTGCCTCTCTAGGTCTCTCATGAATAAATAAAAATCTTTAAAAAAATAAAAACTCTTAGTAAAAACTAGTGATCTTTGTAGGATGAAGATTTCCTAAATAAGACTGAAATTACTAACCTAAAAGCTGACCCTGTGTACATTGATTATAACTACTGCCCATAAAAGGTAAAGAATACTTAAAAATGAGAGTATATTGACAAATGTTCCTAATTCTACTTACGCATATGTCCTTTCTCAATCTTTCAGACTTCACTTAGAATTATCTAGGCCTGCTAATTTTAATAATATTCAAGTAAAACTAGCTAAAAACCATGTTTACTAATTCCTCATATTAATTTTTCTTTTTTTTTCTTTTTTTTATTTTTTATTTTTAAATGATTTTATTTATTCATGAGAGAGAGAGAGAGAGATAGGCAGGCAGAAGGAGAAGCAGGCTCCACGCAGGGAGCCTGATGTGGGACTCGATCTCAGGTCTCCAGGATCACACACCCCAGGCTGAAGGCGGCACTAAACCGCTGGGCCACCGGGGCTGCCCTCAGTTCTTTTTAAAAGAATCACTCAAACTACAGAAAACCACCAACCAATATGGAACCTTTATTTTTAAGGTAATTTCTGTACATCTGGAGCCTAAGAGTAATCCTTTTACAAATGGAACTGATTACTAGAATAAACGACGACAAAACCAAACTGGCATCTGATGTGAATCCACAGGAGTTTAAGCTTCAAATCCAGCCAAGAAGTTTGTTACAATCTCTTTCAGCTTAGCATCTGACTGTTCTGAGATCTTTCCATCGGTCCTATTTGGAAATGAAAAGCAGTTCACATCAGTTCTGACCTAAATAAAAATTCAATGACTAGCTACAAAATTCAAAAGAACTTAAAGTTTACAAAAAAGAGGCCATCAATTGTGTTCATACCTTATATTGCCCAAGAGGGCTTGGTGCTGGCTGATAACATGAGCCAAGAAGGCATGCTCAAACTTTGTGATCTTGCTGGGCTCCAATTTATCAAGATATCCTCTTACACCAGCATAAATAACAGCCACTTGTTCTTCAATAGCCATAGGAGCTGAAAACAAAAGAATACAAAGTTAAGCTGCTCAAAAAAATAAAGGCTACATTAACAAAGTCAGAGAAACTTGCCTTTTTTTCTAATTATTAACAAGTCTCTATATATCACCTACTCTTACTTTCTGTGACAAACTACATTAATACCCTTTCCCAGTTCTCTCCCCAGTGAACAGTTTTTCCCTTATATTTGCAAGCCTTCAAGAGCAATCTTAAGCATATTCCACAAGCACTGTTTAGTGTCTGGCAGCATTTATACTATTTGAGATATAAATAATTTGTTGAAACTTTACAGCAAAATAAACACATACTAACATTCATTTAAATCTGCCCAATTCCATTCTCTCAAAGCCAAGGGAGAAAGGTGAAGATGAAATCTAACAGGTTTTAATTCTCAAAATAAAAGTATTAAGTATATTTAGTAAGTTTTCCTGGTTATTTGAATAATGGGACTGTATTGCAAGTAAATAGGCATCAACCACATTCAAAACACTGTATCTTTAATGAAAAAACACCCCTTGTTATATATAGCTTGTAGGGAGCTATGGGATATTCCCAGGCCCTTAAACACAATAGGAACTTGATGAAATTAAAGAACAACTCACAATACTGTCCTTGCTTCAGCAACTCAGTCAATCGCACGCCACGACTCAAGAGTTGCTGAGTGGCAGCATCAAGGTCAGAACCGAACTGGGCAAAAGCAGCAACCTCACGATACTGAGCCAATTCCAGCTTCATGGTACCTGCCACCTGAAATACAGAAATGGTCAATTCATGCAACACAAAAATACTTGTTGACAAAGAACACTATACAAATACATTATAATTTTAACTTCATGATATCCCTCGACAAAGTGATGCAAATTACCTGCTTCATGGCCCTGGTTTGGGCAGCAGATCCAACACGGGACACAGACAAACCGACGTTAATGGCAGGGCGGATACCTTTGTAGAACAATTCTGTTTCCAAGAAAATCTACAACATACAGAGAATACACGTACTATTGAGCTCCAAAAGAAAAATCCAACTATTTTCAAAATTAAGTTAAACTAAAGCCCAAGATCTCCAAGGAAAAATGTTCAGTGTCTCATCATCAAGAGCCCCTTCAATCTTTCATAGCAGATACCAACTTACATATTCTATTGCTAAGATATATGAGAAGAACAGATAAAAAATTTCTATCAAAATATATGCAGATGAAGTGATTTGATCTCTGAGATTTGCTTCAAGATTATCTAGCTTGCTATATATGAAGGCTGGCTATAAATGAAGCAAAGATGAGGTGTGCTATACCACAAGTTAAAATGGGTGAGAAACACATGGAGGGTTTGGTTCATTATACCGTTCTCCTTACTTTTCTATACCTTTGAAATTTTCCACAATAAATAGTGAAAGGCATTGAACAAATCAGTTCATAAACACTAATCTCAACCAATGTCTTGGAATCACCCAAAGCTTTTACATTTATCTTAATCATAAAATAATACCTGTCCATCAGTGATGGAAATGACATTTGTTGGAATGTAAGCAGACACATCACCAGCTTGCGTTTCTATGACTGGTAAAGCAGTCAAGGAGCCACCACCAAAAGAATCGTTCATTTTGGCTGCTCTCTCTAGCAGACGGGAGTGTAGGTAGAACACATCACCAGGATAGGCTTCACGACCAGGGGGCCGGCGGAGCAGCAGAGACATCTGACGATAAGCAACAGCCTATATAGTACAGGAAAGGGTTATAAAGTTTAGTTACTAGAAGCTAAATTTGTCACCTTCCTTTGTGGTGCAAAATATAAACAGATTCTAAAGATACATATCCTCTGACCTGTTTGGATAAGTCATCATAGATGATCAAAGCATGTTTGCCATTATCTCTAAAATATTCTCCCATAGAACAGCCAGAATAAGGAGCCAGGTACTGAAGTGGAGCAGCATCAGAAGCAGTAGCTGACACCACAATGGTGTACTTCATGGCATCTGGAAGAAAATAAATTTTTTAAGTTTCACAAGGTTATCAACATTTTGATTTTGGAGGTCTATATAACAGGCCTATAATAAAAATTGGGGGTGCCTGGGTGGCTCAGTTGATTAAGCATCTGCCTTCAACTCAGGTCAGGATTCGAGAGCCCTGGGATTGAGTCACGATGGGGTTCCCTGCTTAGCAGTGAGTGAGTCTGCTTCTCCCCCTGCCCCTCCCCTCTGCTCGTGCTCTCTCTCAGATAAATAAAATCTTTTTAAATATTTTAAAAATAAATAAAAATTAAGTG
Organism: Vulpes vulpes; assembly: GCF_048418805.1. Lineage (NCBI taxonomy): Eukaryota > Metazoa > Chordata > Mammalia > Carnivora > Canidae > Vulpes > Vulpes vulpes. The sequence goes on from NC_132792.1 coordinate 115,278,015, forward strand.
CTTTACTAAGTCATTCACCAAAGTCAGATTAACCAGAGCCAAAAAGCACCTATTTTAAAGAAACCAATAGAAATCTTAAGATGGTTTTATTCTATTTTTTTACTTATTTTTATTTTACTTATTGAATTACGTTAATAGAGATTTCAGTTCATTAGGGAGTGATTTAAACTAGCCTTCACTAAGGAAAAGCTACTCTTAAGATTAGCAACAATAGGACTCCCAGAGAACAATGAGACTATAGCAGTTCGTCCTCCCCCCACACGCCTTTTTTAAAGTAAATCCTATCCTCAAGGTAGGGCTCTTTTCACATCCCCAACACCAAGAGTCACATGCTTTACCAACTGAGCCAGCCAGGCACCCCCAGACTAAAGTTCTTTAATACCTGCATCTGTAAGTCTCTTCACCAACTGGGCAACCGTAGATCTCTTCTGACCAATAGCAACGTAGATACAGTATAGCTTCTTCTTTTCATCAGTTCCATCATTGAAACGTTTCTGATTAATGATTGTGTCAATAGCGATTGACGTTTTCCTTTAAAAAGAGAAAGTAAACGTAAATCTTAGTAAATAAATACTTCAAGGATTTCTCAACTTCATTACTACTAACCCTCATCACACTCCACTTTCCCTATTATATCCAAAGCATTCACCATTCCAAGCCTAAAAAGTAATCTTTCCAACAAGCACATTTTAGTTGGAATGTTTAATGAGCTTTACGCACCCAGTTTGCCGGTCACCAATAATCAGCTCACGCTGACCACGACCAATTGGCACCAAGCTATCCACAGCCTTGATGCCAGTCTGCATGGGTTCACGCACAGAGATTCGAGGAATGATCCCAGGGGCTTTCAGGCCAACTCGCCTACGGGTCTTGGAACCAACTGGACCCTGTTAAATAAAAAGGAGCCCTCAGAACAATTAGTTTTGATGTCTGTTAGAAACTGAATACAACCACATCTAATACATGATATACATACCTTTCCATCGATGGCATTACCAAGGGCATCTACAACACGGCCCAATAGCTCCTCGCCAACTGGAACGTCCACAATGGCTCCTGTTCTTTTCACGATATCTCCTTCCTTAATTAGTTTATCATTTCCAAACACGACAACACCAACATTGTCAGGTTCCAAGTTCAGAGACATACCCTACACAAAACAAAATTGAACCCCCATGAAGCCTGAGTAGTACTTCTCTCCCCATTGGTCAACACTACATGATACAAAAACAGCTAGTAAAAAAAAAAATGTCCTTCAGATCTGGTTTACTCAAGTATTTTTACAACAAACAAGCTGCTTTGGTAGAGACTTTTAAAACAGCAACATGCTCCCTTGAATAATCTTAGAGCATTATGATGAGCCTGACATGCTCCTTTATTGCATCCTCAAAGAACTAAAAGAAGCAAAGAAACTGAACAAGTCAAGCCTTTTTCACTGATCTCTTTTGTCTAGGGCTTTTGAACCAGATGATCAGTATGAAATAAAGTGATCAACTAGAAATTTTAAGACACAGTTGATTTACATCTTTTTATCTGTGAAAACGTCCATTAACAGTTTAAAAAATTATAATGAGAACTCACTGGGTTAATAGAAAGTGAAACAAGCTACCCAAACAAGGACAAAATGCCATAATGTAACAGTGGTAGGTCATCTCTCATCATTACAACCTTAATTCAAAATGGTAAGATTTTTAAGTCCTTAATCATTACTAAGGAAAAATGCTATTCCGGAACACAGTCTGGTCACTAATGACAGCTCTGTAAGTACTCAGAATAAAGGAATATCATGGATTATTCCTACAGGTACAAATTTGTAACTTAAATCTTTAATGTTCAATATAGTAGTCACTAACCACACTGTGTAGCTATTTAAAATTTGAATTAGGGATCCCTGGGTGGCGCAGCGGTTTGGCGCCTGCCTTTGGCCCAGGGCGCGATCCTGGAGACCCAGGATCGAATCCCACGTCGGGTTCCCGGTGCATGGAGCCTGCTTCTCCCTCTGCCTGTGTCTCTGCCTTTCTCTCTCTCTGTGACTATCATAAATAAATAAAAATTAAAAAAAAAAAAATTGAATTAACACTATCTTACCAAAGTCAGAGACACTGACTTTTCTCTCCAATTAACACATCTCTATAGCTTACCCACTTTCTCTGTGAGAAATTCCTCATTGTACACACTCAATAGTCTCGCATGTACAATATTATACTTAAACAGCAGAAGACATAAAATATTTCCATCATTGCAAGAAGTTTTATTAGACAATACTAGATTCCTACATCTTAAAAGCTAAAAAGAAACTGGGTTCATTTATTTCAGCCACACCTTTAAAAGCTATGTAATACATATACAATTGAAGATATGAGAAGCTAAGTGTTTTTTTTTTTTTAGAAGCTAAGTTTTTAGCCAAGGTCTTACAGCTACAGAGAAAACTTTTGGCTCTATAAGTAATCTTCCCTAACATGGCTCTTTTGCCATACTGGTCACTAGCCAGAGGACCAAGACTTTTCCCATTTGTGCTGAGTGGGTAATCATACGACCCCTGGTCTACCGAGGTATCATTCTCTGCTTTCCTCAGAAAACCCATGACTCCTACCATTTGTTTTCATCCCACTGGCCAACCAGGCCCAACCTAATAGAAAGAAGTAGACTTTTATCATCAGAGAGCTTCTGATAACTTGATATCACCAGTTTAACTCAACACTAATAGGTCTACCCTTACTAGAAATAAAAATTCAACGACTTTCAACTTTCCACCAGAAATGAATTTAGTTGGAAGTTATCTAATGCTTTTGTATAAGATGATCTTAATGGCTACAAAACAGACTTTTTAGAATTTGGCTGAAAGTCTACTAAATTTTTTTTTTCGGTGGCAGTGGCTACAACTTATATATACATCAGTCCCTTGTGTAAAAACTTTGGTAGCCAAAACCTTTTATTCTTTTCACAATCTATGAGAATGACTAAAACCCTGAAGAAGCTGAAATGTAAGTTCAAATACAAAAAATACTAGCACAATCTCTGAATTACTAAAGGAATAACTCAGAGACCAATCCCAATACACAAAAAATCTCATTTTATAATTTACCTTTAAGCCTGAAGAAAACTCTACCATTTCTTCTGCCTGAACATTTCTCAGCCCATGTACACGGGCAATACCATCACCAATGCTTAGGACACGCCCAGTCTCTTCAAGGTCGACAGAGGTATCAGCTCCAAGAATACGCTCTTCAAGGATAGAGGACACTTCAGCAGTGCCTATTAAGAGAAAAATTCCATTGCAAAAACAGCCTGGTCCCAAAATCTTTTTAAAACCCACTTCCCTGACAATGTAAGAACTATTGTTTTATAATCACAGTAATCAAATTATTCTAAAATGTAATATACATGGTTCTATTCAAAAAAGCTTGGTGTCTTCCACTACTATAAAAACAAATCTAAGCGATGAAAAGAAAATTTCACAAAACAAATGTAAACCAAACAAGAATCTAGTAAGACTAAACAACACCATTATAATAAATATTTTCTACCTTCTACTCCTTTGGTTTAATTTCTAAGGAACTGTATGTATGCTGAAACCTGACTTTTTGGCTAAATTCTGCAGGAAGCTTATAAATGCTTTATTTGTAAGCTTTTGTAAAAAAAATAATAATAATAATAAAATAAAAAATTTTAAAAAATATTTTTTTTAGGGATCCCTGGGTGGCGCAGCGGTTTGGCGCCTGCCTTTGGCCCAGGGCGCGATCCTGGAGACCCGGGATCGAATCCCACATCAGGCTCCCGGTGCATGGAGCCTGCTTCTCCCTCCGCCTGTGTCTCTGCCTCTCTCTCTCTCTCTCTGTGACTATCATAAATAAATAAAAAATTAAAAAAAAAAATTTAAAAAAAAATATATTTTTTAAAGTAGGCTTCATGCCCAGCATGGAGCCCAACACGGTGCTTAAACTCATGACCCTGAGCTAGAGACCTGGGCTGAAATGAAGAGTGGGACACTTAACCAAATCAGCCACACCCCAAAAATGCAGTCTATTTTTAAAAGCAACTATTAACAAAGTATAAATCTTTCCCTTCAAAGGCAAATACTTATTATTCTTCATCTTAGCATGTAACATTTAACATTCACTCTTAAATCTTCAGTTCAAAAGCTCCAATCATGTCTCCAAAGGAATTCCCTAACCTACAGCATCTTCCTATGCACACTTCCCCACACTTCTCTATCCTATTTGCAATGTGCAAATTTATAGGTTGCCATGTATGGATTAGCAGCTACTACTTTCAAAAAAACATAATGGTAAAAATTCCTTACTTTTTTCTAAAGGTTTTTAGGAGAGGAAAAGTCAAAAAAAAAAAAAAAAAAAAAAAAAGGAGAGGAAAAGTCTTTCATAGTTGAGAAAGGATGCCTACCATCTTATACATGTACTTTCTGTTTTCACCCAAAGGATATTATATTAGAAGAAAAAAGCTGTAGTATCACGAAAAAAGAAGTATTTCACTAGAACAAGAGAATCTACCAAGACACGGCTAAATGGCACATTACAGGCTAAGAGTCTGAGATTTGTAGTAACTCAAGTAGAGAGGGAAAAAAAATTAACAAATGACAATAAAACACAAGTTATGTAACCTATGTAACTTATCTTTTCACTTATTGACAAGGCAATAAGTGTGGTAGTCTCAGAAATAATGACTTACCAGTCTTCTGAAGATGAGTATTAGAGGCATGGAGGTTCCTTGCAGCAATGAAGGATGATCCCAAAGCATTTTTGGAGACCTAGTACATAAATACATTTAAGAATTCGACTTAAAAAAAAAAAAAGCCTTTATAACACTAGCAAGCATAAATGCAGGCTTAGTTTGATCATGTTATCAGTGAAAATATAAACTATATTCAAAATATCTTGTTTAAAATTGGAAGACTTAATCATGTGATGAAGTCGCTTTTGATATATGCAAAAAATCTATTATGCAGCTCCTAACGACACTGTTAACTATTCTATAAAAAGCATATTTTAAAAACCAATAGTTACCAAATTATCTTTAATTAAATGGCCTCAAGTACTGTTATTTCATCCTTAGATATATTTCAGTTGAACTGTGGAAATTCTCAATAAGATAAAGTGCTTCCTAAAGGGGGCGAATATCAATACACACCCTATTTTACTTAAAAAAAAAAAAAAGAAAAAGAAAACAAACAAAAAAAAGGGGATCCCTGGATGGCCCAGTGATTTAGTGCCTGCCTTCGGCCCAGAGCATGATTCTGGGGTCGCGGGATCGAGTCCCATGTCAGGCTCCCTGCATGGAGCCTGCTTCTCCCTCTGCTTGTGTCTCTGCCTCTCTCTCTGTCTCTCACGAATAAATAAAATCTTTTTTTTAAAGAAAAAATATAAAAAAGCAAATAAAAATTAAACTGGTAAATGTTAGAATTTGATTAGAAATTAAGCGTGGCTGTGGGCTCTTTTTTTCCCTGCCTTCCACAAAGCCCACAGCAATCTGCACTCCCTCCTCCTTCAAGCTGTCATGCTGGGATTGGTCACTGTCCATTCTGAACCCACTACTTTCTATAGGACTGGATGAAAAACCGTTAAAAATGTTTTTTTCTTCTAATGGTTATTAGAACGGTAAAACAGCCAGTGCTTATTTTACCTTTGAAACTGAGATCACACTTACCATGGAAAAAAACATAAGCAAATGTAAGCTTTAAAAACTTCAAGGGCGATAAGTACCGAAGGGCATTGACCTTTCAGGGGCATTTTCCAACCTACGTTCTACCTTGACTTCTCAATCGCGGTCCAACGACTCCTCAAGGACGGAATCTTAAAACACGTCAAAGAACCACAAGATAAAGCAAAGTCTTTTTCCCCCGCCTGAGACCACCTGGGCGTCACCGCTCACGGTATCGGACACATGAAACGCACATCCGCCCCACCTCCCCATCGCTTCGGCACCGGGCACCGAGACGGCCCGCTGAGTACTGACAGGAGCGCCTTCGTTTATGGCTTTGCCCCGAGCCGACCTCGGGGCAGAGGAGGAAGAGGAGAAATGCCGGGGCCTGCTGACCTTCAGACAATGTCAGGTCGCCTCCACAAGAGCTAGCGACAGTGCTCTGACCTTCAGCGGGGTCGAGCCTCGCCGTTTCCGAGCGGGCTTCGGAGAGCTAGCGCCCCAGCCCCTGACCTTCACTCCCGGACCTCCTCCCTCTCGGACACCACCCCTCTCCCCTCGCCGAGGCCCCATCTCTGGCCGGCCTCGAGGGCACCACCTCCTCTGCTCAGCACCTTCCCGACGGAGGGCGAGCGACGGCCCCTGCGCCGCCACGCAGCCCGGCCCGAGCGGCCAGCACTGCAAGATGGCGGCGCCCGCCAGCCCCTCACCCTCCTTGCAGCAAGAGCTCTCGAGTCAGCGCACCATCAGACACCCCCGTGCACCCTCCCTCCTGCCGGTCCCCCGCACTCACCAGCCCGGCCCGCCGAGGGAGGGCGCGGGCCACGGCCGCGGCGACGCGCACGGACAGCATCTCTGCAGTTTCTCTCCGGGTGGCTCCTCCGCAGCCGCAGCCTCCGGACTGACTGGGACAAAATGGCTGAGCCTCGAGGAAGGTCAAGGCAGCCGGCCCACCTGACCCGGAAGTACCGCCCCTCGCTGTCACCCCCGGCCGGAAACCTGCCCCCTGCGGGAAAGTTGGGGGTGGGGTCACCTCTTTCAAGTATCGTTTTTAGAATTAAACTTAAAAATGAGTGATTAAACCTTTGTCAGCTTCGGCCCAGGCCTTCGTTACACATTTATTTTGACCTATTGAGTCGACCTTGTGGTTGCCCCTGGCGACCGTGTGGGTAGCGGAACCCGCTGGGATGTGGTTCGTCACCCTTTACTGGGGCGGCAGCTGGTTCGAAGGTGATGGGAGGTTGACGGTGTGGGGTCCGAGACTACAGCTTTTAAAGCTTTATAGCAATAGTAAACAGTTCATCACCGGAAACTTGCCGAACTGATTAATCCATAGATCTCTGGCCCCATTCCCCAGACCCTCTTAAAGTCGAAAATTTGGAGCAATCTGATTTTCAGAGAGGCGCCCATACCATTCCAGGTGATCCATGAAGCACTTAGATGGCAAAGTCGCAGTGCTTTTAGATTATGTGTAAATGAAATCTGTAAATTAGAACAAATTGCTTAAAAATGGTAATAAACACAAAGAGCCGAAGAAGAGTGGTTGCCAATTCTACTGAGAATGGTGCAGTTTGGACAAGGATTCAAAGTCCTCTAATCAGCAGCTAGTTTCATGAGAGTGTTTAAATTTGGAATAAAATGGAAATTATGAAGAAAAAAACTCCTTCCCGTACCTACACATTAACACTGGGGCAGAACTACCCCCCTCCACACACACACAGAATTTTGGTGATATTGAGAATTTTTGTGTGATATGCACAGAATTGGCAGGGGGATATTGGATGTCTTATCTGGTTTACGCCCAAAACCTTAATTTGGGTGAGACATGTGAATATCTGGATTAAAAGGCTCATATCGGGATCCCTGGGTGGCGCAGCGGTTTGGCGCCTGCCTTCACCCCAGGGCGCGATCCAGGAGACTCGGGATCGAATCCCACGTCGGGCTCCCGGTGCATGGAGCCTGCTTCTCCCTCTGCCTGTGTCTCTGCCTCTCTCTCTGTCTCTGTGACTATCATAAATAAATAAATTAAAAAAAAAAAAAGGCTCATATCCCAAAATATAGCTTGCAAATGTATGGTCAGCAATCCCTTTCTCTAATATTCTATTCCATTTTCAAGGTGAATATCCTTCTTGTCATGGATAAAAATAGGCTAATGGGAAAAAAATTAGTTTGTGAAAACAAAAATGACTGAGGCTTATTCTGTGGAATTTGTATCGATGAAAGCACAGACAAAGGGCCTAAAGATAACTTTTTCCCCCCATACTCTGGGGCTGGATCTACTTAATTGAAATTTGATTACTGAGAAGAGACATATATGACTAGAACAAAAAGAATAAGCAAGCCATATAATATGGTGTTGGCTAGTTAGTAAAATTCTTTTGAAAACTAATTTAATCATTTTAAATAAGCATGTGACTTAAAAGTATTTATTGCTAATACTGAGCAACAATTTGATATTAAACCACATATATCAGACCACTGAGTAAGCACATGGTCTATCTTTCCTGTTGTTTCACAGTATACTACAGGAGGCTGCAGGCCGCACTATGGTCTAACTAACCTTCAAAGATAAAATAATTGAAGCCAGAACATTATGGTCAGATTCTAGCTCTACTACCTAATCTTGGTCAAGTCATTTATTCCATGTATGTGTGTGGTTTTTAATGTGAAATTTGTAGAATAAGGTGTTCATCTATTTTTACAGGGTACTTGTAGGAATGAAACTAAAATAGGAAAATACAGAGAAAACTACACATTGCTGTCTGTGTAAAGAGAACCTCTCATAGTGTTAACTACAATGATGGAGAGAGAACTTCAGGAAACAAAAGAAATGAATAAAGAGGGCACCTGTGTGGCTCAGTGGTTGAATGAATGTCTGCCTTTGGCTCAGGTCATAATCCCGGGGTTATGGGATCGAGTCCTGCATCAGGCTCCTTGCAGGGAGCCTGCTTCTCCCTCTGCCTATGTCTTTGCTTCTCTCTGTGTCTCTCATGAATACATACTTAAAAAAAAAAAAAAAAGAATGAGGAATGGCTGATGTGGCAGTGACAGTGCCAGCAGTTGGATGCTATCAACTGGTTTTTTGTTTTTTAAGGTTTTTAAGTCATCTCTACACCCCAAGTGGGGGCTTGAACTCATGACCCAGATCAAAAGTCCCACTCTTCTGATTGAGCCAGCCAAGCTCCCCAACTCTCAACTATTTTAAAGCAGTCGCCAGCACATTTAGCTCTTTGGTAGTGGAAAATAAAGGCTAAGATTAAGACTGCTGCAGCTGATATTGCTAGGATAAAAAAATAAAAATTTTAAGTCAATGCACTTAAACGTGGGGAGAAACGAATATGTGCTATAAAGAACAAGTTTCAGGTATTTTTTAAGACAACTGATTCACGTCAGAAATAAAAATATAAAAAAGAAAAAAACAGCCTGGTTGTAGACCGCTGTCCCCATCGAGGAAATGATATCACCGAGCGCAGAGAGAGCCGCAAGGCGTCAATCCAGGAGAGCTGGGGGGCTGGAGCCTTGGACTAGCCTCGGACTCGGAGGCTCGGAGGCCTAGTAAAAACTACAACTCCCAGAAATCCCGGGACGAGAAGGGGGGCGGAACCAACGGTGTGTGGGCGGGGCCTCCAGAGCGAGCGGCGAACTTCTCCCGCGAGGAGCTTCTCGAGAAGTGGCGGGAGCGGCGGCTATGGAGGCGCAGGAAGAGAAGGAGGCGCAGGTGATGGGGCGGGAGCCGGGATTTGTGGCTTCCGGGGAAACGGCGTCTTTGACACATTTTCCCAGCGGGTGGATCTCCTGGGCGTTTCATGTTTACTTTTTTTCCTCCCCGTACTCTCCTGGTCCATCTTTAGAACCGCCTTCACCATCCTGCCTAGACCCCGGGGCAAGGGCGCCTGCCTTCTTTCCCGGGGCTCTCCTAGCGTGGTCTCGGGCGTGGAGAGCGGCGGAGCCCCTCGGTAGCGAGCCCTCTCATTGGACCCAGTGGGATTTCCGAATCCGAACCCACCTTCCAGCCCAGCCTCGCGGTTCACCGCTGCTTCCTAGTTAGGGTTTTCACACCTGACCTGGGCCTGCGTCCCAACCCCGGGTGCCCCCCGGTACAGCGGGGCCTTTGGTGTGTTGAGGGCGACGCCTTTTTCAGACTTTGCACGTATAATAATGCTTTAGCACCTTCATGTTGAGTTCTAAAATCAATCGAGTGATGCAGATTATTACCATGCTACTTTGTAGCTTTAGGAAAGGGTGGATTGTTTTCTGATAATGTTGTTCATCGTGCTTGCTCACCTCTGTTTCCTGACATCTGTCTGGTGTGTGGCTCCATAAAGACAAATTGTTTTGTTTTTGTTTTTGTTTTTTTTTTTCGTAAAGACAAATTGTAATGTGAAGTAAAGACAAATTGTAATGTGAAGTAAGTAGGATGCCAGAATATTTCTAGAAAACGTTTTGGTTGCCTCTGATCACTTCTTTCTGATGTTTGCTTCATGCTGTTACAATAAACAAGACTTATAATATTTTTCTTATAATGGTTAGGTTGCTGCGTGGTTGAAGAAAATATTTGGAGATCACTCCATTCCGCAATATGAGGTGAACGCTCGGACCACAGAGATTTTACATCACCTTTCGGAACGCAACAGGGTCCGAGACAGGGACGTCTACCTGGTTATAGAGGACTTGAAGCAGAAAGCAAGTGAATATGAATCAGAAGGTGAGATTAATTGCAGAGTTTTGGATGAGATAATAACTCGAGGTAACTACATTTTGTAACGCTAAGAATACAAAGTTAATTTAGTGTAGATTGCTTGTCAATTTTGCTTCTTGTTCTAGCCAGATTTGCCTCCCACTCCATTATTATAGCAACTTAATAAATCATAAACTTCATTGTAATGTCAATTTTATTGGTACTCTGATACCAGATAGTAACCCCTAACACATGAGTCTAAAGTTAGCCTGACATACGAGCCTTCAGTTTTTCACTTGCATATCTTTTTGGTCTGTTTTTAGTCTTTATGCTTTAGTTATAGTGACCCATCGGGACATCTGAGGTGACAGCCATGAACTGCCGGACTTGAACAAATCACGCTATCGCTGTGTATTCATGGGATCACATTAGAATTTTCTGCTGTGTATATGTAGCTTGAAAAAGTGCATTCAAGACACCTGTTGTTGTTTTTATAATACAAACTACACACAAAAGAATTGACAAAAGCCTTTCAGTGGGTTGGAATATACAAAAGAGGAAGAAAGTGAGACCTACAATTGCCCTGTATTTATTTAACTATGTCTTTGGTACATGTTACATGCAATATTTTGAATGTAGTACAAATTATATTGTAAATCTGTTGTGTATGGGCTTTCTTCCAGTTTTCTTTTAAAAATTAACATACAGCAAAATTGGCTTTTTGTTTTGGTGCACTGCTTTTAGCCTATATGCTATGTTTCCATGATGGAACAATACTTTATATACTTATTATTTTATGCAATTACTTTTTATTTTTTAAAGATTTTATTTATTTATTTGAGAGGGAGAGAGAGACAGATAGTGACAGAGATAGTGAGAGAGACCACAAGTGCGGAGGAGAGGGAGAAGCAGCTTCCCCACTGAGGAGGGAGCCCAACATGGGGCTCAGTCCCAGAACCCCAGGATCACGACCTGAGCCAAAGGCAGACACTTAGCTGACTAAGCTACCCAGGCACCCTATGCAATTGCTTTTTAAATCAGGAAAAAGGGGCGCCTGGGTGGTTCAGTCAGCTAAGTGTCTGCTTTTGGCTCTGGTCATGGTTTTAGGGTCCTGGAACGGAGCCCCCTGTCAGGCTCCCTGCTCAGCAAGGAGTCTTTCTCCTGCTGCCCCTCCCCTGTACTCAGGTGCTCTCCTCTCCGTCCCCCAAATAAATAAATATTTTTTTTAAAAATCAGGAGAAAAAATATGCATTTATGCTCTTCATAATTCCATAGCCACCTTTCCTGATATTCATTGTTTTTTGTGTGTGCATTTGAATTACTGTTTGGGGTCACTCGCTTTTAGCCCACAATAGCTTCTTTAGAATTTCTTCTAAATCAGAACTGCTTATGACAAATTCTCTCCATATTTGTCTATCTGGGAGTCTTTATTTTGCATTCATTTTTTAAAGATAGTTTCACTAAATGTAGGACTCTTTGAGAGTTTTTATCTTGAACACTTTGAATATGTTAACTCATTCTTTCTGACCTCCTTGGTTTCTGCCGAGAAGTCAACTGTAAATCTTATTGGAATTTCCTTGTAAATAATAAGTCCTTTTTTCTTTGTTGTTCTCAAGATCATCTCCTTATCTTTTACTTGAGCATTTTTACCTTGGTATGTATGTTTGTGGATCTCTTTGCATTTATTCTGCTTGGATTTGTTGAATGATTCAAGTTTTGTGGGGTTTTTTGAGTTATTCCTTGGATGTGTAAATTATTGATTTTCAATAAATGTGATAAGTTTTCAGGCATTATTCCTTTGACTGTTTTCTCCTACTTCTTTCTTCTGGACTCCCAACGTGCATATGTTGGTGTGCCTAATGGTGTTCCTTGTTTTTCTGTGGTGCTTTTTTTTTTTTCTCTCAACATTTTTCCTCTCTGTTCTTCAGCTTCCATAATCTCCATCACTTTATCTTCAAGTTCACTTATTCTGCCACTTCAAGTCTGTCGTTTATTTTCTCTAGAAACTTTTCATTTTAGTTATTGTACTCTTCAACTCCAGCATTTCCATTTAATTTTTTTTAGTAATTTCCATTTCTTTTTATATTCTCTATTTGATGCAACATTGTTATTATACCTTTTGTTGGGTCTATGTTTTTTATTTATTTTTTAAAGATTTTATTTATTTATTCATGAAACACAGAGAGAGAGAGGCAGAGACAAAGGCAGAGGGAGAAGCAGGCTCCATGCAGGAAGCCCGACGTGGGACTCAATTCCGGGTCCCCAGGATCCAAAGGCGGCACTAAACCACTGAGCCACCCGGGCTGCCCATTGTTGCGTCTTTAATCATGGTTTTCTTTTTCTTTTTTTTTTTTTTTAATTTTTTTTAAAGATTTTATTTATTTATTCATGAGAGACACACACAGAGAGAGAGAGAGAGAGGCAGAGACATAGGCAGAGGGAGAAGCAGGCTCCATGCAGGGAGCCCGACGTGGAACTCGATCCCAGGTCTCCAGGATCACCCTCTGGGCTGCAGGCAGCACTAAACTGCTGCGCCACCAGGGCTACCCTAATCATGGTTTTCTTTGGTACTATGAACTTGTTCATTATGCTATTTTGAAGTCTTTTCTGATAAATCCAACATCTGTCATTCTGACAGGCAGTTTCTGTTGCTTTTTGCTCTGGGTCATGCTTTCTTGTTTTGCATTCCTCTCTATTTTTTTTTTTGTGTGTGTGGAAATTGGACTTTTTAGATACTGTAATGTATTGTAGTAACTCTGGGTACAAGTCTCCCAACACCCCAACCCCTCAGAGCTTGTTGTCATTATGGTTTTCTTGTTTAATGACTGTCTGATTGTTTTTAATGAAATCTATTTACCCTTGATGGTATTTAGCCTGTGATACTTAAGTATCCCACAGTCACTGTGGGATGGCAGTGGCTTTGGTAGGATTGTCTTCCTCTCTTTCATGGACTATATCCAACTGCAAAATTCTGCTAATTGACAGCTGATTATTGTTTCCAACAATGTTGTGGGATATAAATTGCTCTACAAGTGAATCCAACCAAATTCTGGCACCCTTAAAGGAATAGTTTCAGAGGGCAGTGTTTGATATTTGTTGTGACCCTAGGATGGCTTTTGTCATGTATCTTATTTTCTGCTTCTCCTATGCAAACTAACTATAACTAGCCTACAGTTTAACCTGTGTCTTGATTCTTTTCCCAATTGCTTTTTACTATAACTTCCACAGTTCTTGAGAGTCTCTTTAAGCTTGGACTTCTCCAGGCTCTATTGCAAATGAATTCAATTCCTTTGGGAAGATGCTGGGAATTATCTCTTCTATGGCTTGCTTCTTCCTCTGCCCAGAATCTCTGAGTCAGGGATCTGGAGTTGGGGGTAGAGACATTAACATTAACAAGCTTTTCTCTGAGTGGCACTGCCATTGTAGATGCTGAGTGATTGGTTGACAGGGGAGTACAACAAGCCTCTTGGAAAAAACAAAAAACAAGCCTCTTGGTTTGCCTTTCCTGGGGTGGAATCACCACCTCATGAGCTGGTGCAGGACCCTTGGGACCCTGGTATTCTCAGCATGCTAGAAGCTCTCCCAATAGTCAAAACAGTCTGGAGTGGAGTCTTTGCCTCATTGAACTGGGAGGGAGAAGGTAAGGGTGGTCTTGGTTTAAATACGACAAACTCTCATCTTCCTTACTGAATTTTCATAGATTTTCTAGAATAGTTGATTCTTTATTTGCTATTTGTCCTTAGGACCATTTCCAGAGGTTTTAAATCATTGTGTTTTGGTTCTGGGTGGTTGTTGTTGTTTTTACATGGTTGGGTTTCTTACTTTGTTTTTTACAATTTTCGTCAGTTTCACTGGAGAGCAGGTATGCAGATCTTGTACTGTTTGGCTGGAAGTCTTAACTCCTGGTCTGTTGATTTTTGACAAGGGTAAGAGACAATTCAGTGGAGGAAAAAATAGCCTTTTTCAATGATTAGTGCTGGAGTAACTGGATGATCCACATGTACAAGAATGAAGTTGGACCCTCCCTCATGCCATATGTAAGAGTAAACTCAAAACAAATGAAAAACCTAAACACAAAAGCTAAACCTAAAACTCAGAAGACAACATCAGAGTATATATCTTCATGACCTTGAATCTGGCAGTGGTTTCTTAACTATGATCCCCCTAAACAGAAGCAACAAAGGAAAAAGATAAATTGGATATCGTCAAAATTAAAAACTTTTGTTCTCAAAGGACACCATCAAGTAAATGAAAAGACAACCCACACCATGGAAGAAAACATTTGTAAATCATATCTGATAGGGGACTTGTATCTACAGGGCACTTAAGTAGCTCACTTGGTTAAGTATCTGCCTTTGGCTTGGGTCACAATCCCTGGCATTGAGCCCCACATCAGGCTACCTGCAGGGAGCCTGCTTCTCCTCCTCCTTCTGCTGTTCCCCCTGCTTGTGCTCTTGGGCGCTCTCTCTCTCTCTGTCAAACAAATAATCTTAAAAAAGGGGGCGGGGGGACTTATATCTACAACATATAAAGAACCCTTACAACTCAATAATAAAAAGATAAATAATCCAATTAAAAATGGACAAGGGGTGTGAATATACATTTCTTCCAAGCAGATACAAAAATGGCCATTAAACCAGCATTGATAGCCATCAGGGAAGTGCAAATGAAAACTGCAATTCGACTTCACACCTACAAGGAGGGCTACAATCAAAAAGAAAAGTATTTGGGTCTTGAGTTATCATTATATTGATCATTATTAAGTTCTGTGAGTGACCACTATGCAAAAATAATAATAATGATGATAACAACAGTTGGTAATGTATGGAGAAATTGAAATCCTCATACACTTCTGGTAGGATTGTAATATCATACATTTGCTTTGGAAAAAAGTCTGATAATTCCTAAAATGGTTAAACATAGTTAGCGTGTGACCAGCAGTTCTACTCCTAGGTATATACCCAAATACGAAACGAGTAAAGACAGAATGTAGGTAAGTGGTTCCTAGGGCTTCATGGGTTGGGGAATTGGAATATGATGACTAAGAAATATGGGTTTTTTTTGGGGGGGTGTGATGAAAATGTTCTAAAATTGATCATATTGATGGTGTACAACTCTGAATATACTACACACCATCAAATTATATACTTTAGGTGGGTGGATTGTGTGATATGTGATGATTTCAATAAAGCTATTAAAAATTCAAATAAAACAAACATCTTAGTTACCATAGAACTCCTATATCTTTTCAGCCAAGCATCTTCAGAACCTTCTCATGGAGAGTGTGAATTTTTCCCCTGCCAATCTGTCTAGCACTGGTTCTAGGTACCTGAATGCTTTGGTTGACAGTGCAGTGGCCCTTGAAACAAAGGATACCTCACTAGCTAGGTAATTCTTGTGACAATTTTAATTTCTGAAATCATATATACTATAAGGTCTTGACCTGAGGACTTTTTCTTTCTCTGGGTAATTCTATATAGGAAATAAACAATAAATGCAGAAACACTGAATTTACTTATCCTTATCTTTGCCAATGAGTATGTGTAATTAATTCAGATAAGTTCAGTGTTCTTTAAATTTTCTTCTTCCAAGATTAGGTTTGTAAAGGTTGGTTCTCATGTATATTTGGAAAGAGGTTAGGTATTACTTACATCACTCAACCTAAACAATAAGAAAAGCAGTAGGTTAAATGATCTGATTGAGCATAGTGAATTATGGTCACTCTCCCCCTACTGGTAGAGTAGGTTAAGGACTTTTATTCTTAGGCATTCCAGCTATATAATGATATTATTATTTTCAACAATACTAAGGGGAAACTGAAGCTCAGGAAAAGTCTGTTAAATAACTTCTCCGAGCTGGTAAATGTCAGAATTGGGATTCCAACCCAATTTGACTCCAGAGTCCATATGATTACCATTGGTGGCCGTGTGTTAGCTATATTGTATAGCTATTCTACTTAATTGCCCATATAAGGACTTGGAATTTATATGTATTCTCAGTAGTGTTTCAGATATAAGAACATACGACTACATTGCAGCAGAAATCTAAACATGAATTAAGTCAATTCAGCAGACACCAAACACTAGTTATATGTAAGTGTATAAGCATAGATACGGATACTGGTACAGATACAGATACAGATATAGATACACGCATACATACAGGCACTGAGGAGGCAGAGATGAGTAGGATAATAGCTATGAGCAAGGATAGTCTCTATTTATGATCAAATAAGGGAGTTAGGTATGTAAAACTATAGTGTCGTTTGACATCTGTAACAATATGAGAGTATACCAGCTGTTGCTAAGTAGCACAGAGGGGTAGGAAGTT